>NC_141767.1:23872017-24184216 GCF_051362555.1 Lingula anatina
TTCAATTGTATTATTTTTGGAAATACCAGATTTTGTTTAAATGTAAATTGTGATTTAGTTTTGTGTTGCCTCATGTAGATATAAGAGACTTCATTGAAGTTCGAATGACATTGGACAAATTGATAAATGTCAAGACTCGATTCAAAATAGCAACTAACATTATTAGAATGAATGATAAGAATTCATTTTCAAAATCAAGAATACATTTCTAAAGGTAAATAAAGAATTGAAACTGAAAAATTAGTTTATATCTTGATTTTATGCACTTAAAATGAAAAGTAACTGCATTTTCTATTAATTCATTTCCTGAAAACCTGAAGGAATTTGTTTACACCTATCCACATTAAAAAAATCAAATAGCAATTAAATATGGTACTTGATTCTGATCATGATTAGTGACATATTTATCTTTGTAACAGTCTGTTCAACATCCAATGTAGCAACCAGCATCTGTCATATTAGCCTCAAAAACGAATGCCTTTCTGAACTGAAGTATTTACTGTTTTCTTAAACGAAGCATACCATTACTACAAACAAAATGAGACTCCCATTATGATTTCTTCCATAAGGCAATGTTTGTTAATGCATGTTGCAAACATGTCTTCTAGATAAGTTATTAAATGCAATCTTGGGATTATCAATCCTTAAAAAACTGTCAAATTTGTATTAAAATCTTGTCTGCCCATATACTGTGGAATTAGTTCCCTGAGTGCTTTGTGTTGAGGAATATGAATGCTGTTGGCCTTGGTTTCCTGGCATTCCATGAACATTTCTCTGTAAATAAAAATATTGAATAAGAACAGAAGAAAAATCTGTTTTTAATACAACAATTAAGTTTTTCAAATTTTAGACCCCAAAAATAATGAATGTATAAAAAGAAACATTTGAAAGTAATACTGAAAAACCTCCATTCACTGCTGAATGGAACTCAGAAATATGCTTTATGATACACTCCTTTGAAAATGTAGAAGTAGAACATAAATTAAAATAGATACACTATAATCCTCCACATGATCTCCTAATTTTACTCTCAATTTTGACCTTAATACATTGAAGATATACAGTAAGGCACTGCTACTGAACATACGAAAGAACATGTACTCAGTGTTTACATGCTAGAAAGTACATCAGCTAGAGAACACATCAAGTACAAACTACTCACTTGAACTGGTTTCAGTCATTTGTGGTTGTCAGTTTTAAAATTTTGAATTAAGAAATTAAACATATGCAAAATTTAAATGATCATCTTTTTAAGCGACTTCAAAGCATTTTTGCCAGCCTGCTAGAAGATTCCGTAAGCTTTCATTGGTATTTTTGTATAAATCACTGACAAGGAACAAACTGTCATGTAAATGATGACAAAAGCTGTACTAGACAACACCACTATCATGCTGGGAGTATTTCCAGTTTTAATGAACAGATCTACCTGATACTCATTAGATACCATTGTTCCATTATTTGTATTGGGCTGCATGACTCGAACACGTTTAGCAGGTGGCTGGCCGTGACTGGACGACTGGTCATTTCCCCCTGTGGCCTGTCAAGGAGAATAGGACTTATTTTAAAAAAAGCACATCATGGTATTAATATTCCAATTTTCTTCACTGTATATAACATACCTAGAATGATGTGAAATAACATGCTTTGATTTGTAAACAAAGGGACATCCTCCTATGTGAAGGCATTAAAACACACAAAGATATACCCTCCCCCTTTTAGATGCCATGCTAGACAAATGAATTAGAGATAAAAGGCGTCTTAGAGATCCAATACCTTGCTTGCATTATCAGATTTTTCATTGTCATTTGTAGGTTCATCATCTGTTATAAATTCTCTCTTTGGATAAGGAATTGGTAAACCTTCAAACACACTGAAAGATAATTGTGACACCATTCAAAAATAGTATTTAAACCACCATGACATTGAACTATATTCACCGATTAATTCACAAAAAGTTGATAAAATATGATGTTTTTTTTTTAAATACAATCAGTTGGTTCGTTTAAGTACATTGAAATGCTTGTTACAAATGCTTATTACTTAACTATGATAATACATGACTTTTTCATAGCCTTAAATTTTTTAAAATCTCTGAGAGATTCATATCTTACTCAGGACATGGTGAGGGGTCTTCCATAAAGTAAGCATCCTGCATTGCCTGTTCTGATGTTATTCTTTTAGTAGGGTCCATTGTAAGAAGTTTTTGGAGCTGTGCAGGGGTGGTGAAAGAAGAAAAAATGCACTTAAAAATAACAACAGGTTCAAACTGATATCCCAAACCAAACAGTAACTATATTCTAAAAGAATAAAATTGAATCTTGCTATCTTACTTTCTTGTTAACATTAATTCTGCCATAATAAATGCAAATAAATCTTAAAGATTTGAACAAGTTCATTTGTCCCAGGAGATTTATATATCTACATTATACAATTTTTAAATGATAAGAGCACCCTTTCTCTCTGTAATTTATCTTGTAACACAGACTCACTTGAGCCAGATGTGGTGGCAAGTGATTTGTAAACTTGGCCTGCCGATTTCTTTGCCTTGACTTTGTTGATAATTAGTGCAATCAGGGTGAAAAGTCAACTGTAATAGTGCTTTTACAATTGGAATCAAGTTTAAAAAGTGAACCAAATATTCACATTTGAAAAGGCATATGTGTATGTTTTTTTGTTGTTGCCTATATCCAAGTGCCACTTCACAATAAACTAAACTTACAAGACGGAATGCTTTGCTGTCTGGGTGCACCTTGTGTTTTTCCATGTACTTTGTCAATGTACAATTTACGTAACTGGACTTCTTGAAATCCTTCATTAATGTTGGGTGTTCAGGCATCTTTTTGATGTCTTCCCAGTCTTTGTCTTCAACAAAAACAATATACAACATTTATCTTTTTCATTTGGAAAAAATCAGGTTTATGAGATCTTTATTACAAACATTGGAAAAATGGATAAAATAAATCATGAATTCATATAAAAAAAATCCATCTAAATGCAGGCATATTTGAGAGAATGATAATTGGCCGATTAGTCATACAGCTAATGCTCTAAAAATTGAATAAAAAATAAGGAGATACATCATATAAAGGAACTGAAAAAAAAACCTTGTGGAAATCCCATCACATTGAATATCCTATCAAGCTGGTCATGATGATATGGATTACTGGTTTTGATGTCCTCCTGTCTACAGTGAAAGATAGGTTCTGAGGTCAGCAGCTCTGCAAATATACAGCCTATAGCCCAAATGTCTGAAAGATTAAAAAAAAAAAGTTGGTAAATCTTTCCCCAATGCTACTAACCAGATATCTCATTTAATTGTCTTGTATTTCATAAGAATATATAAGACAACATTGTGGTCAGTATTATTTTTCCGTCAATTTAAAATAAAAGAGCTTATTCTTCATGTCTCAAGGTTTAAATTTTTATCTTGCATGTCATACAAACTCGAATGGAGATACCACAAAAACAACATAATCAGAGCTGGTTGCCTTGTTATTAAGAAGAAAAGGGCCAATTCTTTACTGGTATGTCTAAGGGGTTTAACTTCTTCTCTTTCTCTGTCTGTTAAACATAAAACATTCACCAGAATTTAGTATTATTTGTTATATAAGAAAAAAATTAAATAATACAGATATTATGAAGCATTCAGCCCATTTTATTACCTATTGCTTTAGTATAATGCCTTGCACCTAACAGTAACTCTGGGGCTCTGTACCAGAAGGTAACAACCACTGGATCCAAATCTGCCAATGGTTTGAGAGGTGCATTGAATAACCTGGCAAAACCCATATCAGCTGAAAAATAATGACAATAACCAAAATAAGGTTAACAGGATGCATTTAGAGACCACTACATGTAAAATTTAAGATATATTTATACATCCAAAGATACGAAAAATGTTGTGAGAAGTCCAAAAATTGAAACTGGCAAGTAAGGAGGTAAGATTATAAACTAAATCATAAAATATGTAAAGCACTGCATTTCATGTGGGATGCATTCTGCCCATACCAGGATCAATCTATATTATAAAAACATACACTTAAACTTAACACAGTTACAAATATGATGACTGATGTGTAACCACTTTCAACCAGCATAACTAACCTATTTTAACCCGGCCTCTCTCTGGACCTTCGCCCATAACTAAAATATTAGCTGGTTTCTGAAAATAATACTTTCTATTTTAACCAACCTGGTTCATCAGATACGAGTTGTTCATCAAGAACAAAATATTATAAATCACAGTAGAGAATCACTAATATTCAGTGACATTTTAAATACATTAATTGAAATGCTGCCCCTATGTAACTGAAAAAACATTTTCTATTCTTCAAAGCTTTCAAATAAATAAAAAAATCTTTGAACCATATTATTTTTCACATGAGTGACAGGATCAGTGAAACCATCCAAACAAAAAGGAAACCTGTCCATTTCTTTGCATATTAGTGATATAAGGCAACTTACTAAATCTCTATGTAGCACCCAATTTGCATGAAGATAATGTATTCCATCCAGGATCTGATAAAGTAAAGATTTCACAAAATTCCGAGGAACATTTACAGGCTTTTTGTTGGCCTTTGCTGCTCTGTGAAACTTAATTATGTGCTGAAAAATATGAAATTACAAAGAGTTCAATGAAATATCTAACAAAAAATGTAGAAATAGGGGAACAATCATAAGAAGAAAATATTATTTTCTTTTTCTAACAGATCTCATAACAGATATGGAAGAGTTCTTAATGCATTTGCATCTAACCTCTGAGTCCATTGTACATATCTTGTCAATAGAATTATATAATGCTGTATTTCATGAATATATCAACTAAATTGTTTCTGAACTATCCATACCAACTTACCCATAAATCATGCTCAGCATAATCAAACAATAACCACACTTTTCTGTCACTATGTGATAGAAATACTTTTTGTAAGGAAATAACATTTGGATGCTTGAGTTCTCTAAGAAGCTGAAAAAAGTAAAAAAAAAAAAAAACCTGTAACACTTGGAGTTCATTAAAAAAAAATAGCGATAATTACATAATAAAATGAATATCTTTCCTCTGAGATGTTGTAAAACAATAATAGTAAGAATAAAATGAAATATTTGCTGTTGCAAAGTATCCAGTTTACAGCTTTTAATGTTTTATGGAAATGCTTACTGCTATTTCTCTGCACGCAGACATTGAGATTCCTGTGCCTTCTATCTGCTTCAAAGCATATTCTCGCCCATCACTGTAAAAGACATCATGTGGGCATTATTAAGCAAATTATTAATATGTTTATTTCCAAAAGACAGACATATAACATTCCAACATGGGGAACAAATAAAATAAATAAGAAGATAGGGCACATAATTATATATTTATATCATGACATATTGTGTACTATTATGCTATTATTATTCTAAAAACCCCTGATGTTTGGTTGTGATCCACTCGCACTGAGCAGTGACTCGGCAAGTGGATCAAACTAAGCATATGGTAAGGTTATAAAATGGTTTATTTATATGCATTATGTGGTAATTGTGGTTTATATTAAAAGGTGTTTTATCAATAAGGTTCTATTCAGATATGATTTTGAGTTGTAAGAAAAAGTAGGAAGAAATGGCTTAGTGGTCTTACGACCGGAGGTCGCTACAGGTGAAAAAATCGTAAGTTGCACTTCTGCTTAGATAGAAAAAAATAACTGCATATTAACGTTAAATTTGAGTTTTCAGTTAAAACTAGAGGCAGCCACTCACAGGACCAAGCACCGGCGCCACGCTCGGCTGTCACCTTGATTGGATAGTAAACGATTGTCGTAAAATCGCTAAATGATATTAAAACCGGGTGCATAAACCTGAAAACCACCTACAACAACCTTGGACTGCCACATTAATCCAATACAATGCAAACATAAACTATAACAAGTGGTTAAAGCCTTCAAACCGAATGTCGTAAAGTCCCCATATACCTCCATAGAGACAATAAAATAGAATGAGCTTGTGAAACAAGAAAAATCCAGTTCCAACATAATAATCGAAATAAAATACTGCCGGGCATCGGAGCGGCCTAAAACTTGGCACGCTTACCGCTAATACTGCAGGCTACATCATCCCGTCGCTCGTTTGTAAATTCCGTGCATGGCATACGCACAATCAAACCGTAAAAAACAAATTCTCGGGGTGTCGTTGGCCAGGTCCACTCTAACCTACCATTACGAAAAAGAAGCCATGCCATTGGACAATGCGACCTCTGCGGTTACGTCATTTCCTGAATTGGATTGTTGAGTGGAACTAGCCAACGACACCCCGAGAATTTGTTTTTTACGGTTTGATTGTGCGTATGCCATGCACGGAATTTACAAACGAGCGACGGGATGATGTAGCCTGCAGTATTAGCGGTAAGCGTGCCAAGTTTTAGGCCGCTCCGATGCCCGGCAGTATTTTATTTCGATTATTATGTTGGAACTGGATTTTTCTTGTTTCACAAGCTCATTCTATTTTATTGTCTCTATTAGGTAGATCACAATCCGCTAGGGGCGCTACAGTCGTAACTGTCCACGGGCAGTGAAGTGTTAAACTGAAGTCGGCCTGCTGACAGTTCGCCTATGGAACCCCTTTTTTAAATCTCTCTTTTAGCGCTGCGTAAAAAAACTAATACAAGCCATTAACTAAATAAGTTGTAAATCAAAGAGTAAAATCCGGTCACATGATTTTCCCATGTTGCAGTCTTTGACAAGTTTCGGTTCTGCTTGTTTTAAGTTTTGCCTCTACAAAATGCTAAAAAATTTCAGGTAAGTGCTGGTATCATCTTTTTGAAATTTATATCCAGCAAAGTTTATGAAATTTGCTATATTATGTAGAAAAATCATGAAATTTGAAGGTTGCGAAGTATAGTTAATTTAATCCGCAATATTACATGATGTGAAAATTACCACAGGGAAATAGCTCTGCCCTGATTAGTCACAGGCTATGTGAGCCAGACAATAGGCTGAGCACACAAAGACACACAGGGTGCTCTGCTGCGCCTGAGTGATCACTGCTGGTCAGTGGGCACAGGTTTTGAGCTGAGAAGTGTGGACACTTTTGGTGGATTTTTGCAGTTAAAAAACTTCAATATCTTTGTTGCTTGTAGGAATATTTAAAAAATTCCAAATGATTTCATCCGGTTTTTGCATTACCTTTCAGATGATATAAGTATTTTAATTTTCTGATCAGTTTGAAAATTTTTCTGATATACCTATCTCTATGGAGGTATATGGGGACTTTACGACATTCGGTTTGAAGGCTTTAACCACTTGTTATAGTTTATTAGTTTATTTTTGCATTGTATTGGATTAATGTGGTAGTCCAAGGTTGTTGTAGGTGGTTTTCAAGTTTATGCACCCGGTTTTAATATCATTTAGCGATTTTACGACAATCGTTTACTATCCAATCAAGGTGACAGCCGAGCGTGACCGGCGCCATTGCTTTGGCTTTTGCTCGTACCTGTTTTTTCTTCTGGCTTTATAGACATGGCCATAAGTTCCCCTTCCTACTTTGCACCCTTCATATTCAAATTCGTCCTCAACTTTTTGTCTCTCGGAAGCACATTTTACTTTGTAATCGTAGTCCACCATATTCCGCTTGTTCCCGAACTTTTTAGGACATGCCAGTACCCATTTCCGATGTAAAACTTATATAGTCTCTCCATTGATTTATTATCCAACTCATGAACAAAATTCGTTACTGCCACGTACTGAAATTCCCTAATAAGAAATAAGAGACAAATATTCTTTTTATTTATATTTAAATATCAATGTTTATTTTTCGACATGGACTTTGGCTGGATATCTATAAAACTAAGAGTAATATGAAGATAGATTAAAAATCATATTGGAAAAATAATAAAATGAATTATATGTCTAAATAGTCTTTACAAAATATAAATACCAAATAAAAGATATGAAATTGAAATATTGTGATCGTTTTATTATAGTTTGATAAAATAATTTGCCATTAAAATATTCATGTTCCCTATTTTACTTTCATCTAAATCGCTCGCCAGAACCCATTGTCGGCACTCCCACCAGTGCGCTCTTCTGTATCGCCGCTCTTTTCTAGTGCTCTCCACTTGAACCATCACTCGGCGTGTGGTAACCTCACAAAATCGCTTCAGAAAAAGAAATCAGAAACATACCAAAATGAGTTTCTTTGAGGGCACAGAGAAACTATTAGAAGTGTGGTTTGGTTCTTCACATAAGGATAGAACAGCTGATCTTCGCCTGATTCCTCGGTAAGTCTGGGTTGTGTAAGGTCGCTAATGACTTATCAAGACCCAAGGCATTGTTTACTGTGTCCAAGAATCGGAGAAACACAAGCAATCTTTTGACTTATTATTATTTTTATATTTTTTAAATATATTTTCAATTGTAGGGAATTTTGGGATGACCTACTTGATTTGGTCCAATGTAAAATTCTTAGTGTTGTCAAGAATGAAAGCATCCATGCCTATGTTCTCAGGTAAGTCAACATTTGTCTGAAAAGATACGCTGAAGCTAGCTTAGCGGCAACAATTATGAGAAACTTAGAATACTAATACAACTAAAGAACACGATTTGAAGGTCTTGTATGGGTTTCTTGTATTTATGTGTTCTCTGTATGTGCTCTATTTATGTGTTAAATGGAGGTCATGGAAAGTTTAGTCTTGTACGTCATTTATTATCCAGTGCAGTGTTGTTTTAATTTTTTTTATAATAGTGAAAGCAGCATGTTTATATCGAAGAATCGATTTATTCTGAAGACTTGTGGCACTACCACTTTACTGTATGCTGTCCAGCCACTGCTTAAGAAGGTGAAAGAATATTGTGGATTTGACATTGTTGAGGTAATATTTTCATATGTTTATTATTCATAGCATATTATTGATATTCCTAATTAAATTTGATAATACTGTCTTAAATTTTCATTTTCATGTGCTTATAGTTTTCCAGATGGCAAGATACCTCAAAAGATCAAAAGAAAAAGGGTAATGATGTATTATTCCTTGTTCCCATACCTAGATCGATCTAGCAGGATCAACTCATCTAGGAGGGGGTTCTGGCTAAATTGCATTCAGCTTAAGCAGCTCTGATGTCTGACATGCCTACTGAAGCTGCTAAACAATAGTTAATTACCCCCTAACAGCTTCAGTAGGCATGCCAGACATCAGAGCCTCTTAAGCTGAATTCAATTTAGTGAAAATTCCTACGGGCGATCCTACTAGATCAATCTAGGTATAGGAATGGGTCTTAGTCTAAAAAGAGCATGATGAAGTAAATGAATAAAATTGATCTTGGCATTTCAACTTTTGATTGGGAGTTCTTATGATAGGTTAGTTAGTATGAAACATTTTTACACTGTGATATCTTTTTAAAATGTTTCATGAAAAATAGATCTTCTATTTTTTGTTTAAGACCCAAGACAGATGTATCAATTTCTGATGGTTTGACATTTAAGACTGCACTAGTTGTTGTGTCTGTATAGCCGTTGTGATCACATTTTTGAAATAGGATTGTTACACATATGAGGGGTTCATGCCATATTTCTATCAACCAACACAACACTGTTTACATGAAAGAGAGAGAGAGTGGCTTTCATTGTTACAGCGCTGTCCACTTCTGAACCTTCTTTCACTGACCATTATGAGGAGAGTTTAAAGTTGAAAAACATACATTCCTTGCACCAGAGAAATACCAGCTTCAGGTTCATAATATTAATACACTTATGTAAATCTAAATTGGTACTTGTTATCATCCCTTTGGAAGACATTATACGCTTAAAGGAGACACCATGGCATCCAGTAATGATTTAGTATAAAGATATGTTATCTATTTAGGTCCCATCTAGGTGACTGTCACTTAAGGAGGCACTATATGTCCCTACCGGGAGAACATTCAGCTAGTTAAAATGAAAATTGAGCTCAGTAACGTGTCATATCTGCTCAATTTCTGAATAAAATGTATCTTAAAGGAAATTCAAAACATTTAATATGCACCATGCTAACTTTTCCTGTAAAAAACTGATCCATGAGACCTTGCGGCATAATGTTACATTACTACCATTAATTATTAATGTGAAAGTATTTTTGCTTGCATTTGTCATAAAACACATAACAAATGCCTGTTAGTGTGTGAACACAGTTTGAAAAAAAATTTTTTTCTTTTACATTTTTCATTTTTTTTCTTTCAACTTTTTGAAGCCAAATGCATTTTTGATAAGCAATTATCATTTGTAATCCTTACTTTCGACCTTGGTGTGTCAAAGAGCCATGGGAGACATCTGGATATGTGACAGAGATTGAATGATAACCAGGCCTCCTATCAATGTAAACAATTTAAAGCAAGCAGTCATCAAGTATGAAGAATCAGTCCTATGATTTCAGTCATATAATTAAGCATCTGTATGAAACATTAACTAGAGCTGATGCTGCCTTTTCAATCCTTGCAATGAGATCATTATTATAACTTATTTAGTATTTTGTTTGGATATACGAATGATTCTGTACATGGAATTGTTCTTAAAAACTGAAAACCGTGATTTACTTAAATCTGTGTTGATTGTTAGAGCCATTGTGTGTGTGTCCACCTTGTTTGTGGGGGGGGGAGGGGGACCTGGGTTTGAAGTAACCAGTCAATTTATAATTTATTTGATTGACAATTGATAAAGTTGTATAAAAAATATGAGGAATATTAGAATGAGGAGGTCTGGATTGAAGCTGAGATTTGACCTTGATTGTACCACATAACTTTTAGTTTAGTAACACGTAATTTGAAGTCATTTCATTCTTGTCATGTGCAGTAAAAAAATAGAACCCTGGGAATCTATGAAGCAATTTTAAGGTAAACATATCCCAAATAAGAGAGCCTGTAGGTTTAATTTTAAAAGGGTTCTTTTGATTTATTGTTGGGGGTCTGGCAATGAACAAAAGAACTCTCACAGCCTGGTATTATACTTATCATTCAGTACCTTGTTTATTGCTAGTACCTAAACACATTATATATATAATACCACCTTACGTAAGGGAGATGCAGACATTGAAAGTACAGAAAACAACCATCCTTGAAACATATCACGGTTTTATGCTGTCAAAACACAAGTCACTCAGGGACCCAGCCTCGGATTACGTTATTTTGATTAGAGGGATATTTTACTAATGCATGAGCCTACTAGATGTGCAATAAACATTATAATTTTTATATCATCACAGCAAGTTTTATATAAGGGTGTGTTAATTAGCCTTTATATTGTCTAACAGGTTATTTTTTCTTCTAAGCCAAAATGTTCCTAGTTTAAAATGGTGGTCTTCCTAATCATGTTGTCTGTGTAACTAGCACATTCTAAGACTAAATGTTTCATGAGAAAAGTTGCAATTACCAAATAGCCCTTTTATTGGTGGTGTGGCTAACAGATATTGTTCATATGGTTTACCACTGCAGGATGACCATAAATTTAAGTAAAGATAAGTAAATACACGGGGTTACATTATTTGCATTGCATGACCAACCATTTTGCATATAAAAGCAATATTTTGCTACTCTTTTAGGATGTGTTTTATTCTCGCAAGAAATTCATGCAGCCACAACTGCAGGAAAAGCTTCACCAGAGATTTGAAGATGAGGTAACAGTTTTCTTCTGAATGTTTTTATAACTAGTCTTCTCATGGTGGATAAAGCCACGTCTTTTGAGTAAAATATAAGTTTTTCTTTTGTAAAAAAACTTAATGTTTAAATATGTTATCTTTATTTGATTTTCAATCTTATTATTCAGGTAAAATACTTGGATCAGCTGTTTAAAGGCGAGTGGTTATTATTTTTTTATTTTGAAAATTTGTCTGATGAAAATGTTTTTAATCTAATGTGTGAAATGCTTTTTGAAATATGCAAAGACAAATTCTGTTTCAAAAGATCTATAAACAAGAGCTCATTTGTTTTATAAATTAAAATATTGCCTTAACACATACGTATTGCTTTTTCACATCCAGATTATTGTGGACATTCAGACTGATAGTTTCCTGAAACAAACATATTCACAATATTATGATATTTTCTATGTTTCCCACATGTATCTACTTGATCATAGATTTAACACTTGCAGACATGCATTCAAAACAGTTGAAAATGATTGTAAAACAAAAAGGGAATATAACCCTGTCCTCTTCTTAAAGACAAAATGGTGCATTCATTTTATCCTTTTAAAGGTTTTAAGCATGTAAGATAATATAAAAGATATGTTATGTTTAGATTTAAAAAATGTTTTCAGTCTTTGCATAATTTTGCAATTGAACACACTTTTGAAATAAAGGGTAAAATGTTTCATTCAAATATTATAGAACTCGCTCTCTCCTTTAACACGCACATGCCTGACTACTAGTATATTTATTTAAAAACAAAATTATTCTATTTGATTATAGATGGAGGTGCCTATATACTAGGAAAATTGAATGCTGATGCATGGTGAGTTATTTATTTTATATATTTATATAAGGAATGTTTTGATTAGCCTTTGAAAAGGGCATCTGGCATAATATTTTCACTACTCCTCATTAATTTCCATTTATCTTTAGTTATTCTGCATTTCATCTCAGCATGTGCTTCATATATTATGAAACGTATTTCTATTTTTTGATGTGGTCTGATGTTGATAACCTTTTATTTTTTCTTTTACAAGAGAGACCAAAACTGTTACAGATATTATCAATTAAAAAGAAATATTAAAATCATTTTGTTCAGGTACCTTTACACCACCAACCCTCAACTAACCAGCCCAGGGCGAGGAGTGATTGAGCCAGACCAAACTTTGGAAATATCCTTTAAAATGTGTTATTGATATTAAAAGGCTCTGCACAGCCTCAAATCAGAATTCCAATTTAGTTGTTTAAATTTGAAAGAAGTTGTGCCCTTGTGCCATCATATTTACATGGATAATGATTTGGGAGGATAAAATGTTGCTGGAATTTTGTTTCTTTAACGTGTGTGAAATTAATGTTGAGATAAGAATGCAAAATTGTTATTACTAATGAAAAACAAACAAGAATATATGCTGTTTCCTTTAACTTCCACACGTACTCCTGTCAGGTCTGGATCCAGAGGTAATGAAAATATTTACCACAGAAGTGAGCAAGACTGCAACCCAGGCAACTGCAGTAAGAGAAAAAAAAGTTTTTCAGAGATGATTTATTAACCTAACTTTGATTCATGTTTTGTCTTGTATCAAAGTGTGACATAGCAGCATGTGCTAAGTGCACAGTTTTTGTAAATGATGTGGCACTTGCTGAATGTCAATAAGGATAAAGTATACACAATGATCAGTAATTATTGTTATGGGTATGATGTCCTAGTATGGTTACAAGGGAAACTCAAGTACATAGCGTTATTTATTTTCTGTCATTTATTTAATTGGGATTTTGTAGTGAATAATTAAGTAATAATTATGTAACTACAACTCTCAGATATTAAAATGATTATTTTTCGGTCATGCTACAGAAAACTTTAAGAGGAATATTAACAATTTTATGTTTCAGCACTCTGGAATAGCAGAACTTCTCCCAGGAGCCCAAATTGATGACTACCTGTTTGAGCCTTGTGGTTACAGTATGAATGGAATCTTGCCAGATGTTAGTATTACTGTCTGATATTACAATCTTAACTGTGTAGGACTTATGATTAGATAAGAAGTGAGTTCATTTAGTACTCATACATCTGTGTCACAGCCATCTTATTTAATTTGCATGGTTATTTTGTGAGGTTTAGAAGTGTGATTACTGAAAAACTGATCCTCTGTTTTACTAAGAACAATATTATTTTGATAGCTATTGGTTTTAGAACTTCATCAGTTATATTCTAAGAAAAAAGAATATTTGAATATCACAGTGTGTGAACATATAAAGGAAACAGTCACTAAAACATACGTGAAAAGGATATTATACTGAAATACTTCAATTTCATTCTGACATTGTCAAGCAGTCCATACTTGTATGTTTGAAGATGTGATTTGTACCAGAGACCAATTTGCACAACTTATGTTCTTATTTATTTTAGGCACGTTACATAACTATCCACATAACACCTGAGCCTGAGTGTTCTTATGTCAGCTTTGAAACTAATGTACCTCAGGTGAGTAATAGGCTGGGAATTTGTTGTTTCACTAATCTGTTGCCTCATCTGTCCATTGCCTTTTCTTTGCAGTGATATATTTAAAAGTTAACAAAGAAATATGATTTATAAATGAAATAAAGGACTAAAAACAACTTATTAGTTCAAGCTTCATTATTTTTTTAATAATCTTTTCCAAACTATTTGAAGATAGTCCATTAAAAATTTTTTATGGGAGTATAATGAAACTTCTTTATTCTTTTACTTGATATACTTATTTTTATTAGCAAGTATGGTACTCTACTGTTATTTGTCTTGTTTGCCCATGATACAACACTATTGGCCATGTTGGACTTGAAATCCACTTGTACAGTGCTCTGCACCTGTGTAATTCACCTATAACTCAGGTGATTTATATTGTGGCTACTACATGCATCTAACTTCATAGCAAAATGAACAATAAATGAAAGAAGCAAGAATTAGATAATATAATAAATAAATAAAAATGTATTTAAGGGCCGCTCCATGAAATTGTCCCCTCAAAATGAATTTTCCTGGGGAACAATTAATTTTCTACTTGTGAATTATTGCTTGACCTGTCCTTGAACTTGGATTCGATGTTTTATTCCTTTTTAAATTTAATACTTCACTTTAAATGACTGGCCAGTCATTATAAATGACATCTGCCATCACTCACTTTGCCTCGCTTTCACACAAAAAAGAAAATGGACATTACAAGCTGACATTGAAATGTTGTAAGCTGACAGTGGTTACCCAAGGATACTGAGAAAATATGTAATAACCACACAGGGTACACTTCAGTTACAGCAATTTAAAGTTTTTTTGTCTTTGGAGTCTGATTTGGGACATATAAGAAGCATAATAGGACATAAATATATGACTGGGGATTTTCAAACGTGTGAAGAGAACCTCTTACAATTTATTTTGGCGGGAAAATCCCATGGAGTGGCCCTTTAAAATCACTCATGTTTCAAACATGGAGCCAGCTGGTGGTATGAATTTAGGTGGTCTCACCCCTTGCTGACCTCTTGTAATTAATTGTGTTCAACCTTTTCCAGGCTGACTATCATGATTTGATCATGCATGTTCTCAACTGCTTCAAACCTAGGAAGTTCCTGTTGACAGTCTTTGCCAATAAGGTGAGTATATATAGAATATTGATTAATGTGCACAGGAAGAGAAAAAAGTAATAAAACTCTTGTCATAAATATTGATCATTAATTTTATAATGTAGGGTTAGTTATGAAATGGTTTGCATTGGTAATGGATTACCTTATTTTCATCTATCCAAGCAAAATATGTATGACCATGCCACCAGCATGATATATTATATATACCAAATAATAAAAAAGTTACAAATTCCTCAGTAATTTGCTATTGTTTTAAATTACATGAATTTCTTGATTTAGGCTTCTAAAGCTGCCGGAGTCCACAAAGATATGCAGTGTGAGAAGTGGGATGAGTTTGCTGGCTTTTCAAGAGTGGATAACCAGCTGTGCATGTTCAAGAATTACGCTCTCACCTATGCCCATTTTGCCCGTGATCCTTTCTAGGGACTCGCCTTGCCTCAACAATTACAACTGCAATACATCAAAAATTGTTTGAGGCAGTATATCTTAAATGAAAATCAGCAATCATTTCAGTTATTATTTTGCACAACTCAATATATTTCATATAATTTTGTAGTGTTCATTTGGAAAAGTAGAAAACGTAGACGCAAAATGTGGCAGTTGTTTGTATATCTGGCCTTAAAACCTAGATGAAAATGTAATATAAGACAATGTGGTAAAAGTCAACTTGCTGTAATCATGGTAACCAACACCATGGCAATGATGGCACAATGCCAACCAGCAGGGACCCATCAAACTATAGGTCAACAGGTTTGTAATACCAACATCTTCACTGGATTTGGTCAGTGAAAAATTCTGCCATGTTTTGAAGTATCTGGGGTAGTGCTAACACTCGCCAATTTACCCAAATGCTAAAACTGACTGAAATATGCTAAACAAAAAGGGCTTGATTTGACTCATTTTAGTCAAATTTACACCATTTGGATAACAAATTGACAAAAAGTAATGATTTGGCTAAGCGAAAAAAATTGCTAGCGCTACCCCAGAGTATCATATTGATGCTGCACAAAAACATAAACCAGGTAAGTCTGTTGAAACAAATCAATGCACATTCATTTGTAAAACATTGGAAGAGTTGAGAAAAGAGTATGGATTAATCATTGTTGACAGATGAATCAGATGTAAATGTTAAGAAGAAAAAAATTAATATTTCAAAACATATCCTTATATCTACTTTAATTTGAGATGTCTTCTCTTACAGCAGTAATTGCAAAATTATTTTTTATATATTATGTTGTTCTCCTGATAAGTAACAAATGTTGTTCAGTGCTCAATATCGGTTTTAAGTACTTGATGAAATATTGGAGACATATAGCAAAGTATAATTATTGTACCACCAGCGTAGGCGCTGGCGGTACATATGGTTTTAGTCCTGTCCGGATCGTTTTGCCGGACTTCGACGGCTCCACGGCTCCTGCAGCTCCTCCGCCATGTTACCGTTACCACTTCTCCTCCAAGAGGTAAGGGCCTCCATACCCATCTCTTGGATTTAGGTCACCTATAATCTCAACTCGTTCCACATAAAATTTGGTCTTTGTCGGTGCTGGGGTCTAGGTGTGGCACTCATTGCAATGCACCCTTGTCCAAAAATGGCAAAATTAAATGCTAATTATCTAACCTACGGAAGGGATTATGGGAAAAATTTCTACAGTCGGCTGACCAAAAGTCATATGTGGAGATTTCAAATATGCCCTTGGATTTGACCTTTGACCTTCATTTTAAGGTCAAATGGGCCAAATTTTCAAAAAACGAAATTTTTAATGAAAAAAAAAATTATTTGCACTGATATTCAGAAACTACACAGACGTAACCAATAATATTATTGGAAAGTGTTACCCTTCAGGTCATCTTTCATCTCTGTGAATTTGGGGTCAATCGGTGTATTTTCACAGGAGTAGTGGCCATAAGATACCGAAACTGAAAACTGTCTCTAATTCGGGAACCGTTAATGTTAGAGACCCATTCTTTTTTGCATTTTGTAGAGCATGTAAAGCCCAACACTGAGGGTGGTCTCCGTTTTTTTGTATTCCATACGGTTTTTGAGTTATGCTGTATCAAAAAGCACATTGTAGTGGTGAAAGCAAAAGACCTTTAAATTGACCTTTGACCTACTTTTCATCATGAATTGAACTTTGCAAATTTCCATTCTCTTTTATCTCCAAAACTGGCAGAGAAAGGTCCATAGTTACTATTGAACTTGAATAGGAAGTAATACACTGGCAATTTACTGTGAACTTAAAATTGTCCTTTGACCTAATTTTTATGATGAACTGCTTTTTGCATGTTTTCTGACCTTTAAATCTGCAAAATTCGAAAAGAAATGCCCATGGTTACTATTGAACTTGAATAGAAATTCATATACTATGATGTTGAAATTGACTTTGACCTACTTTTTCACCATGAACTAAGCTTTGCATATTTTCTTGACCCTCATATCTTCAAAACTAGCAGAGATGTGCCCGGTGTTGCCCCTAGGTTTTTCTCTTTTGTCAGCATATATGCACCACTGACAACACATTTTAAGGAAAACCAATAGGCCTTTTGTCTAGAGAATCACAGGAGTGATCAATGGTAGGAAAATGCAGGTCAGTTCAAAAATCTGCTTGATTGTACCATTTTTATTTATATTTCTTTTGGCATATTTTGAGAACTCTTGTTGATTGCATTTTATAGAGCTTGTCAAGCACAAGACTGGTGATGGTGTCCCTTTTTTTTTGGGGGGGGGGGGAGGTTCCATACGCATGCGCTTACTCCAGCTGGTGGTACAATATCCGGAGGCGGTATCGCCTCTCTGATCCTCTAGTCATTTTTGTACCACTTCCCCAAAGTGGAATCCGAATATTTCCCAGGGAAATGAAATGATGTAAAATGTCACATTGATAACAAATGGTACTCAATATATTTCTGTTCCATTTTAATGGCAACTGTTATTTACAAAATGTTAAGCTTGTTGAAATACCGCAACTAGTCACTTTTTATTGTCAAAAAATTATACAAATGTACTTGTTTGCAAAGAATGGAATGTTTATGCTTGTTTAATACCATAACTCTGTTTACATCATGCAGTGTAATTAAAGAAGAACTTGGGAAGATTTCTTCTGGAGTTTTTTGACAATAGTGAACTGTTAATGCAGGTTATAGCTACAAAAACTTTCAAATTAGCTGCAGCATTTGTTAATCTATTTAAGGTTTATACATGTATAATCATTATGATATTGTGTAAGTTACTACAAGCAAAAGAAAATGTGAGGTAGACTTGGATGGCTGAAGGAGCAGTGAGAGCCATTTTTGTTTTAAAGTATTAATGCATATTCTTGCTATAATTAGCTACAAAATTTCTATTTTTGTGAATCTTTTATTTCCTACTTTCTGAAGGTCTTTATATTAACTCGATGCCCTGCTTGTGTATTGGCATCTGAAGATTTTTGTCTTCTTTTCAGTATTAATTGTAAAACTGCTAAAATCTTATTAACAGTTTTAGTATAACAGTTATGTTTTTAAAGAAATTCATTATATTTTTAACTAGTCTGAAGACTGGACTTGATTAAATATTCATTTTATAACATGTCCTTACTCGAATATCATTGAAATAAATATGGGAAGCAGTTTCACAGAAAAATGATTAAATTCAATCTCTTCTCCTTTATTAAGAACTACCAATAAGTATTATAGTTTTAAGAGTTTTATTAGAATGATTATGGAGTCTGAAAAGTCCCATACACCTTATTAGTGGCGATTATGAAAAAAGGCCAGCCGCTAAAAGAATGCAGATTGATATGCCCATTGGAAACTGTATAGTATCACAAGCAAATAACAATACATTTTTAATGCTGATATTAAAAGGAAAACACCAGTATCATATTTAACAGCACTGATATAGTTCATGTAACCTATTTCATTACCAAGAATAGACAATACTATACAAATTTTAATAGAAGTGCAGCTCTTAACAAATGTTGTCACAGCCTGAATAGCTTCCATATAGCATCTCACATTTAATCTATATGTAAAGTGAGAGCAACAGTTACTTGAAAAAAAGAGGTTACAGCTGATAAATTGCCTTTGAAATTGAATAAATGTCTCCATAACAATGTTAAGCGTGATGGCAGCTGGATTTGTACTAAGAGCCAGACTTAAACTGTCACAGCGCCAAAGCAATACCAAGCTATTATATTTTAAGTACTTTGTATGATAGCAAACCCCTTGGGCCTAGGTTTGAAACACAATATTCATTACTGTTCAATGCAAGAGAACACTGCAGTTGAGGAAAAAAGACATGAGAGCATTTGATGTACTTGTGGATAAGTCCAATTTAAACTTTTGAGCTTAAAATACTTATAATGCTACTGCTGCTCCCATATTTAGAGATTAAATGACAAGTGTAAATGCTGAAAACATCCATACCTAGACTTATAATCTCAGCCTCGTGCCTACTAGTTCTCTCTCCCTCATCTTTTTAGTGTGTGTGTGTGTGTTTGTGTGTGTGTGCGAGGGGGACCCTTGTCTATGTCCACCATGAATATTAATCCTCTACCTAATTTGTGCTCTTTCAAATTTTATTCTTACAAAGTTTTTAAAAGTTTATTAAAATTAACAATCTTCAAACTAAACAAAATATAGTCTTGTTTACATTCTAAACCTTTTTCGGATTCAAGTATTTAATGCTTTTTACAATGATATGACATTCCTTTCACAAGAACATGTAGTATTAACAGATTTCACTGGAGTTGTGAGGTTACCCACACCACTCGATGGAGATAAGT
Source organism: Lingula anatina (assembly GCF_051362555.1). Lineage (NCBI taxonomy): Eukaryota > Metazoa > Brachiopoda > Lingulata > Lingulida > Lingulidae > Lingula > Lingula anatina. Next base: position 23,892,022 of record NC_141767.1, read on the forward strand.
ATAAGCATGTTAATGACAAAATAAATTACCATATGATAGCTAGTTATGTATATAGCCCTACTGTCTTTATTAACGCCATTGTATCTCAACCTTTCCCTTCTCAAAAGAAAGGAATGCTTTATATCAGTAGGTGAGGCAGTTATTCATAAATGAACAGAGCATACCAAAGGAAGTCTGGACTATGATTATTGGTAATGTCCAGAACATGAAACTGGATTTTAATGTTTGTCACCTGCCAGTTTTGTCATCAGTTTCTGAAATTTATGTGACCAGAATACATTCAGGAAAAGAACTCGGGCCATCAAGTATGATCCAACTTGACACTGTGTCCAACAACAGATTTAAATGTACAACAAACTATATTTTTCTGCCAAATAATGTAACAATTTGAGCCCACCAATTTGTGCTGTATCTTTAACAATCCTTGCAACCAACAAGCTACACAATAAATAACCTAATACAAATAATCTCATTAAAATTCATAACAATCAAATTTGTTTAGGTGGAATCAAGTCCAGTTCTTGAACAAGTTGTACGATATTCCTGGCTTGTAACACACTGGGCATGTCTATCATAACTCCACGGAACACAAAGGCACCCTGAAAAAAGACAAAATATTGGTTACTTTGAAGGCAACTTAAAGTGCATTCCCAGAGATGTAGATCGATCCATCCAGATCGACCTAACTCCCTGGGGGTTGACGCTAAATTGCAGTCAGCCAAGCACGCACAACAGTTAATTACCCCCTTACAGCTTTTAGTAGGCGGGACAGACGCTTAAGTCAGCTATGCTGACAGTAATCTAGTGAGACTCCCCACAGGGATAGATCGATCTAAAATCTGTGGGAATGGGGTCTTAAAGTCATATCACATATAGGTTACAAATGTTTTAAATTCTAATGCACAGCTCAGGTTAACACCTGAGTGCACACAGGTGCACATACAATGAGAAAGATAAAAATGTACAACTTTTACCTTTCCGGATTTCTGGTGCTCATTAAATGCCTCTATCATCTCTGTTGCCCACTGAATCTGCTCCTCACTGGGAGAAAATGCTGTCTGTACCACTGCCACTTGGTTAGGATGGATCACTTGTTTCCCAGTAAATCCCATACGAGATCCTTGCAATGACTGTTCTCGTAGGGCATTAAGATCTACAGTGTCAACGGGCAGAAATTACCAATCTTTTATACTCAATAAAAATAGAGTTTCATTTGTTTTAGATAATTGAACTGTAAATAGGCTGAGATGTCACAGGTACAGTATTGCTAATAAACAGAATGTCATGGGTGTGCTTTAAAATGAGAAATCTTATTTCGACAATTTTCAAGTTAACTGAAAAACTCTTTAACTCCTGTGGCTTTAGTTATTTTTTATGCTGCTTGCGTTGGTGTTTAACCACATAAGCACTTACCTTTAAAATTAATTTGAACCATATCTATTGCTTGTAAATTATATGCTTTTGCATGTACAACTATCTTCTGTCTGACATATGTCAATTCATAAGCATCTAGTGTGCGGCTAGCACCTAAAATTAAAAATATTTAAAATTGCTTATCCCTCACTTGAAATGAAATCAAAATGAAATGAAATGAAATTAAATTAAATGTCACATGTATATAACAGGAGGTAAGATCATATTAAAAGGAAAGAATAATATGAAAATGCTTACCAATATTTGCACAGAAATCATCAGACCCAAACATGATTCCTGTCAAATGAAATACCCCATCTTCTGACTTTTCCAATCCTTTGAGAATTATCTGGTGGAGATTGATTAGTCCTATAGCACTTTCTATTTGGAAGATTAAATTAAGAGGGGCACCCATTTGCCTTTCTCCTAGGTAGACTTTCAACTTATCTGCAATCTAGAGAAAGACAATACTTAATATGTTTATGCTTTAAATGAAAGGGTTGTCGGGCATATTTTGTGTATTCCTTTTTTTGTTATAACAAAAAATAAAAAAGAAATAAATAAATAAAAATAAAATGCTACAATAAGTGATTTTTAAAATTCTGCTCAAAAAGCAACCTTGTATATAATGAATTAAACTAAACTTCATTAAGTTCTTAGAAAACCTGGATGTAAATCTTACATCCATCGAAAAAATCTTAATCTGAATATAGAATAAAAAGAATAAACCTAACCCACTCCATTTCATCAACAGTATCTACTTTTGGAACCAACAGTAGGTCTGGTACAACTTTGGCACCAAACAAGACTTTAAAATCATCCTCAGCAAAACCACTTGTTACTTGATTGCAGCGCACTCCACGTTCTGTTCTGCCAAAATCATATTTTCCTTCTGACAGCACTGATGCAATGGTTTCTCGCGCTTCTTTCTGAAATTTAAGGTAGCAAGTAACAGTTAAAAATTACTCTTTATTTAACTTTTAAGCTTTAAGATTTTCCATTCTTTCTTTCACCACTTGACACACTGATCACAGAGAAATAAACCAATAACACTCAAAAATATTTGGAAAATAGGCCTGGTATAGTACTCATCAGAGCATAATTCTTCAAGTATTTGCAGATAATGGTAGAGTGCATGATGAAATATTATCCACACTTTTCTTCGTAATGTATCACACCTTTTTATTGAGTGCCACCCCATCCTCGCAATCCATGACTGCACAGTCAACATCTAAAGTGCTGATTTTGTGAATTTTCTTCTCAGAGTCTCCAGGAACATAGAGCATTGCACGGCGGGGGACATATTTCTGCTGATGGGCAAACCTCCTGCTGACTTTGTGCCTGTGGCAAGGAACAGCTATTCTTTGAGCAAACACCATGGGACATTTAACTTTACTACCAGTGCAGGCACTTTTAAGTGCCAAGGATAGGGCACTCATTGTAACATTAAACACCTGAAAAAATTAAAGAGCTCAATATTAATAATAATACCTGCTGCAGTAACAATTTTGTGAGTGAGTATTACGTAAGCCTGCATACTGAAATAGCATTGCCCAGGGAAAAGAACAAAAATCATTAATGCAAAAGTTAACAGCTGTGTTAATAACATACAAATAGACAGTAAGCTGCAACAAACCATAATCAAGAAAATTATTCAAGCTTCCTACTTAAACTTGCCCGAGTAACAATTAAGTCTTTCATCTCGTTTAACATACTCACTGTTGTGCTAGACGTACAGTAATTACAATTATTTAAACGTATGTTAAGTCGTGCTAGACACAGAAAACGCATCTCACTACCCACTTACTACTGGCACTGAGTACTGGTACTAGTAATGTAATAAATTATCCTTGAGTTGACTTCCACGATCACAGCTCACTACAGTTTCTCTTCACATAAACCATTTGATTAAGTTTCACCTGCAGTCTGACATGTTGCCCGCGAACTAAAAATAATATTATGACAATGCAAAATGTTCATTCATTCTCAGTATGTCTACGATCTAAGTTCATAACAAAAATGCATGACACCTCAAGGGCGCAGACATATTGAAAGTGACGTAGTGATGCCCCCAAAGGTCGCTGCAAGTGCCCGGATAATAACAAACCCAGCAGGGAAAGAAGGCGGGTGAGCACAAGTACGCAGTGTAAGATTTTTGATTCAAGTTGATTGCATTGTTTTGAAATGTGTATTTTCACGTAACTTTTATCTATAACGTGTTGTTTTATATACATCGCTACTTTACGAAGGTAGTACACCAATATTTTATGTAAAATTGTAGAGCGGCTTCTTGAGGCACACTTAGTGTAAATAATTGTTTCAGCCTACATGTACATTGACTACAGTTGACTCTCATGGGCCATGTGTTGCTTCATAAATTATATAATATATGTATAACATCAACACCAATGGGGCTCCCTAAGTCGATCTGCACATTTAACTTGAGTCCTTTTTGGTGATGCATACAGTATAGCTGTATAAACCAGAACAGTACAGGTGCCATTAAATACTGTACCAGCATTTACTGTCAGTGAGTATGTGTAAGAGCTCTTTGCAAAACTGAGATGTAATTGTAATCATTAACCATATTTCATCTCTATGTTGCATTTTCAGCCTTAATTTGTAAGCAATAAACTTTTTCATATTTGATGAAAACATGATTGTGGTTTGGCTGGAAACGGAGAACTGGGTGGTTTGTGTCCAAACTACAAAATGTATCAGTATGATTTGTTGTGGATAGCCATCTCCTGGCCCAGTGTAGATCAATAATCTAAGCTCTTTTCAACTGTCTGCAGTGTACAATATATCTGTTTTCTTGTATTTGTTATACAGTATATAGTAAGGCAGAGAACATTCCCATAATATGAGTCACTCCAAAGTTACATTTATTTGAAAAAAAAGTCTCCCACAAAGGAGGCCATGTTTTTGTTTGTTTAAAGAGTGATTTAGTTTAATTTTCTCAGACTTTCAATGGATATTTCAAGCAAAACCAAGTCAAACTTAATTGTAGCTACAATTTTTTTTGTAAATATTTTTATAGAGCTGTTCATGAATAGTTGTCTTTTAAACCCATTATTGCCATTATTACTCAGTATTACTATTGATAAAGGTTAAGCTAGATCATATGTATGATTGTAGAATTGTTTTTTCTTAGTCAAGCAGTGGATGATATATGGACCAAAAGCAGGCACAGGCTGGTTCAGTACAAGTACTGTTAGATATATTTAGCATGATACATATATTGTAGTAATGTTCAGTGTAACCACAGAAAGACATTGAAAATTAATACTGCTGACTGACTGAACAGAGTATAATGCTGAAGGCTGTTACCTGGGATATATAGTATAGTGCATAATACTTGGTAATGTGTTGTTAATGATATCTTGCATTTGTGTCACAGTTATCAATATTATATACAAGTCATCATAATTATCTAGTATAATACTCTCCAGGCACCAATAGCTTACTACTGGTGGCTCAATGAGTCACTACGTGTAAAGACGTGTTGTTCACAGATAATCCAGGTGCACATAATTGCTTTGCCAGCTTTGTGTAAATATGTGACAAAAGAAGGATATAATGAGGTCATTAATATCCTTAGACTTTGTATACTCAGATCTTGCCAAAGTTATTGACATGGAAAATATGAAGAGGTATGTGTCCTACTTAATGAAGCAGATTTATGATACAGTATGATTATAGTTGTATTATTGGGATTTCATGATTTATGTTACTAAGTGGACTGTCAAATTTGATTCATTATAAATTATTTATTATCATTGTTTTGTATGTGATGTTAACAATGAATGAAATATATTACAATTTGCAGATAATATGATATCAGTTGCAGTATGGTATATTAGAAAAAAAACTTGAGTCCTCATTTGTGTGTTGAATAACTAATTTCATACCAAGCATATTTTTATACCAATTAACAATCTAATAATCAGATAAGCTCTCCATCTAATAGCAATTATTTGGCTATACCGGTGATGAATTGTAATGGAGGAATTTGTGTCCTTGCCATATTTACATGTCTTCTGTGTTCTGCTTCAACATGTTAATAATTTATTACAATTATTGAAATAACCATAAGATTTACAGAAGAAAAAAAAATTATCAGTTCATGGGTATTTTTATGATGATCCTTTTGCTCCTCTCCTTATTTCATAGTTATTTTTTTCAACTTGACCTTAATAAGTAATTACAGTCATCAGTTCCTAGAATTTCTTTAGTGAGAGACTGTGATTACAAGTATTGTTGTAGCATATTTGTCAGTTGATAAACTCATGATTGTTAAGAACTATTTTTTAGGAATAGACAGAATTTGTAAAATGTAATTTGCAACCCTGATTCAAACTGAGCATGAATTATTTGTACTATTTACCAGGCCACGATGATTTTCAGTCATTACTGATGCAGTTCAACCAGACAAAGTGCATAAGGAAGTGTTTCAGCGACATGTCAAGGATACATATCAAATGCTCAATCCTTGTGTTCATTTTCCGTTGTTTGGTCATACGGGAAACGTATTCTCATCCTTTATAAATGCCAAGCCTCAGTTATGCTGCAATTTACATGTTTTCTGTCCTGAGTTTCGTACTGAATGTGAACCATGATGTGTTGGGTCTTTTAGTCGATCCATCTCGGGCTGCGTTTTGTACATATAATCCAGTTTTCATTAGAGATCATTAACCTAAGTATTTGATATTTACTGTGATGCACCATAGATTTTTGTTTTCAATTGCCACTGCAGGATATTGATCTTTTCTAGGCTGAACAAGTATTTTATGGAGAGGGAGCTCAGACTTCAAATGGGAAGGACGTCAACTTCAACAGTGTATTAAATCTTTATCTGGAAATCCAGGATTGATCCAAGTTGCTGTCTATTGATTTTTCCGAGAGAGACTCACGTTTTGCTTTGCATATCAGCTGCTGGTATGATGTGACCATATTGGACACTGGTTTCACTTGAGTCAGCAGGGTTTTCAATCAAGCGGGTAAATATTGCAGATTTTAAGCATGCATTGGTTGTTTACTGATTAATATTATACTTATAACTTCCCTGGTCAGTGTGATTTTTGTTAAAAAATGGTGAATTCTATAGTTTACCTTCAGTGATTTGTGTAAAAAAAATGTTTTACCCATTGTTTTAGAATAGTATACAAAACAAATTTATAGAAAAGATTATGCTAAGTACATTTTAATCATTAAGCTTGTAGGCAGGCAAAACAAATAGAACATTATGTCTCCTCCATCCCAGATTACCACAAGCATACTGTGCATAGTACCATTCATACCAAGAAAACGGGCAACACAGAATATTGGTTAATTGAGATTTGATCGAGCATAAGCAAATCTAATTTTCAGTTTTTCATAAATTAGATTGATAACATAAAGTGTACATTGATGACTTGATTCTGCTTTTAGAGGCAATATGTTTGAAGGTGTTTTGGCAAGTGTCATCAACAGCTTCTTGGGAAAATACATCAAGGACCTTGATGCCCAAAACCTTAAGTTGAGCATTTTCAGTGGTGAGTGGAGATTGTAGTTTCTTTGATGAATGTGTTTCTTAAGGGTGCAATAAATCACCTTTAATATTTTGCATCGAGATAGTTGAAACTGAAACTGGATGTTTGAGGGTTTTTTTCGTGAATTCTTTGTAGAATTCCACAGTACTGATAAATTAGGCGTGTTAAAAGAAAAACTTAATGCTTTTTTGATATGCATTTAATTTATTTCAAATATTTTATAAAACGCACACACATGCACACACACAAACACACACACACACACACATATTGACTGTTATATTAATAAAAATATCTTAAGTACATATTCAATAATGTCTTGTAATGAATACTCAGTTTTATATTTCATTATATCATACTCAGTCTAGTAATCGTTTCGCATTATTTATTTATTTATGTAGGTAATGTAGAGCTAACCAATCTCCAGCTGAAACCAGAGGCTTTGGTATGTAATAAGTTTTTTTTATGTCCCAAATGATCACCCTGAGTTGAAGAGCCTGTTATACTTTCCTTTATTACTTCCATAAATCAGGCCTACCCAACTACCAGACTTGGCACATAAGGATCCTGAATTAACCGGTATATCGGACCACACTTCCCGTTTTCATGGCGTCCTTTGTGTGTCAGATCGCATTTCGGAGTATCATACCCCAGAACAATTTTTGTAGGGCGACCGTGGGCTTATCCTTTCGGTGTTCTGACTGATACTCCAAAATGCGAACTGACACACACCTTGAAAACGGGTAGTGTGGTCCGGTATACCAGTTAATTCAGGATCCTTATGTGCCAAGTCTGGTAGTTGGGTAGTCCTGATAAATTAACAGGGTGCAGATCGAGCACCTGCCAACATTGGCAATAATTTTGCTTTGCTGAATACTCTGACAGGCCACTGGTATAGTGAGGCCCATTCGTTAGTTTATCATGTAATGCTCAATTTGGAAACTGTCCCAAAAAACTACTCTTCACCCTGGTTATACTTTATTTGATTAGATCAGTGGCCAGTGAATGCTAGTCGTAAACGTGGGTTTCTAATAGACTCAGGGTAAAAATAAGAAAAGGCCAAATGGATATATTTATGGTTGTATTTATGTTTCTTATTGATTAGGCATTTACTCATAATGTGTCTTTAGTATGACTATTGAATACTATATTTTTAGGTATATAGGGTTTCAGACTACAATATATATAAGTGATGCTCTATCACCAACCATTAATTTATTTATAAGGTAATATTTTAAATGGTGACAAAAAGCTGGATAGATGACAGTCACAACCAGCATTTAGAAACTCAAGGCAGATAAGGCGAAAAATAGAGTAATCAAATTTTATCTTAAATTTTCAGACATTTCATTATGAATTATGCAAAGAAAAAAAAATAAATGCAGACAAGAGTTGTCCATAATGCACATCTTAGATAAGAATAGACTCCTGTGTGTATTTACTCAATTAAATTGTCCTGTGGAATGCAGTCGTGTGCACTTAGTGATAGTGCCTTTTTGTTGTAACAAATGGACTGATCAATGAAAGCCCTCCGAACACTGCTAAAAGGTTATATAGCAGATGATTGATTTGAAATTTTATCTATTAAGCATGAACTACCAGGCAGACAGGTACTAGTGCCCCTAAGATGTATAATGTGGCTTTTTGTGTTCTAAGATTGATGTCTATCTGTGTTAGACATATATATGTACAAAATATTGTAATATACCACATAAGGTCTATTTTTCCTATCTAGTAAGCCATGAGGGTTCTTTTAAAAGCTCCTTGATGTTGATATCTAGCTCGTTTGCTGTATTGAACTAAGATTGACATTTTCATCCATAATTTCTTCTCACTTTTGTGGGATGAAGTCTGTAGCTGATATGCTTAGATTAGTTCTTTTCTTATGCTTATTTTGGGTTTGTGGTTAAGGGTGGTTTTGTCTGATTATGGATGTTGTGGGAAGCTTCTTGATCTATATGGCTGTTGGGTAGAAAGCACGCTCCTGCATGACTAAATGAAACTATTATATGTTATATGTATGTTCAGATACACGTAGCTGCCCTTTCACTTTTGTACAATCTTTTGTATCACTGGGTTGATGGTTGAGCTAGTTATATTTGAGAAATTGTTGTTTCTATTATCTGCTTTACGGTGTTTTATTTAGATCTGTCACAGAAATTTGTAAGGATAAACAGTATCTTTGATGAATTTTTCACTGTTTTGTAAAAAGAAAATGATTTTTATCTCAAATGGCATGGATAATATCAAAATTTTCAGATTGATATAGAATTGTGCATTCAGTATATTCTGTCAATGCAGTGCTCTTTTGTGTTTAACTATTAATGATCTACATGTAGATTTGAGATTCACCAGAAACAAAAACCCAGATGTAGCAGTATCAAATTTTCAGCCTATGACGAATAAAAGATATTCCTACATAACCAATATGCTTTATCTGTGTGATTATGTCTCATTTCCATCACAGCAATTGTTCAAAATCATAGTACATTATTATTGTCAAAATCATTGTTTCGTAGATCAAATACAAAAATGGTATTCAAACATTTTTTTTGAATGGATGCTATTTGTGTTGTTATGCTTCGTAATCACACATAAGCTGATGTGTTGTTAGAATATAATAACTATGATTGGCTTTTTTCAGCACCATGATGCATGATTGTTGGCCTGAATAATGAACTATAATGATTGATTCAGAACTCATTACACCTGTTTGTTGTATTTATCAATACCTCGATGTATGGGCTTATTGCTAATATGCCTGAAAATAGAGCATACTGTGAATTTTGCCAACTTAGAGATTTGTAAAAAAAAAAAAATGTAAATTGGGAATGATTTGACAGGAGACCAATTGACCTGTATTTATGAACTGTATATAATGATGCATTGAATTATATTTTTACAAAGAGATTAAGTTATGCTCAGTGTGAGGTAGCTAAGAAAATTGAAAAGTTCTTGCTACTTATTTGCTACTAGTGCAGCAAAAATAATTCAAAGATATTGTAATTGTATTATTTATCAGCATAAAGGCGTATAACAGATTGCTTCATTTTTAATTTCAGTATGAGTTAGAGTTACCTATAGAAGTTAAAGCAGGATTTGTTGGTGAGTTATTGTAATTACCTAAGCAGATAAATCAAGGGTTTGGTTTTGATTCAGATTTGCTAAGTGATTAAACCTTTCCAGAGATTCTATAAAATGTCATTTTAAGACTACAAATGCTTAAAAAGAACTTATTATCATTTAGAATTTTGGTTATTTAACACTGAATTGTCATAGAAATTGGCAAGTAACATATTAAAACTGATTTATAGGCACAGCAGGGAAATTCTTGGCAAGAAATTATCCATTTAAATGGAATTTCCTCTTATTTTTGACACTTTTGTATTGATTCCCAACTTCACCTTTCAATTCATGGATTGCCAACTTTTGTCAGGAGGTTGCTCCAGTCATGATCTTACATTTTTGATGTTTTTCTGCTACAAGAAAAAGATTTAATGTTTTAAAACACACCAAATTCATTCACACATATGGCAATGAAGAGGTATTTTTTCATCTAAAAAGAATTCCTCTTATGACTGAAAGCTGGAGAGTTTATACGTTGAATGTAGTTGGAAGTTTTAAATGCCATTCTGAACTTACATTTTTCACACAAGTAGTGTCTTGCAGATGATATTCATTTGTTATAGATAATTAAATCATAAAATCTCCATTTAGCAGCCAATTTATTGCCATAAAGACAAATCAGAATGCATTCTGGACAAGAGAAGTTAACCAACAATGCAGACATGCAGCTTTTTTTTTTTTTTGCTTTCACAGACAGGAAATGTTTTACATTGTCAGAAAAAAATAGAGAAAATATTTTTACTATTAGTATTTATGTGAAGAAATACATCAATATTATCAAATTTTGCAATATTTGAGAAAAAGATGAAATTTGCCTATCAGAATATACACAGACCCCATGTGAATGAACATGGATTGAGATAATAAACATAACATCATCAACAACATCAAAAATCATTTGGCTTTGAAATCTCTAAAACCCTATAGTATGGTAGAAGGGAATTCAGTTCCAGATTTGTTTTGCAAATATGTAATTTGATTATATCCCAAGCATTTGTGCTCATTTGAGACCATATCCAGTCATACCATAATGCACATGTCCCTTTTAAATTAAACAAATTAAGGGATCAGTTAAATGTCAATTCAATTAACAATATCTTTCAGACGTGAAATTACTGTATGATTTTCAAGATAAGCTAGTCACTGATATTCCTTAAGCATTCATTAAGCATTTATTGGAATACTGTCTATATCTATTTTGGTTCTGAAGGTAATAGTTATATAGATTTCCAAACAAGCCCATAACATTGACATATAGAAAAAACAGCAGACTAGCATAGGTGAGCATAATTCTTTGATTGATGCCCATAATATTAATGCAAATACTTGTCAAATTTGAGGGCGATTTTGTAGAAGAGGTGTTCTGTTTCTTCAAGAAGTGATCGGTTTTATATGGTGTTTATAGCTATATAGCTTACATTGAAAAGATGCAGTGCACTCTGTGATAGTGTTTAATGATATCATTAGTTGGCCATGTCTTTCTTTCTTTTTTCATGAAAAAGAAATCAGTTATAAAAGATGCATATGCTGTTCATTCTCTGTCACCTTGGATGTGCTTTTTGTAGATGCCTTTCTCTTTAAAGAAAACCTATCAATCTCATAAGCAAAGGTGTTTATTACCTCGTTTATTAAAAATATACTCCATCAACATACAGGTAAAATAATAGTTCTTCCACGAAGTGGTATTTTCTGTTTGTTCAGTATTTCATTTCCTGAGGTATCCATAACCATCTGTTGTAACAGATACATGTAGCCTTTGTGAACTTCCAGGTAAAATCACCCTGGTTATCCCATGGAGCAGTCTGTTCTCTCTCCCAGTCATTGCCAAGGTAGAAGATGTCTTTGTTCTGGCTGGTCCTGTGTGTGACAGAGGGTACGATGAGGACAGGGAAAAAGCTCTTCAGAATGCCATTAAGAGGAAAAAACTGGAGGAAATAGAAAGTGCTAGAAAGTCTGCATCTGCAAGTAAGAGTGAATACCCTCCTCCTCTCTTCCTGGAGATACACTGTGTTATCTAAGATAGTATTGTAGATGGCTTGTGGTAGTTCTGTTAAAAATTCTGTTGAAAATTATGTTAAGGTTATAATGTACAGTGATTGATCCTGTTTTTTTTTTTTTAACTTAGGTTTTAGGATGGAAGCTTAGTGTAATGTAATAGTTTCAATAAATTTGCAACCCAAATACAAATTTAAATTGAGTTCTTCAGTTACCTATTAAAAAAGATGATTATTTTTTGTTTTGCTTTTTTCCAGGTACATCAGCAAGTGATCAGACATTTTTTGAAAAATTGGCAGCAACAATCATCAATAACATTCAGGTATATGTGACAATACATACACATTTCCTTTAGAGTATAGCTGCTTGCATTAATGACTCTAGTAAAATTGCTCTCAGAAATAACTTGTACTTTGAGAATGGATAATATGGAGTTTATACTTATTATGACAATAACATTGCCTTTGGTTAAAATTGTGTAAGAAGAACAAAATACTCAGTGTTAGCAATCAATAAGTTTTTGAAAATAGCTGGCACAGTGCCAACTTTAATTATACTAATCATATTGCATCCAAGTGTATTGCTATGAATCCTAAATGTTATCCCACTCAATCAGCATTGACTTTCTGTGGATTTTGATAAATTAAAGGTCCATGTTGAGAACATCCATGTAAGATATGAAGACACGGTCACCAACCCTGATCACCCATTTGCATTTGGCATAACTCTAAGATATGTGTCTGCCGAGTCCACAGACGATAGATGGAAGCCCACTCAGATTGACGCTCAAGCTTCACTCATGCACAAGGTTTGATAATTAAGACAAATTGGTATTGATCATTCTGAAAGATTTTTTCCTGTTGTGTGACTGTCTCCCTCCCCTCTGACAGTTTTTCTTAATGTCCATGATAACAGTTTTAATTGGGATTCACTTACAATAAAGAAAATATTTTAATCAACTATCAAATAATATATTATGATAACATAATTGTATTATTTTTACAATGCTATTCTTAAATCTGACTTAATGGTTCAACTGATGTATTTGTGTTGATCATGTTTCCTTTCAAACTTTATAACATTCTTATTTTCATTCAGCTGGCATGGATGAAAGAATGTAACTGAATGGTTAAAAAGATGTAAAAATTTGTGTTGATCGTGTTTCCTTTCAAACTTTATAATATTCTTATTTTCATTCAGCTGGCGTGGATGAAAGACCTCTCTATATACTGGAACCCATATCTACCAGAGAGTAAACTGGTCAAGTCCAAGATATCAAGTGGTGTATGGAGGGTAAGCTAGTTAGGGGGTCAGTTTGGGTGATTTTCTGATATCAGTATCTCATTTAATATTAGTATCTCTTTTGATTTTGTGATGGTATTACTGTAATTTCTTAATTTGTTTACATTGATATTTTGATTTTTCATCATTTATCATTTTAATCACTTGCTGCGGTGGAGCCAATTAACTTTTTATCGCTTTTGGATAGACATTTTAACCTATCTCTATAAAAACATGATTTTGGAAAAACACAGTAACAAATTTAATGAGTAATTGCCATGCATTAAGTTAAAAAAAAGCAAGAGTATAGACATTTGGTTGTTAGTTACATGAAGATTTTGTTTAAAATTAGCTCACCTTTCCTACAGCGATAAAATTATTTTTCTCCTAGATTTGGTTTGTAAGTACTGCAGCAGTGATAGGTAGCAAACCATTCCCATGTTTGGACACTTATAATAAGCAGTTTCCTATTTTTAGCTCTTAATTTTTAATACACATTTTTTAATGTAATGCACCAAATAAGAATAAGTTAATGTTATTAGACTCATTATAGTTCTCTAGGATATTAAAAATATTGATGTTGGTTTATTTTTTCAGAATCTCATGAAAAATGCAATTAGCACTCACAGGATTTATGGAGAGGAATTTGATGACAGTGAGTTTGAGTACAGTGAGTTGGACCTTTTTTGGTGATCTTTCTTTTTCTGATTTGATATTCTGTAATTTTACCCTCAGCTGTATTCTATTCTTTTCAAATATTCTTTTTAAACATTGTTGAGAAAATTCAATTCTTTTGCCATGTCATGGGAAATGGTTTGTGTTTAACTTGAAATAAGAATACTTCTTTAATTTTATACCTATATGTTTCTATACATTATTTGTCACTTTTTGTGAAGTTTGTGTACTTAATACATTATAGATTAATGCCAATTTTGAACTTACCCCAAACCTGTCCTCTTTCTTTTTTTCATCTCCTTTATCAGAGTTTTTTGGAACCATAGTAACTAACATCATCTATTTTTGTTTCCTCAGCTGATATCCCCCAATCACTATTTTTCTGTTGTTATTTTTTGATAAGCATTTTAAACATAAATTTAATTTGTGGTTGAAAAAAAAACTGTATTTATTTGTTATTTAAAATGATGCAATGACAATAAATTTTTGTGATTGACCCACCAGTAATGTACATTTAAAAATTCATTTCATAACTTAATACCCATGTTTTGTATGGATGTCATATAAAAGCCATGTCAAAAGATATACTTTTTATTCCCTAGTCATGCAGCCTATGTCAGCAGAACTGAGGGCTGTTATCAACAAGGCAGATACCATAGCTATGCCAAGACTGCTGGTTGACTTGCTGCTGGGAAAAATTGATGTTGACATAACAAGACAGCAGGTAGAGTATATATGTCACCATCTTGACTCAAATGTGCTGTTTAGGGTGCATTCCCAATGACGGTATCATTCTACATTGATTGATCCAAATCCACGAAGACTTTTGCTTGATTTCTGGAAGCTTTTTCATTTCATTTTGAGCGCAACTGAACAGATAGGAAAGTTAATCACCCCTTAGCTGCTGGAGGCAGTATGTTAGCCGGTAATCTGATTGCATTCAGCAAGAGCCCCTGAGGAGTTGGAATGATCTGCATTATGCCATAGTTTCATTGGGAAAGCATTCTTTAATTACTGTTGCAGGGTTTGAAGCTGCATAATTTATGAATTGACTTTTAGTTAAAAGTAAGAATGTAGGACATCGTTTTGATATGCCACATAATTACTGGATTAAGTTTGAAAATGCATTCATGACACATTAAAACTCATTCCACCAGAAAAGGAAAAACCTATCACATTAAAAGCTGAATAGTAGGAGGTGCTGATTTTGCTTCTTGCATAATAATAGATATTCAATCATATGCTTAAAATGCCCCAGATATGCTTAAGCACCCCGCACACGGTGAGCAATTGGCGCGTGCCACTTGCGCTGAGCCAGATGCTCGCGCTCCTCAGCTCCCCGCAAACGATGCGCTCTTTGCTCAGCAGAGGTGCCTCCCGGCCTGCCCCTATCGGACGCACCACGAACTGTGGGATAATGTGATTAAGGAAACATTACATATTTATTTTTTTTCTGAAAGTAATGGCAAATGGTGACCACGTTAATCAATCAGACTAACTATAACTGTGTACATTTTTGTTTACTTCACTGGGGGCTGCCATTTTTCTTTGTTTCCGGCTACCGGCACATGCGCATTGTTGGCATGGTGTGAGCAATCGGCGCTTGCACCCCGCACACGCTGAGACATTTGCCTCAAGAGACCAAAAATATCAAACACGTGAGATATTTTGCTCAGCCGCGCGAGAGGCAAAATTCTCACCAAAATACCCCCGCACACGATGAGAAAACGGCGCAGCGCAAGTGGTGCGCGCCGAATGCTCACCGTGTGCGGGCCCCTATATATAGATGTACATGTATATGTGCTGGCCACACTGCAGATTGGCTCATGGACTCACCACTCTTACTCTCCAGTTTCTAAATGTCCTGAGCCTGGCAGACTCCTTCAAACTGATGGCTCTCAACCAGAGATACAGAAAGTACAGACCCTCTGCTTCTCTGAAAGGGAATATTAGGAAATGGTGGAAGTATGCTTACACTTCGGTGGTGGAAGAGTACATAAGACCATTCTCATGGGAGAGAATAAAAAGACACAGGTACAGGGTAGAGATGGAATTTTCACTTAAATTCTGAAGTAGATGTTCCAAATTTAAATGAAGATACTACCACATTAAGACCTTATTTGTCCTATCTTTTTCATTCAAACTTTGTCATTACTATCAATCATGCTTAATGACAATTGATCTGCTTTTAGCTTGCCATTTTGTGTTTTATTTACCTAATGTTATAGTTTTCTAAATGCTTGTTTTATAAACCATGAATAAAAGCTGAGACAATATATCCATTATTCTGGTAAAAGTGTCAATTTATTGTTTGAGTAATGTGTTATAAAAGGATTAAGTGGCAGGCATTTGGGAGATGTGCTTTGAGAAGTAATTATTGACCAAGATAAATTGATTGTCTCTGAGAGTTACACTAAATTCAGGCAGATGAGTAAAATGGGTATTGTTGATATCTTCCCCCAGGGAGCAGTACAGAGACTACAAAGCTCTGTTCAAGAAGAAGCTGGAAAATCCAGAGTCTGAGGAAATATTGCCAAGGCTAGAAAGAATGGAAGCAGATATGAGTGTTGCTAATATCCTTCTGGCCAGGGAGAATGCCAAGTTAGAGGTAGGGAAAAAGCATAACCTCATTACACATACAGGTATACATGAAGTTCATTTTTTTATATGCAGGGGATGGCACTGTGTACCCTCTTGCCTTTATTGCAGAAGGATATTTTAAAGAGTGAAATGTGTTTGAAAACTACTTGAAAGTGAACACAATTGAATGTGATATGTGCAACCAAATTTTATGATTTACCAGTGTCAGTACAGGTGATGTGTGTAGTTCATTATTCATTACATTATCTCCTCTTTACTTTCTGCTGAACAGTTTATTCAGGAAGCCCCCGATAGAGCAAGAAAGAGAGAGAAGGAGAAGGGATATTTTGGATCCTTCTGGGATTGGTGGAGTTCTAGTGGAGATAGTGAAGATGAATTAGAGATCATTACTGATGAAAAAGGTACAAATTCTTATTCTTGTATGTTCTTAACTTTTTTATAATACTACAAGAGGTAAAATGTATGTAGGATAGAAGATAATTTTATATTTTGGAACCTAGCATGTATCAACATGTTGAATATGTATAAACTTGTGTCTGTTTCTTGGTATTCTCTTATCTATTTGAATTATCACTAGTGACTCGAAACTTTACTGTTATTTACCAGTTCCTTTGTTTTTGTAGATGTGTGGTCAAAACTGAGTCCTGAAGAAAAGGAAGAACTGTACAAAGGAATAGGATATAACCCTGCAAAGCCAGCTGCAGTCCCAATACCTCCTCAGGTAGATATATTTTTAATCTGAGTACTCTCATAACTATTTTAATAACTGTACTTCCATGATTGGAATCCTGTCAGAAAATGTTAATGCTATGTGTTGTAAAGAGTTGATGATGAGTTCCTAAAATGTTTAGGTTATTGGAGTACATTGTGTTAAAAAGTCAAATATAATGTACTCTAGAACTATCAGTCATTTAGTGGTCAGCAGTTTTGTATTTCCATTACTTTCCAGTACTGCATATGTTTTGCACAGCTTTAATCCTGTTATTTTTATTTTTAGTCCTGTTATAATGTGTCATAACTATTTTATAAACCATTCTTCCATGATTGGAATCCTGTCAGAGGTTAATGCTCTGTGTTGTAAATAATGATGAGTTCAAAAAACATTTACATTATTGGATTACATTTTATTAAAAAATCAATTAGGGCATTCCAGAAATATCAGTCAATCAATTATGATCATCAGTTAGGTATTTCCAATGTGATGAATATTTTCAGTATGTAGCCCATAAGGTGAACTTGCACTTGAAGAGCTCCACATTGTCCCTGGCAAACTATGGCAAAGACGTACTCAAAGTTGCTGTTGGTAGTTTGACGGGGAGTTTTGAGAACAGACCAGAATATGAAGCTTTTAGGTACATTTTCGCCATTTTGGATACTTCATATTAAATTGAAGTTGAAATGAATCATTTTTATGTTTAATGTTGTCCAGCTTAAAGGTAGTTATGCATTTTGTTTGTTTTTGGATAGAGTTTTTGCTTCAAGTTTTTCTCTTATTTAAACACTTACTGACATGGTGGAATTTCTGTCTGCTTGTATTGTATTTCTTTTATGCTTGACTACTGTAGTTGAATGCTTCCTCTCAGTTTTTTTTAACAGCCATTCTTTTTAACTTTTTTGTATTTTTTTCCTTTTAATCTTCTTTTAATCTGATGCTTTCAGGTTCTCGCTAGAAATTTGTGATGCATGCGACAGGTTTAGATATCAATTAGTTATCTTTATGAAGGGGCTTAAACGCATTTGCCTTACATAATCTTGTGAAAAACAGCACCAGCAATGTTAAATGAATGGACAATTACACAGCATGAGAAATTATCCACATGTCAGAATTATAATCTTAGCAATGTTTATTTCAATATGGTAAAGTGGATTAATCTTTTTTACTCACACTTTATAAAACACTTGAAAGCACTTACCCAAAATGAATAATTATATTATCCATAGATCAATGACATTATTATAATTCATAGAGCTCAATCGGATTCAATACATGTAGATAATTTCAATAATTGATGCTTGAGTTTAGAAACTCTTAGATTAAAAGCAATCACCACAAATCCTGTTAATTAATTTGCAGAACTTGAAAAATATCCTGTGTTGTGCTTGCTTTATACCTGTGGAGCAGTAATGTGTTAGGGCTTTGATTGTTTTAAAAACACATTGTTGGGTTAGCACCTTGATTGATAAATACTTTGTTGGTTTAGGATTAAGACCATTATTGTTAAAAACAGTGTTGTTTTAGGACCTTGATTGTTGAAAACATTGTTGGGTAAGAATCATGATTGTTAAGTATAATAGTATAGTAGGGTAATGACCTTTATTTAAAATAATTTTAAATATAAGTCTTTAAGATCATTTAGTTGGTTTATTTCCTGAATGAAATTCACAATACAATGATACATTTCTTACTACTTTGTCAAATAATTTTCAAATTGCTTGGATAATTTTTTTTCTGAAGGCTCTTCTTAAATGCTTCTAAAGGTTTATTGCTCATTTAGTATTTAGGCTGTCTTGTTAATGCTTTTGTTTATTGAAAATACATTTAAATTCTCTCATGTAGATCTCATGTAATTTGTGTTTTCTTTGTGTTGTAAATAGGTCAGAATTTAAGCTTTATTTCTGAAAGGTATAGATCTCCTTAATTCCGTCTATTTAATATTGTTATCAATATTTAGGGTGTCAATGAAGACCAAAACATTCAAAATAGAAGGGGCCTCTGTGGAGCATGAGCTGGTCCCTCTGGTGACTTCAGATGTAGGAGTTTTTGGTGAGTTCAGTACACAAGTACTCTTTTATTGTTAAAAGAAGATACCTTCATATCAAAGATGTATTGCAGAATTGCAATTTCTTTTCTAAAAGTATTCACAGATTTGAGGCACACACAGATTTGAGAGTGCTCACATGTACCTGAATTGTTTACAAATTTGCAAAGTTCAACAGCAGGTTATTCTACAATTTAGTCAGTTTGTTGCATACATCTTGATAAGTTTTATCTTATTATTTGTACAACCATTTGTGATACAAATGATGTGTCCATTCCAGATGAAGCTCCATCCCAGAGGTTCCAAGTGTTTAGTTTGGACTTTGACTCCAATCCATATCATGTGAGGGCAGACTACGCACTGGCAGTCAATGTCCAGCCTGTTGAAGTTGTCTATGATGAGGTACAGTGGAACAGTAGTCAGAACTGAAATGACACCAGTCTTAGTTCTGTTTAGATACTGGAAACGTGCAGCTTTTAGTTACTGTTAAGAATATTGGTAAACATGTAGTAATACTATAAACTAAAATTGGGTGGGTTAGGGTGTTTTTACACTTTTAATAATAATAATAATAATTTATTAAGCCAATAAGATACAAATGTGTAAAATCGGGAATCTTTTGCCCTGTGGTAGCGCCATTGAAATATAAAGAATGAAAATTAAAATTACATGTTAGAGTTAAAAATTATTATTGTATTGAATGATCAATGCAAAATAATACAAAAGATAATTTTTTAATTGTGCTATGTTGCTCATAATTTAAGCCAATTTTGTTAAAAATTACATCCATTTTTTGAAACTTTGTCTTCCAAATGATGTCCATTGTGAAAAGCATACTGTTACAACGAGATTCTTGTTTGTCTCTCACAGCATGCCATATCAGAGGTTATCAGCTTCTTTGAGGCTCCAGTGGTCACTATGAATAGGATGAGAGAGGCAGCTGGGGAGTACTTTGAACAGCTAGCAGTTTACAGCAGAGCAGGGCTACAATATGCCATTGAGAGACACAAGGTAAGGCATCCTGTGGAGATGCGACAAGAATTTCTTCCAGTTTTCAGGTGAATAATGTTGAAGCTTTGGGTATTGAAGCGTTTTACCTTGAATATAAGTTTCATATGAGGTTCATAACAAAAACAAAATGTTCAGTGTATGTTGTTGTTTATAGAGCTTGTAATGCAGCATTTACTGTATGAAATCCTCCAGTTGCGTTTACATTTCAGTACATCTAATTTGTATGCATTCTGATTTTTCAGACAGTGCATGTATCTGCAGATATGAGGTCTCCATATGTGGTTATACCAGAGCATGGCACATTGCATAGGTAACTATGTCCTGTTAGCCTCCATATGTGTCTCAGCAAAGTATGTCATACTGCACTTACCAGTTTCTGAATTGCACATCAGCATTCATGCACAAATCCGAGCAAATGGGTTGAGTTTGTATCTGAGAATACTACTTTTTTAATTCAATTTTAATTATAAAGATTTGCTCTTTCTGTCCTTTTTTAATTCAAACTTTGACTCATGTTATGATCTTGATTGTCAAAATATATTCTTTCAGGCCAGGTAATGTTCTGGTGGTAGATCTTGGTACCCTGAAGATAGAGAGTGAACTGCAGCCGGAAGAAGTGAACCTGCAGGTATCTGCATTGAGAAATTGTTCAGAGCAAATTTAAGTTTTTTTAGTTTTGAATTTGATACTATACTTTTAATTTTTTGGATAATAATATGTTTTAAGAATAAGTAATCTCCTGTCAGATTGGTGTTAATGTTGAACTTCAAATAATGCATTGATTGAATAATAAGAATAAATACATATTTTTATCATATCTTTATTTCAGAATGTCAGTAGGACAGAGCTGGAAACCAGATTGTATGACAAGTTCAATATCAATATTGACAAAGTGAAAATCTTGCTGGCAGATTCAGGTAGGAAATTGGGAAATTTTATTTTTCTTTTCTTTTTCTTTCCTGTATTAATTCTTTTTCTTTCCTTTATAATTAATGATATATTTTCTGATTTATGTATGTCTGTGTTAATACATTGAATTTTGAATGAGATAAATGATTTTATTGTTTTGATTAAGTTTAAGATTTTATGTTAGAGTAATATTGTTTTTGTAGGAGATGACTGGCACACAGCACAGTCCAAGGAAGATTCTGATTTCCATATTTTACCAAGTATTGGACTTAACATGTCATTCTTCAACACAGTACAGCCAGATTATCAGGAGTTACCAAGGTAACGAAGACAATAGAGATCCTTATGTCTTTGTATGTGAATGCATTTGATTAAAAAAAATCAAGATATATTTAAACAGAATGTTAATATGTCTTGAAATGATATATGCTGTGAATTAGATTACAGCTCTAAATAAAGTTTTTCTTTCACTTTCCTTGCAAGGGTTTAAGGGATTATAATATTTATAGATATTTTAAAAATAAAAATTCATTTCATTTTTTTCGTTCCCATAGGCAAAAAGTGATAGCAAACCTCCCAGGCGTTACTTTGAATTTGTCTGATAAGAAGATCTCCACACTGTATACATTCATCAAGAATATTCCACTGCCCAATACTTCTGTGAGCCCAATGTTGCTGGATGCTGTGGATGGACTGGAGATAGAGACCTGGGATATGGTGAGATGATTGCAACATTTGGATTTTCTTTGCTAACTTTTTATATTCTGGGATGTTGTACTTGATTTTGGACGTTTTGTTAATGGCAATTTGATTTTTGGAATTGAGGTGACTAAATGGCCTGAAAGCTGCAAAAAGGGCTTGTTACACAGAGACTTAGAAAAGGGAGAAGGGCAGCTGGCTTTTGTCAAATATGTATTGTCATAATAAATCATTAATATGAATTTTAAGTGGGCTCAAGTGTGTTGAACAAACCAAGAAATCATTGAAGTAGAAAGTATTGTAAATAATGTTACTTTCATATATATTTGTATCACATTCACTTCAGGACTTCACAGATGCCATCCTGGAGCCTAGTATCCCTGAACTGATCAGGATGAGCAGCTCAGTGTCCAAGAACTCTGTGGTCAAACCAAAGAAGAAGAAACCTGGGGCTGCAGGTGCCACACCAGTTATCTCTGTAACCAGGAGATCAGCCAGTGGTAAGTATGAAACTAAGTAGGGAAACATAAAGCATTTCTTTCATTCTTAAGGTATTGCCCTTGTTATGCACTGATATTACACTTACATAAATTTATCTGTGTAAACATATAATGTTATGTGACTGGTTGCCTAATCATTTGCATATAAATCTGTACTTATTAGCTTCAAATTCATTATGGGATTATGCCATGGTAAATGCAGCTTTCAGTTTTATATTACCATCAAATCTATTGAAGAGACTGTGCTTTATTCTTCAGATAAGTTCTATGATGCTGAGGATTATTCAGATGATGAAGAGATGGATGAATGGTCAAAGTAGGATCCATATTAGTCATACATATCTTATGTAGAGATAATATCCATGAACCTTTCTCAACTAGACAAAAATATTAGTGAAGAGAATGGTAGTTTTTTCATATTTTCAATTCATTGACAAGATATATTTGCGTTACCAATCAGGGCTGCTTGTGAAAGCAGCAACCTTTTGATAAAATCAATTTAATTGCTGAATTATTTTGCAGCTGCTTAGAACCCGCCTGTGGGTCTACTTCAGCTTTTTAAAACAAAACTGTCTCACCTTTCAGAGCCATAGATGTCCCAGCAGTGGATGACCACAGTTCCCCAACCAACATTATCACTGTCCTGATCAGGTTTGAGATGCGTGAGGTGGTGATCAACATATCCAAGTTTGTGGATGACATAGAGACCCCCTACCTCATGCTGAGGGTTACAGGACTGCAGGCAGATGCTGCAGTCACAGTGTATGGGCTGGCTATCAATGCTAAACTCAGGGGACTGCAACTGGTGGATAAGTTACATACAGGTGAGAAATACCTGGCTGTTGTATCAGCTAGATTACTTTAAGTGTTTAAGATGCTAGTGTTTTGAAGCATCTTAAATATCAGATCGATTTTTTCTGAACTGACTTCTCTAAAACCCCAGACCTATTTACTACCTTGCCTGTTTTGACTATTAATATGTTATATATTGTATTGGTTCAGGTGCCTCTGGAGAGTACATGGAGATCATCAAGTCAGAACTCAATGAAGATCTCATGTCAGTGGTGTACAGACAGGTAAGCTGAGAGAGAGGCACCTTTTTTTGAAAGCCTCTCTTCATCTACAAAACATTTTAATTGCATTTTTATTGATGTTGGTAATTATTTGAAAGATGTGCTTTATTTTTCAGGGTAAATGATCTTACGTACTTGTAAATTTTTAACAGTTGAATTGATTTTCTTTTTATAAAACAAATATTTCACACGGGTTTGTTGCCCTTTTATGTTATAGGAAAATCTTTTAAACTCTCCACTGATCTTCAGGTGTCTCCAGAATGCCCAGAGTTTGATGCCATCTATAGAAGTATACACAGAGGAGTTGTGGTGCACATGACAGTGCTGAATATAGTGTTTGAGCGTGAGGCCTGCTACTACCTGTATAACTTCACTCAAGCCTTGCTGACCAGTCTGGCCAGTGTGGACATGAAGTCCAGTACTTACTCTGCCCTGTCATCTCCTTCAGCTCCAACAGTGACTGATGCCTTTAAGGTAGCAGAGTCAAAAGAGTCTAAAAAAGAAGGTAATATGTACTACTGGTACAGTTCAAATATTCACATTTTATAAAATCGCTTCTCCTCCTGCCTTATATCAACTAATTTCTTATGATATATTTGAAATATTGATGAAAAGTGAAAAAGAGAGACAGGATGTTTATGTGGAAGTTGAAGTCATAAAGGTCTGATTAAATTTAGGGAAACTATGAAAGGCTGGTTTAGATTGTCACCCAGTGAGTTACAATATATTGACAATTGCCTTTGGAAATTCATCTATTATTATAGTGTTATATATTTTATCAGAACCCGCCCTGCCAGCAGGCAGTACCAGTTTGTTCATAGCAGGACTATTTGATGATCTGACCATCAATATGTGCAGCAATGATGGAGAACTGGCTGATTTACACATCAAAGGTAAGCATGGGGTAACGTAGCAGTTATTATTTTTGTGATATTAGCAACAGACTAAGTGTTGTTTTGTACTGTTGACATGGTGAATACATTTATTAAGATTTAGTTAACATGTGATATAGCTTATTTGTTTTGTGTGATGACATATGAATGTTATGGGATATTTCTATATTTGTTTATAGTTTTATTTTTTTCAGGAAACATTTCTATGTAGTGAAAAATCTTTAATTTATAAATTGTAGGTCTGGAAAGTAAAATTGTTTTGAAAAGAAGTCGCACAGTCCTTGGTGGAAAACTGCAAAATTTGACTTTAGATGACAAAACTCTCACCACCATGTACCCTAGGGTGAGTACAATATTGTAAACTGTTGAACACTAAAAGATTGCCATATTGAAGGAAAAAAGGAGATCTATTAAAAATTAATGACATATTTTTGGCATATTGGGGAACATTGTTTTAAACTGGTATTTGGGTAAAAAAATGAGTTAAAAGTACTCTTACTGTTTCAGATACTGACATTTGAGAAAGACGAGGTGTTTGATTTTAAGGTAAGTGTTCAAATTATCAAATGCCAAAAAAGGAGTGAGGATTAAAGGAACTTGCATATCACTGCAACGTACACAAAGCCTTCAAATGGAAGTGTCCATAGACCTGATGGTTATAGCTGTATGTCGATATATGTTGCACTCTCACTAGCATATGGAACAGGCTAACGTATACATTTACGTATTTGTTTTAACTTTCAGGTGACATTATATAATACACAGAGTAAACCATCTGACATAGACATTGGTGTCAAGCTGAAGATAGGGGAGGTGCATGTGGTCTTCCTCTACAAGTTTGTAGTAGAATTGTGGGTAAGTTGGTATCCATTGAGTATCTTCTATTTCCTACTATATTGGCCTTGCATTAAAGGCAATTTAAAGTTTATTTATTGTGTTCCATACATATTTAAAAGTCTGATTTTCATCAAAAGTTCTGTCATAATCTGAAACAGTTTCATTGTTTTGATTATAGTTATTTTATTATAGTTATTTTAAAGCTGTTTAAACATGATCGATCTTTTGTAATTTTTGTATCTGTTTTGATATTTCAATTCTTTTGGCAACATACTTTGAATTCAAACATGCCGAAACTATTTTTCCAGGGCTTTATGGATCCTTTCCTAAACCCAGAGGCTACAGATGCAGCTCTAGAAGCTACCCGGGGTGCCATAGAGACACAGTATCAAGACTTCACTGAGAAAGGGAAGAGAATCTCCCTGAGGTTTGATATCAAGGCCCCCACAGTCTGGGTGCCAGAGAGCTCCAAGTCCCAGCAGCTGTTTGTAGCCAAACTGGGAGATTTGAAATTGTCTAACAGCTACATGGAGACCTCGTTAGATGGTGGGGAGACCCAAGTGTTTGACAGCATATATGTGGATCTAACCTCTGTGCAGATTGATAGGTAAAATATGTGAAATTGTGAAAAGGGAGAACAAAATTTTGTAAGGAGATTTATAAAAGAAATATCCGCAAGCCCATGAAGATTCAGAATCTTAAAGCATGATCTTCCCCAGTATCTCAACACATGTTGCCAGAAAATATCATCTATACAGAGATATTTAGAAGATTTTTTGTTGTGCAGTGAGTTGCTTTAAAACTCATACCCAAAGTCAGCAGCCAAAGTCAGATTATGATATTTGTTTACTGCTTTTTATGAAACTGTCTCATTTTCAGAGGCTGGCTGAAACCAGACAGCACAGTGGAACTCCAGCATCTTGTAGTTGAACCTATCAGTATGACAGTGTACTATAAGAAGGCTGTTGTGCCTATCAAAGTGGACACCATCAATGAGTTCAGTGGGAAGATGGGAGTGATCAAGGTACACAACTTTATGGTGGGATAATTCACCACAGAAATACAATCCAAATGAAAATTTGTAAAGATAAAATGATAGACAAATGTAAGACATGAACATGTAGCAGAGATTCAAAGTCATTGAAATTTTTCCTGTGGGAACATTGGGTTATAAGATAAATGTTGAGCTCCAGTGTGATTTACTTAAATCGTTGCATGTACTCACATTTGGACATATGCACCCTTTTCTTTTCTATGATTTTTGCCACTGTAGAAAAAATGGAAGACTTTGTAAGATAGGAGAAAGTTTCCTAATTTCCTCTTGAACTTGATGTTACTATCAACCACAAATCTTTTCAAGGTCAATGTCAGCCAGCAAGACATGAAGCTAGCAATAGGCATCTTGTACAAAAACATAGGCGAGAAAAAAGTCACCCGTAGTGATGTGGTGGAACCCAAGCCCACATCCCCAGAGCTGGACGTCATTAGTGGGGACACTGTGATGGAGGACGAGGGGCCTGATGTCACAGGGAACAGTGACACTGTGAAGAAAGAGATCAGTGCCAATGTGGTTTTTGAGGGAACGGTGCTGACACTGCTTAATGAGGATGATGAAATGAGTGTAAGTTTTCTTGATAATGAGTTATGTATGTGAATATTACCACATAATGTTTCACTCTGGTTTTTAATAGGTTGGTTTGAGATCTAAGTTGATGTTGTCTGTCTGAGTAAACACTTAAAACATTGCATACCGTAGATTGCTTATCCTTATTTAATAGTAAAATACATTGAGTTGGTATCATAATATACAAGTGATTTTCATCAGATTGTGTCAAAAATGTTTTGTTTGTTTTAGCATGGCTTACCAACAGGAGGGAATGACTGTAATTCCCTGTCCAGATTTGAGGTAGGCAAGTTGAATGGTACAGTGGCCATCTACTCTGACAAAGCCATTGATGTCCAAGTGACACTGCAGGAAGTCTCACTTGATGACACAAGAAAGGAGAGTAACCTAGCTGTGAAAAGGTAGGGTGTTTTTTATGTACAGACACATCATATCTGTACTTATAGCCATCACCTACATTTGTTGTCGCTGCTGTCATTGTCGCTGATGTCACTGTGCACTTTCAGAGATAACACGATAAGTGGAACAAAAAGAAAACTGCACATACATGAAGTATAGATTTCAGTAGTGCATAAAATATATTTGTGTTATTAACTTATGGTGTGTGAAGTAGTTGTCTGCATAAATTGTTTTTATTTGTAGGATGTTTTTACCTCTGTGGAAAGTCAAGAAGACTGTAGAGAATGCCAAAGACAGCACAGTACCCATGGTAGATTTTATATACAAGCAAGATTCCGAGGGCAATCAGCATGGTAAGTGCATTATTATAAGTGCAACCGATAAATATAAACAATGCATTGTTGAGGGTGGGGAAAAATGAGATTGCATCTTTCTTTTTCAGTTGAAATGACGGTTGAGAGAATCCGCCTTAACGTCAGCATGCCCTACTACCTGACTGTGATCAACTTCATCATTGCCGCAATGAAAGTCCAGGAGCCTCAGACAAGGCGGGACTCCAGTCTGGCCAGTAATGACAGATATAAGCGCAGTATGTCTATATCTGTACCACAGCCACAGGTGTCAGAGACCCAGAGGAAGTCCAAGTTAACAGTCAGGGGGAGGGTGAAAGAGCCGGAGGTGGTGCTCTTTGCCAGTCCTCAAGATGCCTGCAGCAAAGTGCTGTTCTTAAAGGTATATATATGTATTTTCTGTGGCCTTTAGTTATAAAATTTTTATTTGAAACTGCTTGATTTAAAGAGTACTGTTCTCTAATTATGTACTTAATTGTCACTCTAATTGCCCTGTTGAGATGCTCTACATCCTTTGTTTCAGACTGACATATCCCTGAATTATGATGCAGATGTTGACCACAATGAAATGTCTGCTGCTGCTTCAAATATACAGATTGTGTGCTGTGTGTATGGACAGAAAAAAGGGGCCAAGTACAGGGTGAGATTTTTAAATTTTTATTTCTGCACACCTTATTTGTGTATTACATTAAGCTTTACAAGTGCTTCACAATAATGTTCTTTCCAAGATTGTTTTGTTAAAAATGATATCATGTTGACCTTTTAGAAAACCATAAGATATCATCAGAACATAAAGATTTAAAAAGAGAACTACATGAATTTATATTAAATTTATAGGTACTTCACCCCTGCAACATGGAGTTTTTGAGGAAGGTTGGGGAAGACGGTGCAGTTGACATGTCTGCCATAATGACCACAGTGGACCTGCATCTGTGTGCCAGCACTGTGCACATACTACTGGATGTCATTGATATGATAAACAAGGAGAAAAAGGTATGAATTTAAAATGTTTTATATTTATTAGATCTTAAATATATTTTTCCCTTTTTTGCACAAGTATTGGAAGTGTCAACTTAATGCTAAAATACTTTGTTAAACAAAATTTATTTTATGAAAAACACAATTCCAGTGCTAAAATGCTAGGGAAAATATTACTCAAAAGGGAACCTATGAATTATAGAGTGAGATAATTAAAAATTTTTTTTGTGGTTTATAGGATGGAGAAAACACTGAAGATACCTCCCTCATAGCATCACAGGGAGACATCTGGAGGGTGAAGAGTATTACACAAGATAAGTGGCTACAGGATGAAGGTATGAGTTCAATACTACTTGGTAAAACAATGTCAAATCTCACTTGTGTCTCCTTGTATAATAATTTCTTCTCTTTGGGGCACTACCTTCCCTGGTTAAATATTCAATTTTCAACAATAGGTTTTAAAAAGTGCAGTGTCTCCTTTTTTATGAGTTGTAAGTCATTGACTTTATTGATTCTGTATTGTGCATCACAACAGTAAGTTGTTCTACTCTCCAGAGGTGCAAGGCACGGTATCTTTTCCCATCCCCTCTAAAGCCCCTCCAGTAGAGAGCCTAAAGATTGACATTAAGGACGTGAGAGTGATGTTTGAGGCAGAGAATCTGGACACACATGTCCCCATGCTGTGTCTGAGAACTAAACTGGAGGCTGAGGTCTTTGACTGGTCTAAGCAGGTTAGTCAAAGGGTAGTGAGTTGATGGTTCTGTTTTAAATAAGCACTGGTAGAGTTATGGTGTGATTGAGACAAGAAAAACTATGTGGGACCAAAATTTTGCTTGAAAATCTAATATTGCCCATTTGTGCATAGACAGAGAATAATAAGTAGCCAAGGTGTACATTTTCCAGCAAGGCAGATAACAGTATAAATGGCATCACAAAATAGTAATTGCTCAGACTGATCTTGTACTAGTACTGCACTAAGTAAATTCAAACACAACGTTCCATTCACATTACAATAAAAAGATTTTAAAAATGTTCTTACATCACTGTAGCTGCGACTGTCAGCAGAGTGTCACCTAGACATGGCTTACTACAGTGACAAGTTGGACACTTGGGAACCTCTCATTGAACCTGTCATGGAGCAAGAGAATGTCTACAGGCCTTGGGAAGTCCTCATCAAGGTATATCTCCACTCTCTGTATAGTTTACTTTTATGTCAACCTGTGTATATCTGTGTCTCTGTCTAAATGATGTAAATGTATTTGTATTCTTAGTTTATTTTTTTCCAAAAATAGTGTACGATTAGGTAATATTTTATTATGTAGAGCATGGTTTATTTCAGTTTTGTAACACTTGGGTGTGGCTGTGAAGTATTGCACTATGAACAATTTTAAGGAACTGTTACAATGTCATACATGTATACGATACACTGGATAGCCTAATTAGGACATTTTGGCGTGCTTCACGATAATGTCAAAAAACAGTGGATCATGGATCCAAGCTGTAAATTGAGTTTGCCATGCTTCCTGAGATGAAGTCATTATAGCATATAAGCTGTTTTTGCTGAGCTAATTGCATTTAGTTTGAATTGCTGTTAAAAAACTGATTATTTTATCAGCTTGTAGCAGCCAGAGGTCATCCAATAGCTTGTGATGTTGAGGATGAGCTAGAACGATCTTTTATAAATCAGGTACTGGGAGGAGAAACATGTACTAGTAGGCAAGGTTACCGCCAGCTAGGTGCAGATTGAGTTATATGTGGCTTCCTTCTCTAGTTAACCAAAAAGGTGGCAAAATGCAGTGGGATTACCCTGATGGCTGTTGCCCTATAATCCTGCAAGGCATAAGTACATGTAATCCCTGTTTAAATTTGCTAACACTGAAAAAAAAATAGAGAAGAGAAAGAACTGGATATGTCTGCAGCTTTGATCTAACACCAAATGTTCCGACCAGCCTGCTTTGGGGTCAAATATAATTTCCAAGTAACATTCAACCCCTGGATTCATTTACTGGTGCATTTGTTTATATTTATTTTCTTTAAATTTATGAAATTGCATTTTTTTATTTTAAGTACAGCTAGTTGTTGTTTTATACTCCTATATTATAGAGTAGTCATTTTATTTTTAGACATTTATGTCATATGTAGTGCACCATGAATTTGATGTGTTTCAGCCAGCACATATGCATGTCCTACTACCATAGTTTTACTCTGCTAGTCTGGTGTGTGGTTATGTGTGAACATGTTTGATCATATTCATGTCTGTATATAACTGAGCATGACACAACACTAATTTCAGATAAACTACTGGAGGATAATGTGCATGCTACAGTGTCATTAAGGACAAAATTTTCCACGCGTTCATTTTTAGTGGATTTGTAATTATAAATGTGATTATCTGAAATCAATATGGCCTATTATACAAATATTGAAGAGAGTTAGTGCTTTTTAATGGGATTTTAGGCTCAAGTAGTGAGTGATGGGCTCATAAGAAATTTGCCAATAATATCAATTGTCACCAAAAATTTAGTGCCATAGATTTAAAAAAAAATTAAAAATTTATTGGCTAAGATGCACTTAACAATGGTACATTGATTCTTAATTATTATTATTATTTAGATACATAATTGCTGCTTAACCTATATGCTAACCACAGAATCAGCCACCTTTCCTGAGATTGGAAGCTTATTACCCTCACAGGATTACCTGCACCTCTTGCTTAATGCTGAGCACATGTACAGTAATAATAATTAATCATAAACCAAAAACCATCAAATAAATGCGTTTTTAATAACACTCAGTTCTTTCCTCTTTCTTCCACAGCTGATTAGGGCCAAGTCACACCCTATTTCATGTAACTATGATGAGAACTCGGCCAACTGGGGGGAGTCTGTGGATGGAGAGATGAGCCACTTGGTATGCAGAAGTAAGCCTGTGTCAGACAGCTCAGAATCCGAGGAGAATGACACAGAGACAGACATGAGGGTGATACGGCCACGAGTGCCCAGTAGAAGGTCAAGGACAGATAGTGAGAAGGCACAACCAGGTATTGATAACTTTTTCAGTAAACTATTTTTTGTAAAAATCAGCTGTGTATATGAAACACTATGTACATTATAAAACAATTGGCATTTTACTGTAAAAATGCACTATCAAGTTAAACTTATTTTTATCCAAACTGACTACTTTTGGCTGAATGTGCTCGCTACCTCCAAAGATGGATTTCTGTGTGACTGTGCCAGGCAGGATAAGTAAAAGGAATCTGTTTCTTGTAGCTAGAGCCTTTATTGAAACCAACTGCTAACATTGTATACTGATGAGCATGGTCTGGGCAAGGAGCTCTAACAATATTGTTAGAACTCCTTGGTTGGGGTTTGAGGTTATTGAGGTGAAGGTTGGCTTAGCACATCATAGGTGTGGGGTGCTAGATGTAGTGTCAGCAGTATAAGATGCCTGGCTTTTTAAATAGCAAAAAAAAGTCATTGTTAAATATTTTCATTAAACTGCTCTAGGTCAGCTTTTAACTCTTAGTTACCTTTGCTCTCTCTGGTGTTTCTAATGCATCAGAAAAACCACCAACCCAAGAAAAGGCCACAAAAGAGAGAGTGAATGGCAGCACAGATACTTCTGAGTCTGACAGCTTCCTGCACACCATAGCAGCTAAGCTGGGTGGTATCTTTACCAGCAGTGATAGTGATGCTGATGTCAGTGACATTGAGGAAGAAGAGGAAGATGATGTGTTTGGACCAACCTACCACAATCCTGTTTTCATCACCTCCAAAGGCCCTATCTCTTTTAACTCTGGTATTTAGGACTCAGCAGTGTTGTTTGGATGTTAGTTTAGCTATGCTAGTTTTGTTGTTGTTGATGCATCATCTTCACTGCCTTTTGTTTTCAGATGCCTCAAGAATTATCACATTTTTATAGTTCTGTTTTCTTCTACTGTCACTATTGAGACTGCATGATAGTTTTTCATGTGATTATTCTTATTATGTGTTCTCTGTTATTTTATTATGCACGTCTTTGTTATTTTATTATGCTTAAAAAGTGACTCTTACAAATGCAAATTTTATCTGTTATATTTTTATTGTCATTTAGTTACTGTACAGTATTTTTTATTATCATTTATAATTCGCTCATGCTACTACTTGTGAAGTAAGTCACCTTTTCAGAAAATAATTGTAATATATTTTGCATGCTAGTTTGTTAGTTCAAATTGTGTACACTGATCAAATTTTGAAGTTCATTCAGATAAAATTACTAAATGATAAAGATAAGAACATCGCTAAATATTGATACCAATAGAAATTCCTACTTCATAAATTAAAATGGATTGAACAACTAGAAATTTTTAAAGTCATAAAAGTTTGCCAGTCAGCTCTGAAACTTGTATATTTCACTTGTTAAAATATCACCCAGTTTTGTTTCATAATTTAGTGTTTAGTTTTTTGGTTGCAGTTCAAATTTGCAACTATTTTTACCAATTAATAACTTGATGAAGGAATGAAAATTTGAAAAAAAATGTTGTAGGAACTCATATATATCACTAAGTGTCCATTGTGTAAGAGAGATGACAAATACTTTTCAGTCTTGCAGTTCTTGGTAATATGTTGAGTAACCTGTGGAATTCATATTTACACATGGAATATTTGTAATAAATTTTTATATCATCTAAATACTGCCTTTTTCAGAGAATACCACATTTGATGAGGTAGATTATGCAGGAGGTGGAGAGGAGGAAGAAGAGAACTTGTGTACATACATGGTCGTCAACTCAAAAGATAAACTTCTGCTCAATCTAACACCAGTTGCTATGAATGTAATCAAGGATGTTGCTGGGGTAATGACGGCTGGTTTTTATACATTACAGTATTGAGCTCTGTTGATGCTGGGCAATGTTTCTCACTAGTGATATAGTACGTAATTATTCTTTGAAGGTTAGATCTAAACTTTAATATAAATTCAAATACAATTTAAACAATAATTAGAATATAAATTAGAAGTTTTAAGTGTTATTTCTAGAAACCCATGCCCATAGCTAGGTTCAGGCTGATAAAAGACTCCATCTAAAATTATTCCAGATTAAATTTACTAACGTGACTTTGGATAGGTACATGTATCTCCAGTCTCTAACAAGAAGAGTTTTGCAGTCTGTTTTTTTTTTGTTCTTTGGCTACTGCAACAGTACTTTTCAAAACATTTTCTAGGCATTTATGAAGGAAGAACAAACCTTGTTGAGATCAGCCGAGAAGAAACCAAGTTTTGAAGTGTACAACCATCTGGGTCTGCCAGTGGAAGTGACTGTCAGTGAGAAAATCAAGGTACGGGAACAGTTTTGATTAAGTTTATAATTAGAGCTGAAATTTTTATCTTCTGCTACTAGTAAGACTAGTTAGATTGAAATACTGGTACTGATCAAAAGAACATAATTTGAAAGCAGTTTTAGTTGATGTTTTGTTTATATACTTATGGAAAGGATTTCAATGTTGTAAGGATTATTTTATTAAATATTGTTTAGTAAAATTTCATTTTGAGCATAACCACTTAACTGGGAAAATAAACAGTAGCTATGATATATTATTAATTCTAGATTCGCAGCAGTGCAGCTCATGGGTGCTCTGTGAAGACAACAAAAGAAGCAGTAGATGTTGATGAAAGTGAATGGATAGAGGAACATGAAATGTATGTACTGGCATGTAACAGCCATTTAATTTAATTAAAGCCTTTAAATGTACTTAATTAAGTTGCATATTAAACAATTTCACTTTTTCACGTTTGGGCACTTCGTACCTCTCCCTAAAGGCAATTAATTCCCTCAATGTAGTTTCTTCAGCAAGTGACATATACACTGTACTTTTCATTTTAAGAAGGGACATTGGGCTAGCTACATGTAGGTGCACTGTTGTGTAAGTTTCAATATCGTCCACTTACATGTATCTTCAAAATATGAAAAAATCATTTTTGTCTTAGGGACAATGAGGATGATGAAGACTTTGATGATGTTGATGGTCTTAGTTTCCTGGCTAATGCTCTAGCTAAGACAGCCAACATGGCGGCTGCTGGTGTAACTAGTCGAGGACTGCCACTTATTCCTCAGGGAAGTGAGGAGGATGAGCCTATTTATCTGGAACTGAGCCAGGATGAGCTTCATGTCAAGGTGACTGCCCACAGATTGTTGTACAGTCTTTCATTAACTTCTAAACAGATGCTCATTCAGGTTAATTTCATTTTTCCAAGAAATTCGAATTAATTCTAATAATTACATTAGGGTATTTGTTGTTTTGGTTTAAAAAAATTGAGATTTACAAATGTGCCATTTCATTTTTTCCAGCTGGAGGGGTTTGATAATTTGTATAATCTATCTCACAGAAGAGACACCTTGAAACTGCTGAAACTTAAGCCTGCCAAGGTATGTTTATTCACTGAAATTATATATATACATGTATAAAGTATTTTAATGTATGTGAAAATACACATACTGAAAGTTCCTGTTGCTGTTTTTTTATGAGAATGCATATTTTTGACAAAGCAACTTGAATATAATTGTATTTCTATTAGGTGTACATGGAATTACCAGTTCTTCTTGCTTTCTAGTGCAACACTGTGTACTGTGCAGTCTACAATGTGAATGTCAACTATGGAAGAAAAGAGGTTATATTACAATCTCCTCTCAAGGTAGGAACACCTCATTTTGACAATTTGTCAGTGTCAAAATTCCAATTTTTCATTATATACTAACTATTTTGAAGTAAGTTGCAAGTAATTTTTTATGGACTTATTAAAAAGAATAAATCACTGATTAAAATGTGTTTAATGACAATCGTGTGAAATAGCATTAGGGAAATGTCATGTTCATCTGTTTCCTGTTAATCCCTCTCCCCAGCTGTGGAACCACATGTCAGTGGCAGTAGACATCTTGTGCAAGACGGAGGATCTGAAGACACACAGCGTGACTGGAGTGACACCTAGTGACCAAGAGTATACCAAGCTAGCTGAGGTAGCTCCTGATGCAGAATACTTTGTGCCATTGTATGTTGCATACCACTGTAAACTGGCTGTACAGCCTACAGCCTCAAAGTAAGTATGGGTATCACATGATAAGTATGGGTATCACATGATAAATTGTGTGTGTTATGATATTTATTTATTTATTTATTTAACCAGAAAAGATCAGTTTTCACAAGTTTTCTTACCCTTTGTTGCCGTAAGAAGTATTACAAGTTGTTCATAAAATGTAAGGATGTAATTGAGAATTAAGTTTTTTTTAAAGCAGGGCAGTGTTGTTTTCAGGTGCTCCAGTTTTTAGATTAATTTCTAGATCCACAAATGGTATATCGATCATCAAATATCTAATTATTTTGAAGCTTCCAAAGATCCTACAGTGAGCTGTGGTGGAAAGACTTCACTTCAAATGAGAAAATTGGCACCAAATACCTGTCTTGTTTAGCTAAAGAAGGGAATGAAGAGGCTTTTTATATTAAGGTATTAATCATCAAATCTAGAAAATTATATAGATTATAACATTTTGTAACATTTATTACATCTTGTTTATATGAATGTAGATGTAAATGTGTCATATTAGAACAGTACGTGTCATTTTACAAAAATTTGATTTGACATATAAGACTGTATTTAGCAGTGTGCTGTACTGGATGGAGTAATCATCATGGGGTTTCAGAAGAGGTGTCACCCTGCTGATTTTGTCATTGTAATTGATCTCAGGTCTATCAATTGTCTGGCTTGGTTTTCAGATCACCTGCAAGCCCTGTGGTCCTGAGATTCAAGATGAAGCTTTGGTGAACTCTGTGCCTCTGTACACTTTCCATCTTGACTCTCCTCTGGTGATCCACAACTACCTGCCATATCAGATGACTTACTCTGTGGGAGAGGTGGGTGAATGCTGCTGGACAGAGGAGTTCAGCATAAATACTAAATTGTATAGTAGATAAATACTGTATATACTATGTAGCACACGTACATGACTTAACATGAACATGTATAATACATTTTGGTGTGTTTGTATTTTGCTAACAGTCATTTAAAGTAGACTGGAATTTAAAAAAAAAATCTTGTGGCCTATTTCATATACCCTGTGTTTTGTTTCAGAGTGAGCAGTTGACCAGTGTGGCCCCAGGGGAGACTCAACCTGTGAACACTGTAGATATGCAGGTGACTCACAAGCTCAAGATACAGGTAAGGCATGGAGAGTATCAGATTCTGTGTAACATTTTTGTGCATTAATTAATGTTCAAATATCATAATATTATTGATAAACACATTAGCTATGTCTTTAAAAAAATTACTAGGTATGTATTGCTTGTTTATATTTATAATGCTGGGTTTCCATTCCTAATTAAACATATTATTACTCATTTAATTTCAGCTCCCAGACTATCAGGGTGTAGAGTGGAATGGCAGCTTGAACATATCCAAAGACACTTTCAGCCAATCCAAGACTAGCTTGTTAGTTCCCATGGAGACAGATGTGAAAACAGTAGATGCAGAACCCAAGCAGCTTGCTCTCAATGTCTTCACCAACAAAATCAACAACATTGATCTGATTGTGCATTCTCCTTACTGGATTATCAACAAGACAGGGTTGCCAGTGCAGTTCAGGGTATATACTTTTATATCTCCTTTGTGGCCAGTAATACAATATATGTTGTTTGACAATTGGTCAGTTAAGACTGATTTTAATTATGCCAGCACCAAATGGACTTGAACAGTTTTAAAATCTAACTTTCAAGGAAATCAATATATCCAAATGATTGGTAATAGTATTTAACTACTCAGTATATGCTGTGATCAAGATATGTGCACTACTTTATTTCATTAGTAATACATAGTATCTTACCAGATCGTTAGTATTAAAAAAAACAATATGTGTGTTTGTAATATTTTATATTTTATTAATTTTGGCACTTAATTCATGCATTGTGTAATAGTTTTCATAAATAAGATGTTGAGTCTTAAGAAAAATATCTTACAGGGTTCTGGGTCAGATGCAGTGTTTGAGAATGATGTTAGTGCAGATCCCATCCTTTTCTTGTACAAGAAATACAAGAGACAGAAGGTGAGATCCTTATATAAATTGCATAGAACTTTTCCTAATTTTACTAATTGTATGGGATCAGCAGAATATTACGTGGACATTGACATTTTTTTGGCTAATTGATTGTGTTAGTATTTATATGTTACTGTTATAACAGAGTTGTTTGCTGTGTTGCAGGTCCGGATGCGAATTTACAATTCCAAGTGGTCATCCTCATTTAGTCTGGATACAGTTGGCAGCTGTGGAGTAGTCATTTGTAATGACCCAGAAACAAAGAGAAAATATCAGGTATGAAAACCTACAAACGACCCCTGATGGTTATACTTATTTTAAAGGTGTTTGCGAGTCCTTATGTGTGTACACGTGCACCCACCCAGCCACACACACGCACGCACTATAAGAAATATCACCATGAATTATTGTTAACTGATTTTCACTGTATGTCTTCTGTTGTAGTTTATGCTCCAGATTAGCATGTCACAGTTAAAGTTGACCAAGATTGTGACCTTGACCCCATACTTCATGGTGGTGAACAGCACCCAGATGGCGCTG
Source organism: Lingula anatina (assembly GCF_051362555.1). NCBI lineage: Eukaryota > Metazoa > Brachiopoda > Lingulata > Lingulida > Lingulidae > Lingula > Lingula anatina. Next base: position 23,930,274 of record NC_141767.1, read on the forward strand.
AAGTACAGGGAACAAACCAGCGGAGAAGATGAGTGGATAGAGGCTGCAGCAGGAGACGTGAGTATTGTTGAAAGATTTGAAGACTATGTTGTAACATAGTCAACAGTTACCCGTAATGATAATTTTAGAAATTGATGACTACTTATACATCTTTTATGAGAATACTTTGATGAATTTTGATAGAATTTGATACTTTGATAGAATTCTTAGAGATGCCAGAAAAATAAAATTAACAGTTATCATGTATTTGTCTTCTTTTTTAAGTGCCATGCCTTCTGGCCCAAAACAGACAGTATGAAGCTGACAGTGAAGTACCTTGACAGCAACGTGTCTTCCTTCTACTTCAGTATCAAGCAGACATGCACAACTGTACTCAGGATGAGCAAAGGGGTAAAGGGAGAGGCTTGGTTCTTTCTTAAATGGAAATATCATATTTCAGATAGGACAAGTAGACAGTTGTAAAATGAAAAGAAAAACATTCGATATCATATTAAATTGTCAGTGACGTACCAGATGCATTACGTATCTTGTAGCAGTTAAGTTCTGTGAGATGTAAGTAGTTGCCTGAATGCTTGTTTTTCTTCCAGACTGCCCTAACAGTGGGGGTATCTGGTGGCACAGAGACCCCCAAAACAGTAACATTCCAGGATTACAGACCAGGAGATGCACCAGTCAGAATAGAAAACCTCTGTGAGGATGTCTTCCTCAAGATTCACCAAAAGTAAACCATCTCTCTGTCAATCTGTGGTTGTGTTTTGTGTTGTGTATTTATATTGTATAATCCCTTTCTTTTTTTATTGTAATTAGTAATACAATCACTTTACTGTACTTATGATTGAAATTAATAAAGTACATATACAGTAGTATCCTCACTGCCAGTATGTCAATATGTTGAATGGTTGTCATATGCTACTGTTAAACTATAATATGGTGATGTCATGTATTAATAAACATTGTCTTTGTGTATTAAATACAGTAAGAATGTATTTTTAGGGACCAGAGCCAGGTTCTACTGTTGTCTGCCAACCAGTCCATGCTTTACACTTGGGACGACCCCACAGCTCCCAGAATTCTTCAGTGGAATCTGTATAATAGGAAGAGGAGTGGATATGAGGCCATAATTACCACAGTATGTAACAGACTCAGATCTTACAATATTCACAACAAAGTAAATTTTGTGAAAATTTTTTTCTCAAATTTATTTGACTTCAAAGGTTCAATTAAATAATGACATAGCAATTATGATTAAAGATACTTTTCATGCCTTGTAGAAATACACTTGTTAGTTTTCATTTCAACATTTGGTGTTGATGGTATTACCAGGATGGTTATGGAGAGGTCAAACTTGATGTCCAGACAGTAAGGAACAGCAGTGAGGGACACAATGGGGCTTCTGGAGATGCAGTGGACAGCAGCAGCCCAGAAGGTACAAATAGCTACACCAGGTGTTGTCTGCTGTAGGAAAACAAACTGAATGTTTTGCTATGGAGAAAAATGAGATAGTGGAATTTTGAAAGATTGTTTAAAAAAATAACTAAATGCTGATTTGAAATCAAATAAATATTTCATGTACATGTATAAGAGCAAAAAGATTAATGTATATTCAGTCATATAGAAACATTCTGTATTTAGTTTTAACTAACATTAGTATCTATTAAAAGATGTCTAAAGACTCATCAAATTTGCTGTCTTGCAGATGATACCGAGCTGGATGATGTTGATTTCCCCCTTATTCATAGAACACGCACAGACAAAGTGGCCATGTTCTGGGTGTCCTACCTGGATGGCCTACAGAGGGTGCTGCTCTTCACTCAGGATGAGAGGATTGCCAAGAAAGCTAGGAAGGTGAGTTATTCATGGAAAACATAAATTTAGTTTCTTTCCTGAAATGTTAGCATCTATTCCAGCATCCTGATAAATTATGCTTTTTTTGTTACTTAAACTTCAGTTTCTTTTTTCTTTTTGGTTGTTGATCCTTTTGTCTAGTTTTCAACAGTTCACATATAATTTTCCATTTTATATGTTGTATTAGAGCACTTTCACAGTTTTACTTCTTAAATAAACCAGGTTCACAAAATTCTGCGTCCGATTCAGGAGGTAAAAAAAAATATATGCTGTGCTTCGTGCCTTCCCTAATGTCCACCTGTTAAATATGTACATACAGTGCAGTGTATTAAAAGTTACTGTCAGAGTTTACCAATATAATTTGCCTCAAAGTCCACAACAATTCCACAGCATGCCAACCCTTTCAACTTATTTGTATGTGAAATTTACGTCTATTATCTTTTTTAAACCAAGAGATGCTTACCAGTCAAAAGTTTGTACTTTGTATTTTGCATTTGCCTCAATTTTGAGAGTTCCAGTGTGTTTGAATGGCCTGGCAACAAACCAGTTTTTATTGCCCTACCAACTAGAATGATGTAAGAAGTTTTTTTTAGAATTTGCCTTCCTGCCTTGAAACCAAGATAAGCAATTTGCATTAGTGAAAATGTTTGAGCTTTTTGTGTTTCAAAGCCTTTGCTAGTGTGGATTTGTGAAAACAACAATTTTAATGTTCTATAAGTTGTAGTCACATTATATCTGTCATTTTATTGACTGTTACATGTTTAATTTAGGATTTTCATATCTGAATTACTCAGTATGAGTTTTGAAGTGTGAGGATTCTCAACAAAATGAATAAAAAATGGATTTTTTTTATTTTTTACAGGCTAATGAGGCAGAGCAGGCATCATTAGCTTTCTTCTTGTCCTTAGATGGTGTAGGATTGTCCCTGATAAATAAGTAAGTTTTTTAAAACCTATTTTTCATTTCATCAGTTATCTTAAGGTTTTCTTTTAAAAGACAGAATTGGCTTTTTCTCAAATATATTTGTTCATCATGTTAAAGTTAATCATACACATAATATAAAAACGCGATTATTTTCTTGTTTTTACAGGCAGTATATGGAGGTTGCCTTTGTCAGTCTGTCGTCTGCTCCAACTATTTGGGAGGTGGAGGTGAATGGGAAGTGGAAGGCTCTTAATGTGGAGCTAGCCACATGGTTAGAGGACAAATATTTCAGTGGAGAAAATACTGTCAGTCTAGAAGACTTTGTGGAGGTACAGCAGGATTATTGCAATATTTAATAGATGATATTTACAGATGAAAATGAGCTGTTTTTATCATTTTATATCAAGCAGAGAATACTCAATATTAAGCAGTAGGTGGAACTGTCTTTTTGCAATCTTTTTACTTTATGATCTGTGAGGTCAAGACAGATCATGAACTCATTTCCACTACATCTCAGGTCAAGCAAATGGTGTTGTACATTGCTGTTATTTGATCATTAGGCTGACATTGGAGAGGAGATGAGTATGAAGAAGCCATATGTTGGCGCCCTGAGAAGGACTTGGAGACCAGCACTGTGGTTCATATACAGACAGTCCCAGCACCACATGCATATACATGCCAAGATACACAGGGTGCAGGTAATACACTTCCACCTGTGTGTGTGTGTGTGTGTGTGTGTGTGTGTGTGTATGTGTGTGTGTGTGTGTGTGTGTGTGTGTGTGTGTGTGTGTGTGTGTGTGTGCGTGTATGTGTGTGTGTGTGTGTGAAACAGGTTTAGAGACCTAAGATTAAAAAATAAATAAGGTAGCAGTTTAGAAATATGAATTACTCTTAGTTTCAAAAACGCTTAATTTAAATAAATTTAAAGAAGCAATTTAGAAATTTGAAATACTCTCAGTAATTTCATTTTATGAATTATAAAAATCATAAGTTGGGTATTAACATTGCTAATTTAATGTTTCATCTTGCTTTGTAAGTAACTCAAGTTTTATTCCTTTTAATCTCCCAGATTGACAACCAGCTCCCTGAAGCTTACTTCCCTTCTGTGTTCTACCCGTCTCCTCTGCCACAGCATGTGTTGAAGAGAACTGGACCCAAGCCGTTCATTGAGCTGTCTGTGATGAGGAGGACTGTGCCAGAAAATGGGGTGGACAGTATCAAGTGAGTAGGGAGAAGATTTTTGATAGCATGTCATGATACATGTATATGGTATTTTATGATGTGTTTGAGTTGGGCTATGGTGAAAGGGTCAGCTTAAACAGTCAGTTGTTGTGCTAGCTGAATGGTCTTTAGCAGTAGTCTTCAGTTTCGCTCATATTTGTGTCTTTTGTCCATGCTGTGAGCAAATTTTAGTTAAATTGATTGGTTTATATAGAACTAGCAGTAAATATGTTTACTTTTAATTTGTGTACATATTCCAAAGAATATTTGAACCCTATGATAACTAGCGTAAAACTCTGACGTTTTCTGTAGGAAACTGAAGGTGCTAATGCAGGAGTTCAATATCAAATTAGACAAGGGGTTCTTAGTGTCTGTCTATGATGTCATGGCAAATGTGTGGGAGAAGAAAATGGAGGTAAGCAAAATACAATATTGAAATAAATTTTAAGGTAGCAAAAAAGTATAAAGAAGATGTAAAGGCAAGATATTGTAGATGTATGTGAAGGTAGCAATTTTAGATGATATTAACATTAATGCACAAGGATAAATTCAACTGTATAATATTTAGGTTTAAAAACAACTTTCTTCATTGTTTAATTTCAGAGTGTTCAACTACAAGAAGATTTAGATGTTGTAAAGGCTTCTCTCAAAGATACAGTTAAAAGTCAAGTATCCAGTTCTCCAAACCGCATTGTATTTGAATACTTACACCTGTCTCCTTTGAAGGTAAATTGCTAGTTTTAAAAGAGTTAATTAAAAGACTGGCTAATTAATATTTTGATAAAAATAGTGAATTCATTAAATGAGATATACCTTTGTAGAACACTAAATGAAAACTTTCTGATGGGGTTTATGTAGATGTTCTAGTTGAAAGAGTGGATTTAATGATATTCACAGTCAATGTTACTATGTCAACCTTTGATATATTGCACTTGCTCTGCCTTCCACAATATAAAAGTGTACTGAAGTTAGTGTGTTGCTTTCAATCATTATCATTTTAAACTTTTAGATGAGAATAAGTTTCTCTCTGGCTGGGAAGGCTTACAAGACACCAAGTGAAGAAGAGAGGGGTGTTCTGCAAGAAGTGTCGTCTGACATAGTTGGCTTCTTCTTCCAATCCGTTGGTGTCACTTTGACAGAAATCCGAGAAGTAGAAATCAAGTAAATGAATTTATAATTACAACAGCTTAGAAATGTATATTGAAGATAGGATTTGTCATATTTTCCAGGGCAAGCAATTGTTAAGAGTATTCTGTAGTTGTACATGTAGTAATTTACAGATTAATTTAATTAGTCTTATTATACAGAGGTATAATTTTAATTAAAATGACAACAGATTATAACATAAATGTTACTTAAATTCATACAAAATTGAAGCTACAAAGATAGAATAAATCCTTTAAACTAATAGACCTCTTTTTTATTAACAATCAAGTAAAACTTGAAACCTCATTGCAGAATGGCATATTTTACACTGAATGGTGCTACTCTTACATGGAACCAGCTTGGTGCTGAGATATCCTCTCACTATAAATCTCAGGCCATTCAGCAAGCGTATGTGTTCATACTGGGGCTGGATGTACTGGGGAACCCCTATGGTCTGATCAAGGACTTCACGGAAGGACTGGGAGATTTCTTTTATGAGCCTTTTTTGGTAGGTGCTGCTTAGTGACATTCTATTTTCTGCTAATGTATCTTTAAAGATGATGTGGTGATTAAGTTGTTCTTGAGAGGCATGTTCAGTAATCCTGCCAAATCCTGTCTTGTATCAAAAAGTTAAAATGGTGTCAACTTACTACTTGTTTAAGTATGTAGTTTGATGTTCTAGGTATCATGATCTTAAGTTTTTAACTTTTAGTTAGATATAACCAGTCTTTGCCTAGTTAAAAAGAATGAATGCTTATCATAGTATTGCAGGTTGAAATTGTTTGACATATGAGATTCCCACTGCATAAATACCTGTTGTATGTTGCAGGGCTCCATAGAAGGACCTGAGGAGTTTACACAGGGCCTGGTCAGAGGAATAGAGAGTTTAATGGGACACACTGTGGGTAAGAACCTCTCTTTAAAATCCACAGGGCCCTTTGGGACTCAAATAAGTAATCCAGTTGTTTATCAGATTAATGTTGGAAGGCAAAATTTGTGACATAATTCCAACATCTGTGTTCACAACTGAATCCTCACAGGGTCCAAACCCAATGATGATAGCAAGTAGTCTAGATGAAAACTTAAAAGATGAAAATATAATTTCTAGTAAATTTAAAATAATTGCATTGTTTGTAGATAAAAATAAGTAGATGCTAAGATGGAAAACATAAATGAAATACAAAATACTTATACTTCCCAATGTATGTATTAGGTGGTGCAGCTGGTTCAGTAGCCTTGGTGACAGGTTCTCTGGGCAGAGCTCTGGCTTTCCTCAGTTTTGATGAAGATTATAAGAAGGTGAGTGCTATGTAGATGTTACTCACTTGTACATGTGTAAAAACTTAAATATATTTCTAAATCATTTTTTTTTTTTGAATATCAAATTAAGTTAACAATAAGACAAATCTAAACGTGGATCTAAACTAAGATAAATTTAAAGCATAATTGAATTTTTTGTCAGAAACGTCGACAAAGAATGCAGCAGCACCCCAAGAGTTTACCAGCCAGCCTGGTGCTTGCTGGGAAGTCTTTTGTGATGGGTGTGGCTTTGGGACTGTCAGGCGTGGTGGTCAGTCCAGCACAAGGTAAGGTATCTGAATATCTGTCCGTTTGATTGGAAGTTGGTTATAAATGATATGTGTGGTTTAGTTATAAGGCAGGCAAAATGCAATTCAAAAAAGCTTAGACCAGTATGTCCATATCAGGTTAATTTTTCATTAAATGGGTTCCATTTTGTTTTCCCCCTGCTCTTTAATTTAAAAAAATATGACTAAGTTTAGCCAGATGCTTCTATATGTGTTAAAAGGGAATAATTACATGTGTATCATGAGAATGTGGAATTTATGCATGGGAAATTAATTGTTCATCAATAGTAATGACATTGGTAAATTTTGATGTACCTGTAGGTGTCAGTGAAGATGGAGTCGAGGGATTCTTCAAAGGCATTGGCAAAGGTCTGCTGGGTCTACTGACCAAACCTGCTGGGGGCGTGGTGGACATGGTCAGTGTCAGCTTTGATGGAATCAGGAGGTCAGTGAAAGGAGTGTATACATATTGTCATATTATTATAAGCCCAGTCCAAGAATTTTATAAAAAGGACAGCATTACATTGACTGACCCTGTTGTTTAAATTTGCTTACATGTAAATATGAAATATTGAAAATGAGCAATCAAAGTGAACATTTTAAGATTGACATATGCTAACAAGTAAACATCGTTATTTTTCAAATTGCTCCTTGTAGAGCTGCTGAGATGGGGGAAGATGTTGTTGTCAGGATCAGGTTACCAAGATACATCAACCCAGTGTTGGTAAGTGTTAGAGTTATCATTACTTACTGCCAGAAATCATGGCAAATATGTTTTTATGATAAGTCATTAAAATTATCCTTTATCAATATCACAATCCCCACATTTTTAGCCTACCCAGGAAAACATTTAATTTTCATTGTCAGTGATAACTCAAATGAAATTGCAAATTTTTTCCCTAAGACTTCACATCTTAAAAAGGGATATTAATTTTGTACAGGGCTTGAAGCCATATTCACCCTACCTGGCCCTGGGACTGAAGCTGCTGCAGAGTCTGGCTAAGGGCAAATACACCGAGTCTGATGTCTACATGGCACACGCAGCCCTGTCTGCACAGCAGAATGCTGATGTAGCAGTGATTACAAACAGGTGAGTCACACAATTTTAGTACATTGGCAATAAAAGACCAGGGAATACTCAATAGAATGAGTGAAAAACAAAAACAGTGGGGCCCTTCTGAAACACTAGCTTTCCTAGGATCCAAACCAGGATTCACAATTTGAATCAAAGCTCATAAATTGGTGCAGCTGCTGGAAATTCTGTGTTTATATACTTCTCATGTGACTGCATATATCAAATTAATAATAGATGTTTTTATTGTTTACAATGTCAGTTAATCGGATTTTAAAAGGGTAAAAAACTTTATCAAGTGTACGTTTGGTCATGTACATGGGAGTTAGTTAAAGCTCTAGCTTTGTGGTAAAAATATTCCAGTGCTAACAGACATGTCAATATATGCATTGTATTTCAGGCGTGTACTGCTGCTGGGCAAGTGTAAGTTCTGGGGAGACTGGGACATAGAGTGGGACGTCCTACTCAAGGATATTACGGGACCACTGGTCATCACAAATGGCCAGCTTATCATTAATGTCATAAAGGTAATATCAAAATATGATATGAAAATAAAGAAAGGACTTTCCTTTTAAGCATGAATTTTAGAGAAAATTAAAAGATATACGTGCATATGTCATTAATGGGATTAATTGATTCAGCAGATTTTTGACCTTTTGGGAGCCAAAAATATGATTTTTGAGATCGATGCAGAGGGCCTCCTGGATTGATGCCATATTTTCTGGATTTTTTCACTAAAGGGCAGCCTCATCCCTGATATATACATAGTACAAAATGAGGACAAATTTTGAAATTATTCTCTTTATATATTTTTTAAACTGTGGATTGGTGTGAGAGCAATATTGAGGTACTGTTAGCATTATTACTTGTTGTATTCCAGGATGATGGAGAGAGCATGGAGGAGAAGGTGATAGTGTGTAAAGAGCAGGACATTCTGGAGTGGTTGGAGAAGAAACTGGAGAAGGCAAGAAGGACAACAAAGGCTCTCATGATGTAAACTGGCTTGAAATATGTTGGACTTTTTTTGAGAGAGAATTGGTTTGTGTCCCAGTAAAGTTGTTATTATTTTGTTAGAGTATACAATTATTGTATTTAACCCATATAGAAGGTAGTTTAGAGAATATTCCATGCCAAAATGGTTTATAATACAGTGTTCAAATGGTTCTGTATTGAGGATATCCTTATCTAATGGATCAAGCCAATTTGTTGAAAATGTGCCCTTTTAATGAATGGCATTTGGTTGAGGGGGCAGCTATTTTATGTTATTATTTTATTCACTGCTACTATACATATCATCATTTTTTATTGTAATATGAAATAAAAGCCAAAATAATTTTTATCATATATTCTAATGACTGACTCTCAAACAGTCAGTCTGCTGGTAATAGTTCCCATTTTTATTTTCACTTTTATTATATATTATTCTCCTTTGTTGTTTAGCAGTTACAAGCTTGGTTAAAGGTACTATTCATGGGATTTTAGTGCCAGATATATGAAACAAAATGAAATGATAAATAATCTATAAATATCATAATATACATGTTATGTCACTTATCTTGACTTGTTTCAAGTTTTAGCCTGGTTGTGAACTGGTTTCATACATTCCTAGCTTTTTCATTTGCTCTAACCTACAGTTTTTCTGATGTTAGAACTATACTTGTTATTTGGGGGAATGTATGTAACAATTAAGTAACATACAGGCTACTAAAAACTGTATTGCTCCCATTAAGGCAAAATACCTTGATTTTAACAACAGGTCATAAAGCATGAACTTAAACATATTTTACCATTTCCAGTGCCACTTTAATTATTTAAGGTCAAATGAAATGTCTATTTAAATTTCGTTTTTCCCTAATTTCATAGATAATGATAAAAGCTATGTATGAAGAAGTCATCTTTTCAGCTGAACTCGTGCCCATTCAATTTTTTTTGATGTGCAATGCATAATAAATAAGAACTGAAAGATTCTTTTGGAATTATTGGCAATTTTTACATGCAAGCAATTTTGTCCTAGTCAGTCATATAAAGTTACAGCATAATTATAATAATACATCATAATGTTGTAATAATGGTGCAGTTGTATTGGTGGTCATATTGAAGTGAACCCAACCTTAACCCAAATGAAGATGTGCTATATACAATGTTCTAATTTATCTTTATGTTTGTGAATCACTTTTTTTAGTAATAGTGTGATAGTAATGAAAGCTTGGCTTTTTTGTAGGAATATATGTAATACATTTAAGACATGGTTGTGGTATGGTGTAAAATATTTGCGTGTATTTTGTAGTGCAAAATGTGATTGGGATGAAATTGTTTATGAAACTCATATCCTGGAGGGATATATGATATCAATAAAAATGTGTCTATTTCTCTATTTACGTGTTCCTGCAGTGAATGATATCATCTCTCAAATACTTATTTCCAAATGGACAAAGTAGAAATATTTTGTGACAATATTTATTGCCATTTCATTAATAAATTAATAATAACAAATATTTCAAAAATGCACAAGCATTCAACAGGAACATATTGACCTCTTTGTTACCTATCACTTAAAGATATACTCTATGGGTTTGATAATCCCCAAATGATTATTTTTGCCATCCATAGCTTCTTATAGCACCTTAAGAGTCTGGGGCAAACAGTTGATATCTTGCAGTACAATGTATACACCTTAAAAATGATTTAACCCCTTAAATAATTTTTTCTGGGGTGCACCTGATGTTGATACCTCTATGGGAGTTTGGTAAGATGGCCGCTGGTTATAATGACTAACCAGTTATTTTGAATTAAATCAACCTTTATAAATCTAATTTAAGGTTGAACTCTAGTGCAGAGTGGGATAAATAAATAATGAGAATACGAGAAAATTGTGCATTTCCCTGAAAAAGTCCATTTTGACGGGTAAAATCCATTCATTTTAAATAAATGAGGCATTCAGCAATGCCACGATCAATTGCACAGTATTCTTACTACCACATAAAACAATGTGCTTATGTGTTTAAACTTGGCAACTGTTAATTAAAGAATAAACCAGTCTAGCATTTAATTTTTTTTAATCTTGTCAATGTTCTGGACTGAAGCAGTGACTCAAAAATCATTCTCACCAATATATTCAAAATTTTGTGTTCCAAAAATTAACACGATATCTTCTTTTGTACGCCTAGTTCTAAGGACATAAGCCTACGGATGTATTCAATATATATTAGATGGGGTTGGGGTTTTTTTACCCCTCCTAAAATAAATTTTAAAACTCGGTCAGAACTTATAATTTGATATTAAATAACTTAATTATAAATTTATAATTGTATATATATATGCATTTAAAAAAGTCATCAAATCATGTTCCAAGACCTAAATATTTTCGTAATGTACGCCTTATGACACTTGATAACGTTCACGTGATTCAGATGAAGACAAAATGTGTCAAAAATATCTGAAATCGATATTGGGAAAGGGTTTAAGGGAATGATGTAAGGCACATGAGTAAACTGTGGTCACATAAAGAGATAATTCTAGTTTTTTATGTAATTATGCAAACATTTTCCGACTCATGCATGCCTCAAAGTATGGGAAGTTTAAATATTTTAAATATCGAAGGCTTTAAAAATATCCTATCTGGATAATATTTACACGTTTTTAATACTAACAAAAATTATACTGCTTTAAATAGGTATTACGACATGCACGTTTATTTTTAACACATTTTGTCTTCAACTTCGGTTGAATTTTTCACAGTGCCTGGTAATGAATGTTTGCTAATTGCTTTCTAAGAGAATGCAGTTTTTGCCGTTTAAAAAATTTGACTTTTCCCTGTCACCATTTCGTCCAGCTAATCGTGGATGTAACTGAATTATAGATTCTATCAATGGCTAAAATATTACAAAAAAACATCAAACAACTGAAAATAATGACCCGCGACAAAAGACACCCCGAAAAGTTTCTTTTTTCAATTTTTAAAAACCGGGCGACACCTCGAAGGTGGCCGCATTATTGCGTTATTCAAAAAATTCTAGTTATTTTCGGAGACGTTAAAACGTCAGATTTAGTTGCTAGGCTGATGTAAGTAAAGTTTCACTTGGACAAACAATTCTTACGTTTAGTAATATAAAAAAGATAAATGGGCCTACACATATACTTGCATTATCTTTATAAAAAATCTTTTTCTGTTTCTGCTCAACTCATAACTCATGTTACTGGTGTGGGAGTACTGATAACCCGACGCCATGAAGGGAGACGTCAGTTGTTAATTATTACCTAAATCAGTAGACGTTTTGAATATAGACATATACATTCACTCGTTTCGTCTGCCTTGCATTAGTAATATGATCCACTGCTGCTATCTTCCAGGCTATTAATTATTACCTAAATCAGTAGACGTTTTGAATATAGACATATACATTCACTCGTTTCTTCTGCCTTGCATTAGTAATATGATCCACTGCTGCTATCTTCCAGGCTATTAATTATTACCTAAATCAGTAGACGTTTTGAATATAGACATATACATTCAGTCGTTTCTTCTGCCTGGCATAAGTAATATGATCCACTGCTTCTATCTTCCAGTTTTGTAAATCAATATAATTTGTCTTTTCATTTTTCAGAATAACAAGTCAGTTGATTACAAAATGTGTCTCAGAGTACTTGGGTGACTGAACTCGACAATTCACTACAATCAGAACAACCATACTCCCTCAGGCTGCCTCAAAAATGCAGTCACCCTACGCCAAATTACATTATCCACATTTTGGATCAGTGTTCAAATACATGCACACTAAAGTAGCCTGCGAGAAGTTCACAGCTACCAGCTTAACGGACATCGTACCTATAAAAATTTTAGGGAGAAGGTATGTTGCTCAGAAATTTTCATCAAATTTGCCTGCACATTTCACAGACATTGCTTAGAACTTATTACTCTTATTATAAACAAACTGACAGGCAGAATAATCAAAATATAAAATATAAAAGAAAATGTATATGTTGATAAGATATTATTACCAACTTTGCGCATCACTATCAAAGGCCATCCCCTTTGAACAAGTTGACCATTGGTGACAACAAGAACGCCATCATGTGACTATACGTCAACAAAGGTATAAAAGCGCAAAATTTTAAAAGTGCGTTCACTCAACAGCGGACAGATCTAGAGCAACAGGACGGATGCCATGTGCTGCGCCCTTTATCAAGCACAAAGGACACGGGAGTCGACTCCCATTTCTCCGAATCTTCTACTCATCCTACGTCAACGCATCGCTCTTCGACATATTGTTCCCTGCACACGCAGACGTCTAGACGGTGGATTCGGCGTTTCTCTTAGCTGGCCAGCTAAAATCTTCGCTTCTCCCCACGAGGAATCGTCGCTCGGTCATCTTCGCAGGATACTTCACCTTTTTGCTGTCGTGGGCTGGAATCGTAGTGTCATTGCATATTCCCATGCTTTCCAGGTTTCTTTTTATTACAGGTCTAGGAAGCAGACTGCAAACTGGTGGGCGCCACCTGTGGGAATTCGACTACACTCCTTAAGGTATGTAATCTTTTTTTCTTTTTGGAAGGGGAGTTTGAGAAGTGAAAGAAATCTAATCTCGATTTTATTTCTGTTTACAGGACATGGAAGATGATGGGCGCCACCTGTGGGACTTCGACTACACTCCTTAAGGTATGTAATCTTTTTTTCTTTTTGGAAGGGGAGTTTGAGAAGTGAAAGAAATCTAATCTCGTTTTTATTTCTGTTTACAGGACATAGAAGATGATGGGCGCCACCTGTGGGACTTCGACTACACTCCTTAAGGTATGCAATCTTTTTTTCTTTTTGGAAGGGGAGTTTGAGAAATGGAAGAAATCTAATCTCGTTTTTATTTCTGTTTACAGGACATAGAAGATGATGGGCGCCACCTGTGGGACTTCGACTACACTCCTTAAGGTATGTAATCTTTTTTTCTTTTTGGAAGGGAAGTTTGAGAAATGAAAGAAATCTAATCTCGTTTTTATTTTTTGTTTACAGGACATAGAAGATGATGGGCGTCACCTGTGGGACTTCGACTACACTCCTTAAGGTATGTAATCTTTTTTTCTTTTTGGAAGGGGAGTTTGAGAAATGAAAGAAATCTAATCTCGTTTTTATTTCTGTTTACAGGACAAAGAAGATGATGGGCGCTACCTGTAGGACTTCGACTACACTCCTTAAGGTATGTAATCTTTTTTCATTTTGGAAGGGGAGTTTGAGAAATGAAAGAAATCTAATCTCGTTTTTATTTCTGTTTACAGGACATAGAAGATGATGGGCGCCACCTGTGGGACTTCGACTACACTCCTTAAGGTATGTAATCTTTTTTCTTTTTGGAAGGGGGGTTTGAGAAATGAAAGAAATCTAATCTCGTTTTTATTTCTGTTTACAGGACATAGAAGATGATGGGCGCCATCTGTGGGACTTCGACTACACTCCTTAAGGTATGTAATCTTTTTTTCTTTTTGGAAGGGGAGTTTGAGAAATGAAAGAAATCTAATCTCGTTTTTATTTCTGTTTACAGGACAAAGAAGATGATGGGCGCTACCTGTAGGACTTCGACTACACTCCTTAAGGTATGTAATCTTTTTTCATTTTGGAAGGGGAGTTTGAGAAATGAAAGAAATCTAATCTCGTTTTTATTTCTGTTTACAGGACATAGAAGATGATGGGCGCCACCTGTGGGACTTCGACTACACTCCTTAAGGTATGTAATCTTTTTTCTTTTTGGAAGGGGGGTTTGAGAAATGAAAGAAATCTAATCTCGTTTTTATTTCTGTTTACAGGACATAGAAGATGATGGGCGCCATCTGTGGGACTTCGACTACACTCCTTAAGGTATGTAATATTTTTTTCTTTTTGGAAGGGGGGTTTGAGAAATGAAAGAAATCTAATCTCGTTTTTATTTCTGTTTACAGGACATAGAAGATGATGGGCGCCACCTGTGGGACTTCGACTACACTCCTTAAGGTATGTAATCTTTTTTCTTTTTGGAAGAGGGGTTTGAGAAATGAAAGAAATCTAATCTCGTTTTTATTTCTGTTTACAGGACACAACTGCAAGGAGACACCCCTCATCTACACTTAAGCTACTTCGACCATCCCTTGGAGCCAGCGAGTCCTGCCATGGTCTGTCTACGAGGTGGCGGCACAGGGGAAGCGTCCAGCGAGACCTGCCATGGACTGTCTACGAGGTGGCGGCACAGGGGAAGCGTCCAGCGAGTCTTGCCATGGTCTGTCTACGAGGTGGCTGCACCGGGGAAGCGTCCAGCGAGTCCTGTCATGGTCTGTCTATGAGGTGGCTGCACCGGGGAAGCGTCCAGCGAGTCCTGCCATGGTCTGTCTACGAGGTGGCTGCACTGATGAAGCGTCCAGCGAGTCCTGCCATGGTCTGTCTACGAGGTGGCTGCACTGGGGAAGCGTCCAGCGAGTCTTGTCATATGGTGTTTCAATGAGATGGAAACCACTTAAAGGTAAGCCTGACTGCAGAGTGCTGACATAGTATGAAAAGTCATTAATTCATTTTTCTTTCTGTTGACAGAACACAACTGCAAGGAGACACCCCTCATCTACACTTAAGCTACTTCGACCATCCCTTGGAGCCAGCGAGTCCTGCCATGGTCTGTCTACGAGGTGGCGGCACAGGGGAAGCGTCCAGCGAGTCCTGCCATGGTCTGTCTACGAGGTGGCTGCACTGGGGAAGCGTCCAGCGAGTCCTGTCATGGTCTGTCTACGAGGTGGCTGCACTGGGGAAGCGTCCAGCGAGTCTTGTCATATATTGTTCAATGAGATGGAAACCACTTAAAGGTAAGCCTGACTGCAGAGTGCTGACATAGTATGAAAAGTCATTAATTCATTTTTCTTTCTGTTGACAGAACACAACTGCAAGGAGACGTCCCACATCTACACTTAAGCTACTTTGACCATTCCTTGGTGCCAGCGAGTCCTGCCATGGTCCGTCTCTTTGATGTGGCTGCACTAGGGAAGCGTCCAGCGAGTCCTGTCGTGGCCTGTCTACGAGGTGGCTGCATTAAGGAAGCGTCCGGCGAGTCCTGCCATGGTCTATCTGCGAGGTGGCTGCACTTGGGAAGCGTCCAGCGAGTCCTGCCATGGTCCGTCTACGAGGTGGCTGCACTGGGGAAGCGTCCAGCGAGTCCTGCCATGGTCCGTCTACGAGGTGGCTGCACTGGGGAAGCGTCCAGCGAGTCCTGCCATGGTCTGTCTACGAGGTGGCTGCACTAGGAAGCGTCCAGCGAGTCCTGTCCAACGTTTCATGGCAACTGCAAGGAGAAGAGGGCCACGTGCACACTTCCGATACATCCCTCAATCCTTGGTGCCAGTGAGTCCTGCCACGGTCTGTTGAGGAGGCTGCATTGGAGAAGCGTCTGAAGCATATGGTGTTTCACTGAGGCGGAAAAACCTGCAAGGTAACCCGTGTTACTGGCGAGAACAATACACTAAAATTAATTTTTCAGCAGCAGTCTGTGCCATAAACTTTTCACCCTACTGGCCATTCAGTCCACCTTCTTTCCTAAAAACTAGATATAGATGTCTGAATCTTGATTCACTGGTTCGAATACAAAGTTCAATAGGACTAGACTGGATTGCATTAATATTTGTATTAACAAGACCTTGACATTTTTCTCGAATCATGATGTAACAGTTACATTTAAAATAAATCAAAAGCTCTTTTTCATACTTATAGATAAAATCTAACAGCCATGTCACCAAATTGACACATTCTGGAAATCTACCGATTCCAACAATTTTTCTGGCTGCAGACTGCTTTTGATATACAATTTTTGAAAACTAATCAAATTTTCCTTTCTATTTACAGAACTCAATTAGGGCAATTCCTGATAAAGTCCCTCTTTTTTGAAAGAGGTGCAAGAAGAGGGTCACATTCAATCCTTGGTGCATGGTTGAGTCCTGCCATGGTCTGTATGTTAGGGGGCTGCATGGGGGAGCATCAGAAGCATATTGCGTTTCACAGAGATGGAAATCTATCAAGCCTTAAAAGGTACATATCACTCATGTTTTTTGGGGAAAACAAAACACTTAAGTGATTTTTCATACCTTGAAAAACTAAAAACCGTTAGCCACATTAATTTGACAGCTCACATTCAGAAGGCAATGTCTTTTACCCATGACCCACTCCTAGGATTAAGATATTTATGGTTAGTAGATTGGATTTGGGTGGGAGAAGTAAAGAGGGAAACTTTTGACTTATAATTTTTTATTTTGTAGTTGAGGCAGATAGCATTGGGGAGCGCCTGTCCTGATGACGGTCCATTTTAACAAGGTTGACAAGGCTAAAATGGAGAAAGCCATGTCAGCTATATCATATAGTGTTTCAAGAGCCCTTCAATAGTTGTGATTAGAGAGCATTCAAGGTAAGTTATGGGACAGGATAAGGGTAAATGAACTAGATTGTCATTCATTGTATAGATAATACAAACCTTTTATCAGTGCAACTCCAACAAACTGAGCATTTTGTGCAAGGTCTTAGACAATTGTTTTAAGAATGTTTGGGACCTGTCACTCGGTGCAGGCATTTGTTTTCCATTTACAATTTACTCTAGCAAATTCAGTGCTCATTTTTCACAGGTAAAAAGCTCTTTTAATTTGTCACAGATGTGGAAAAACCTTATCATTCATACAAAATATTTGACATGCCATTCGTCAACTTTCAGATCCTCAACAGTCTCGATATTCTGCAGAACGTTGTCAATGGTCGAGATTACTTGGAGCTACCGCCCCCACCACCCACCGCCACCAATGTGACTCTGGGGCGTGGTCAGTGGTCCAGATTACTTGGAGCTACCGCCCCCACCACCCACCACCAACAATGTGACTCCGAGGCGTGGTCAGTGGTCCAGATTACTTGGAGCTACCGCCCCCACCACCCACCACCACCAATGTAACTCCAGGGCGTGGTTACTGGTCCAGATTACTTGGAGCTACCGCCCCCAACACCCACCACCAATGTGACTCCGGGACGTTGTCACTGGTCCAGAAATTGTATACTAGCAGCTACCACCCCCACCTCCAGTGCTGTGGTTGTGGTAATAAAAGGCCACCGTAGAAGTGAGTATTTATTTCCATCTCTCTACATTGTTCAGATTGTTGGGCATTTTCCTGGTTTATATGCCTCCCTTTACGCCTCTTATTCTCCAGTCACTTTCTTTTTGTAGAATCTTGGCACTCTCCCAATCAATGTTTTTTTGTGATGGTTCATTGTAGCAGAAGGCTACCTTGGGCTGTAGTGTATTTTTCCCTCTTCGGGTACCCTTTCTTATTCCTTCCCGTGTTCTTTAACTCTAACGTTCAACTTTCTCTTTGTCTCTCCCATATAAATCCTTCACAAATTAAACACTTGATGGAATACTAGTACACTCCTCCCGCTGGATCTAGATTGTTCAGGCTTTACTTAAACTTGTCTTTGAGTAGAGTCGTTTAAATGCTGTTAGTATTCCTTTTCCTTCGTTAAAACTAATTTGTGCAATACCCCATTGTGACATTAAGTCTGAAGGTCGCCAGTGGCATGTCAAAATATTTCGCTTGAATGTTATTTCCAAGTTTGTGACAAAAGTGCTTTTGATATTTATTTCCCATTAAACTGCTGAAACTTTAAAAACACATTTCATATACAAATGGTTGACTTTTATTACATTTTGAAGTAATAATTTAAATTTGCAGGCTAACAAAAGTGGTGGATTCTAAAAATGAAGATTGCAACTACCAAACCTCCAGATGAAACACTTCTTCAGGATTGAGGGATCTTTATACAGATAACTTTGTAAGTTATTGGGGATCAACAACTTAAGAAAAGTGGTTCTGAATTTTTAAGTATTATTATTGGTGTATTATGGCATTTCTTATTATTGACAGTGATCAAAAACTATATCCTATGTAAACAAACAGTAGAATTAGAAGTAGCACAGACAGTCAACAATTTAACATGTAGGCTAACATTACAATATTCAATATAGCAACATCTTTTCTTACTTTTTTGTCAAATGTTTGAAATAATTTATTTTTTGAAGACTGCTGTCTACTTACTCTAAAAAGTTAATATATATATTTCAATAAAGGAAGCATATTTCACTGTACATTTGGAAATAACGCTCTGATCATTTTAAGAACCAAGCTTTTCATTAATGTTAACGGTGTGTAAATACCAGTGATATACTTTCTTTGTTGCAGTTACTGCAAGCTTTCGATATAGCTTTTCATACTTTTGAGTAAAAGTTGGATTTCATTTGTAGGCTACGAATTGGAAGTTTTCCAATAATTACGCCTGCATGATGTCGGATAACGTCGACCCAAGACCAAATGTCCAAGATGTTAAACACTGTACAGCGTTAGCAAGGAGCCCTGTGGACACTTTCATCGATGCTCGGACATCCCACGAGTTTTGGTGTTGAAGGACACGGCTTGTTCTGCAAACAAATATAGAGAATGTGGAATGGTAATGAAGGCAATATACAGTACTGAATACAGTCTAATAATGTCTTTTAGATGCTGAGAATATTTGGGGTTCATGGGTCACAAACATGTCAAGGTGAAATTGCATCAAATTTCATTTGTATTTTATGCCTTATGCAGTGAACCATTTTATTTCAATAACAGAAGAGAAAACTGAGGTTCAAGATAATTCTTCATTCCATACAAGATCAATTGCATAAGATGTGTGCTTCTGTAGGAAAAGTCTACCTCTACAGTTGCTATAATTATTATATTAATAAATTTGAATATAGTTGCTTTATCCACATTCTGAATGCAGATAGTTTTTTGCTCACAAAAACATTCCCACCACTTGTGGTCGTCTGTGTTTTGTTTCAATCTGAGATGGTCATTTTTCAAATTTGTGCTTTTGATGATGTGGAGTTGTTTGTCAGTATGGCATTTGAAAAGGTCTTAACCTGCACACTAACCTTACTAACAAACCCTCACATCTTTGTAAAATCTGACTTCATGTAAACGCTTTTACATGAAGAGATTTTACATTGATAGATTGTGCAAAATCTGTAATGAAATATTTTACGTGTGAGAAAATATTTCATTATATTTTTTGTACAGTCTGCTCTTCTTGAGAGATGCTGTCATCTCTCAAGATAGAGATCACATTACTAATATTTAGATTTTCTCAAGTGTTATAGTTGACAAATACATCCACTTCATCACATATGCACCTTTTCTCCGGATCAAAAAAATTCAGATTGAAATTTATATGGGCGGTCATACAGTGTAATGTGAGATCCGAAATATTTTGAAGCAAGCTTGTATCATGCAGGTAGTTGCGATTTCAGTGCAAAGTTACATTTTAGAAACCTGGTATTTTAAGTCGAATTATATATCAAAGTTTAGTTGAAATCATTGATATTTCCGAGTTATAATCATATTACTTGTATCTGTTTGCATTTTATCATAAAGAGAACTATAATCAAGTTTTGAAAGATGCTTGCAGTTGTAAAATGATTAACTTTATTTATGGTTTTAATTCTCCAAGATAAAGTCAAAATGATTCTGTTTAATTGTTGTCTCTTGTTAGTTTTTTATTGGCTTCAGTGCCTTTTTTTGTAAGAATTACTTTAATAAGTTTTTATGCTTCACCTCGTGTATAGTATATATAGAGAATAGTTAGTCAAGACAAAGGTTATTCCGTCACACAATGCTGTCTAAAACGGGACGATTCTTGAACTGTACGCAGCGCCGTGCCAATAGAAACCGATTTCGTCATGTTATTCGGGCGTGGGCACTTTCCCGGCATTCCCCACGAAGGGTTTAGACGGGTTTTTCCCCACGGCCCGAGAGCATCTGGTACCAGTTTCCGACCACAAGACCTGCATTATCGGACGCTAGATGAAGACGATGGAAAATCTTAGAACTTTTGATAATACTGCTATGTATTAATTCATTGCGTTTACGTAGTTCATTACTTTTTAAATCAACTGTAAATATTCAAAATTGTACATAATAGTTGAATAAAAAATATTCTATAATTTTCTTTCTTTCTTTTTTTTTTTTGTAAAAAAAAGTGGTCGTGTACAGATCGCTAAAAAAAGCGAGACTTGCAAATCAATTTAAATGGACTCGCATGTATGCTCGTTTAATCATTAGTAGAAATTGTCCTCTTTCGCCTCTCACTTAAACTTTTACAATCTCGTCACTATTTCTGTCACTCCAATTTCTTCCATACCTTAACTTTTTTGTTTAAAAGGAAAAAAATCACACATTTACTTCGGAGAGAAGAATCAATGTTAGGCTATAATAGTTTTTGAAGGGAAACCACGCATGCCTCTCCCCTAATTGTGATTGACAGTATCCTTGCATCTTGTTGACATGATATCAACTTGAAGTTTACTAACCTGCCCCAGGCCGTCATTGAACGACCTTGTCCGCGTACACTGGAACACTTATCCACAATATACACTGATCCACAATGCACTTTGAAGAAACTTTCATTTCATATCTTGTTTCACAGATGATGACAATAAAGATAAAGTGATAATACATTTTTGCTATTAATATTTATGTGGAGTTGTCCAGTTTTTTTGGTTGCTTTGATTTTGCAAGGAGAAAGGATAACGAAAAGATAATATGCTTGTTGTGATTTTTAAATTAAAATGTTTTAGTTACTATTTATAATTGCTTAAATATTTTAACATTTCTTTGATTTGCTTGAAAGAAGATGGCATGCAGCGACCCATAGTTACCCTATTCACAGTTTAGAACTGGCATTATATGGTTTAAAAAAACTTTCGCGTGTGTGTGCGTGTGGGGAGGGGGAGGTAGAGAGGTAGGATGCCTCACATTTACCAAGAAGTTATAACTTCTTGCATTTACCAACATCGTGGTGAGAGTATTAGCGAGGCAGAAAGTGTTTCAGACAGCACATCTGATTAATTATCTATTGTTTATTATACATTTTTTATTCTCATATTTATATATTTTGTATAAAATAACTCTTGCATTGCTTTCTATACAAGGTCTTTATCACATACATTATCATATATGAAGTACTTTTTAGGTGATTTATTTTCATTGTCATACAGATTATTGGCCATTACTGTTATTATGTGTACTATATTTTCATTTAGTTTTTACTTTTACCTTATCATTATTTTGGTACAATTTATACCTTGTTTATTGTATGGTTAATGGAAACATTCCAAATAGGTGTTTAGAGTGCTTTAACACATGATTTTTTTTGTGTTACTGTAACAGCCTTTTGCTTTTAGCATTTTTTACTATTCTATAGGGCTTTGTACAAAATGTGTATTGGTTAACAATATAATTATTTAGACCAACAAATGCTGGTCTGTGAGAAAAGTTATATAAAATTAATAAATACGCTGATACAAGTTTTTCTAGTTACAAGACTTTTATACAGTTAAGTGAAATCAGTGATGGTTTCTGTGAGAAAATATTGTAATACACCACCCCTCCCTCTCTTCTCTAGGATTAAAAAAACAAACAAACAAACAAAAAAAACAATTACTTTCCCACATCGCAATTATTTAACATATAACTCTTTTTTTCACCACAAGACAAGTTTCATTAGAAAAAATTATTTATGCAATATATATGCTGAAATAACTTGCTCTGATTCATATTAGACTGCATACAACAGGTAAATATGGTTACCTCCACCCCCACATATAACTCATTAAAAATAAGATGCCTCAAACGATGCCTCAAACCAAATAATATTTTTTCACACAACAAATATATGCATAAACTTTATAATAGCAAATTATTAAAAAAATTTGACGATGGGCACTTTGCCAATGGTTATCTGCACTCATCCTTAAATTTTTCACATATCGACATTTTCAAGGTGTGACTTTGAACTTCCATGGGTTTGAAGACCTTTGCTAGTCTGAATATCCATGATAATTTTATTTCATTATTAAAATTGATGGTCATTATGCATTATGTAATATTGCAACGAAAATGAAGAAACCTCTATTTTGGACACTGCTTTTATAGTGACCATTAAAGAAAAACCATGTTACTTACTCTTCTTAAAACTTACAGGAAAGAAACACAGGTCTAAAATGCAGCCTGTGTTGGAAAAGCAATCTAATTGGTTTCTTTTTCTGTTGTACGTTTGTGAAGTTGTTATCTTTCATATATTGGCATTTTCAATGTGGGACTTGGAACTCCCATGGTCATGAAGCCCAGTGGTAATCAAATTTTCTAAATGACCACGTTATTAATAAAAATAAATGGTGGTAATTATAGTTAATCATTATGTAATATTGCATCAAAATTGCCAAAAAGCCAACTTCGTGCACTGTCATCACAAACGTTATGATAAAAAGCAAACTGTGTTAGTTATTATTTTTTTTAGCTTAAAAGAATGATTCTTAGGATTGACATACAGCTCAAATAAGAAAACCAGCTCTATTGGATTATCATTTTTTATTGAATTAACGCAACTTTTTGTGAAATTCTCATTTTTCTCATTCTGGCATTTCTAAGTATGAACTTGAACTCTCATGGGCCTGCTTTTACTTTCATCGGTATTACCTGTTTTGCATAATTTAAATTTGATGTTGACTTTGCAGTTAAGCGTAATATATTATTGCATCAGAATTGACAGCATCCTATTTTGTGCATTATTACTTTCTGCTTTTTTTAAGATGTGACTTATTGGTCTGAAAGACCTTTGAGAGGGTCAGTCTGTAAATTTCCCTTGGGTATCACTAAGCTAAGTTCAGAGTTATAAAGTCATTTGCCTAATTAATAGGTTATTAAATGAGATTACATAAAGCACAGTTGTTGATATTTCCCTGTAAACTCCCAAAGATTAAGCCAGTCTGCTAGATTAATAATAAGGAAGCAGTGATAATTATGCAGGTAAATTTTGCAATATCTCTGGGTCCACTCCTGTTATTGACCATGTTACCTGTTGTACATGATTAAAATTCAGTGTTGACTGACAGTGCTATTATAAGCATTATTTATTATTGCATCAAAATTGACAAAATGACCTATTTTGCATCTTTATTTTCTGTTTTTTGTCTGTACATTTGACAGCTTTGCTGCCTTGTTAACTAAATCAACCTTCATAAATCTAATTTAAGGTTGGACTCAAGTGCAGAGAGGGATAAATAAATGATTGGGGAATACGAGAAAATTGCGCATTTCCCCGAAAAATTTTGGTGGGTAAAATCCATTAATTTAAAATATATGAGGCATTCAGCAATGCCACAATCAATTGCACAGTATTCATATTACCACATAAAACAATGTTTCCAAAATTACTGTCAGCTGTGTTTCAACACAATCATGCGTTTTAACTTGGCAATTGTTTATTAAAGAATAAAGCAGTCTAGCAATTTTAAATCTTGTCAATAATCTGGACTGAAGCAGTGACTCAAAAATCATTCTCAGCAATATTTCAATAAAAAGACATACTGAAAGATGTGTTCCAAAAATTAATACGATATATTCTTCTTCCTGTCCCATCCCTCCAGGAGTCAAAACCACATAATATATAGTATGTCCTTTGCCAGTGACCCGTCCTCAGCTGTCCCCAGCAGTGACCAGTTCAAACCACTGTCTTAAGGCATCACTCAGAGTCTGGGGCAAAGAGTTGATATCTCGCAGTATAATGTAGAATGGGAAAGGGAAATGGTCCATGTAAGATTTGATTTCAGGAATCTGAAAATACAATACTCTAATTTCACAAATCTGCAGATAAACATTTCTCAATTTAGTAATACTCAATATAGGAAACATTTAACTTGGGCCTTCTTTCAAATTAATGATATTCAAGTAGTTTCTTAATAAGGTGAATGGATATGCTGATATTCTAATTTCAACAACGTGAAGTATGTTTCACAACTGAAAAAAAAACTTTTGTTTGCTATTTAATCTTTGAGCCTTGCCTGTCCAGGTCCTTTAAACACTGGCACTTTTATGTCCAGTATAGAGTCCTTATTGAGAGGATTATCTATGACCACAAAGACCACAAACACATTGGCCTCCCTGGCCCTCCTGACTGCCTGCTTGACAACCTCCATACCCTCCAGGAACAGGCCACGCCCATCAGAGACCACCAGCAGGAGCTGGGAGGTCTCTATGTTAGTGACCACACCCTGCTGTCTGGACCTGGCACTCAGCATTATACCTGTGGCTTGGTCTAAGAGCTGAAATTGGGGACAGATGATTCATTGCTTTAAAGTACCAACCACTGTGAACACATGAAATTTCAAATTTCTTCCAAAACTGAAATCCATGAACACTAAACTTAGGTACAAGCTTTATATGAGAATGTATCAGTATTAGTTTTGTATTATATTATGAGTGAGCAATGAAGATAACATTTCTGGTTTAGGTTCTGAAAATATGTTTTAAATTAGCAGAAAATTATGAAGAAAAAGTAAAAGTTTCAGATATTTTAATATAAACTTACCTGTGCAATCTTGGTCTTCTTCTGCTCAAATGTAAACTGCTGCAGGATCCTGGCACCTGATTGGTTGGAAAACTGCTCTTGGAAAGGATGCAGGACCTTCACCACCTCACCAAAACTACAAGAAAAATGAATAAATAAAACATCTGTTTCAAATTCTTTACAAAAAGTTTAACAAAAAAAATATTTGTTAACTTACAGGAAATTTTGTTTTTAAAAGCTAATACAATTTTAAGCAAATATTACATATATTTTTACAGCATTAATTTCACCAAAATGGGATTTATTTTTATTTTTTGTTGTTCAATGAGACATTTTTAAAGAAAAACTCAAATTTACCTGCTAACTGCCAGTTCTCCTGCCTCCAGGGTTGTAAGGGCATTAGCAATAACAGCTAAAGACTCAAAGGCTAGCTGTAGTAATAAAACAAAACAATGTGAAGATCTGGCAAAACCACAGGTTTTTCTTGAAGATAATTGAGCATCGTAAATTAAGCATTTTTTGTGTGAAGAAAATAAAAGCAGTCTTTTTAAATAACATGATCAATAAAAGCCTTGGAGTAAACTATTTGTTTTAAAGACTGTGCTACTGGTAACACCCAGCTTATCATACCTGTTTGGAGTGGTTGTCTGTCATACTTGAAGAGTCGTCCACTGCTAACATGATCTGGTAGTTACGTTTGCTGGGTTTGGTTCTCCTTAGCCAGATCTTGTCTTTCCTGAACTGACTGGCAATGTACGGGATCACCTTGCGCATGTTGAGTCGCTTGCCTGTACGATAGTCTCCCCTGAAAGTATCAAAAATATTCTTTCTGATCAACTGTTACCATATAAAATTTCCTTAACCTCTCACTCACCATCTCTAAAAAATATTTCTTTGGACACTCTTACTGGTCAACAGAAGTGTGAAGTAGAGCTACTGATACTTACTTGAGTTTTGTAGCTTGAGATGGTTCCAGAACCAGCCTCAGCTGTTCACACAGTTCCTGGGACAAACTGCTGGTCAGCATTTCATATCTCTGCCAGGCCTCCTGTGCCTGCTGCTCCTGCAGGACCAAAATAAAATATATAAAGTAATATGGTTTGAAGGTGACTAAAGAATAGGAATACCAATCTTTTTCCCCCTCCCTAATTTTCTGCTTCTCCTCACCATTTCAATTTTTTTTTAATAATTTAACAGCCACTAAGACCAATTTATTGGATTGAAACTTACCTCTTCTCTTGAGCCTGGTTTAGGGTGGCTCCATGTGGTCAACTGCTGTTCAAGTTCTCTTCTTAAACTTTCCAGATCTGCTTCCTGGGCCTGAAAAAACAGAAATATCACTGAAGGTAATGGACCCCCAATAAAGTGCACTTTTTAGACTGTAATAATTCTGAAAGTTATCAAAATCTTCTACAACGAGTGAAAGGATAAACTGGCAATGAAAATATTAAAAAAAATTTCAAACATGGATGTTAATGCAGAACTGCTGGTTACCGTTTCTAAATGCAAATGCTCCAAGGCTGTGTGAATGGAAGACTCCATGGGTCGCTGAACTGTGGCAGTTTCAATTTTTTCTCCACTGGTCTCCATTGTCTGACCTTTTTCATCCACATCCATTCCTTCCTCATTTTCTCTCTTATCATTGCCTCCATCTGGTTTCCTCAATTTAGCAGATGATAGCTTGTCAACCTTTTTGTCTTCCTCCTAAAATTGATTTAATAAAAAAAAGGGAATGCAAAGGAGAGTAAATTGGACATACTAAAATGATTACACAGAAAAGCTGACACTTGGCAAGAATTAAAAACATAAGTATTTTTGGTTGAAAAATTGGTATTTGTATTTCTCCCTCATTGAAAAATAAAACTTACATGCATTCCAAACCTGAATAAATGCTAACTTTGAAATTATTTCATCAGTCAGGACAACTAACCTGATGATCAGTATCATCCAAGGGTTTCATTTCATCATCTTCATTTACTTTTTCTTCTCCTTCCTCCTCATCAAGCTGAGGAATGGGTTGCTGCTCCAGCTGTTCAGCAGTAGCAGCATCCAGTGTCTGGGCATCATAGTGCTTCTGAGAATCCTTCAGGTGTTCAAATAAATCGGCCTGCTCATTTTTGTCCTGTATTGAGAAAGGATGGTAGTTTGAAGCAAAAATAATCAAATTTCTCATAACTTTTTGGAAAGACAAAATCATATTGCACAATATGAAATGAAGGTTGATGCACTTGGCTTTTTAACTAAGGGGAAAGTAAAGGAGGAATACTCAGAATACCCTTAACATCATGGTAGCAACCCATATTTTAGAAAACCATTTGCATATTATTATGATTAAATTTTATTACTAAAAGATTTTACCTGATCCTGGTCTTCATCCTGGCTATTACTGGAAGGATCCATGGTTTGTAGTCTCCTCTTAAACTTGTCTTCTGTTGACCCCAGACTGCGCTCTCTGTCACTGTGCCCAGGCTTACGCTGCTCCTGTGAGACAAAAAATTGTATTGCTTATAAAATGTTTTCAAAAAAATAACTAGCACAATTTTCTAATTAAATTAATTGCCTCACTTGCTGTACCATTTAGTGAGAGGGAATATGGACGAGAGTGACAAAAGATTAACATGGCAACACACCAACACCATGTAAAATATACTTCTAGTCAATCTTCAATTCATGGCAATCAAGTTATTGAACTGCTGGATCCATTTTCACATCTTGTCATTTTTTTACCTGCATTAGCACACACTGAAAAGAAACAGCTTTATTCACCTTCATATGTTCCCCTGTCCCTCCTTGAGTGACCTTGCTCTGAGTTTGACCTTCATGACCTTGCTCCTCCTGAGACTCTGCTATGCCAACACCTTCAGTCTAAAAATAAATTGTCAAAAAATTACTTTCAAACCAATTTCCAGAAAAAATCTCTGTAATGAAGTAAAACATTTTTTGATGCAATAACTGATTTTTATGATTCTTAAAATATCTTAACACCAGAAAATGAATCTTTACACTATGTCAATTAAGCTTTACAATTTTAACAAATCAGTTATTTTGAATGAACAGTAGTGGCAAGACCTAGGTCTTCTAAATTATGACCCAAACCCATGAAGTTCCCAGAGCTCACCTCTTCTTGCTGATTTTCACCCTGAGCTGCCTTGTCCTGGGCGGCCTCACTCTGGTCTGTACTCTGCACATGGTGCTCCTTCTTCCCATAAGTCTCTGCTGCCTGCACATTTTGGTCATCTGCTCCCTCTTCCTCTCCAGCCTTGTCCTCTTCTTCATTCTGCTCAGTACCTAATGGCTCATCCTGAGATAAGATAAGTAGGTTTATGAATTTTCATTTAAACATGAGACAAGATAAATTATATTTTGATTGAGAAAAAGGACTGCTCTCATGTGGAATAAAGTAAATTTTGCGACAGAACCATACAAATTACTTACCTAAGATTATTTACATGATCTGAAGAAACAGATGAGCATAATTTTAAATAGTAATTCCAATATGGATTGCTGAACTATCAGATTCATTCATTGTCAGTATACCTGTGGTTCCATTCCTGGCTGATCATCTGGTCTCCCTTCTTCATCTTTTTCCTCACTCCTTTCACTTTTGGCAATTTCATTTTCTTTTTCTTCTTCCATGCCCTGAAAAGTGTTTAGTCCTTCAATGCAAAAGCTTGACACAAAGCACTGCTACTCAATAATATTCTAAATAGAGAGGACATATTTTACTATTAGCAATTAAAATAGGCAGTAACAGCAAACAAATCTTATGATATGCTGACTGACCACATTAAAAAATAATGATCCTCAAATCTATAATAACCCTCCCAAAACTTACTTCCACATTTTCTTTTTCCTGCTCCAGTTCACTTTTGTTTTCCTGGTCTTCTAGTTTCTCTTCTTTGTCGTCTTCTGTTTCATCTATATCTGTGACTTTATCCAAGTCAAATGGATTTTCTTCTGTAATTTAACATCATTAATTTTTAATCTGCTGTAAAAAGCTAACAGGACAAGAGATTCCGTCAATACATGTTCTACAAGTTTTGGAGTAGGATGAAACAAAGAAATCATCTTATTTTTACTAATTGACATTTAATTACTCCTGTTCATTTTCTCACAATAAATCTGTAATGTTACTTCAGTGTATCAGATCAAATGATGTCCTTTAAACATGTAAACATGTATAGGATTTTACTATAACACACTTCAAACCAAACTATTTGAAAATTCTGCTTACTATCATTGCCTCAATCAAAATTTCACCATTTTCCCACAGAACTATGAAAGGCTCACCTTCACCTTGAACACCTTCCTTTCCTTCCTCTTCCTCCTCCTCATCCAGTTTGAGATCATCTGGCAGATCCATGGGTTCAACATCTGGCTGCTCAGGCTGCTGGCCATGATGGGGGTCCACCTGCTCTTCATCATACTCAGTCTGTAATTGGCACAGTATGGGTCATCATGAAATGAACATCAACCTCAAATATCAGATTTCCCAACACACTTAGAGACCAACACAAATGAAAAGAAATACAGATTTAAAACAAATATGATGCAAGTAGTTTAGTTTACATAAGTCCATTACCATATATATTAGCAACTTCAACACAATCATCACCTCATCAAATTCCTCCATCTTGTGAGGTTCAACTTCTTCCTTCTCATCCTGTTCCTCAGCCTTTTCTTTTTCTTTCTCACTGGATTCTGACTTGTCTTGGTTGTCATCCTTGGCAACCAATTCACTTTCTGTCTCTTTTCCAGCTCCCTCTCCAGATTCTTCCCTATCATTCTACAACAAGGAAACAGTTCATAACTATCTTTCACACACAACAGTTTAAAGCCTATAGTTTTCTAAGTAACAAACATTTTAGAAACTATACCATATTTATTCTGATCAATCATCTAACTAATCATCTTTCTGCTTAATCATTTTAAATTCGTTAAACCCAACATGAAAATCCTGTTTAAAGAAATCACAGACTGAGCAAACACTGCTGTGAATCAAGCACACTAGTGACCATGTTTTACTGACCTCTTCCTTGTCATCATCCTCATCATCACTGCCCCAGATCTGTTCATCTAGCTTATCTGCCTCAGGGTTGTCTACATCCCCCATCTCTTTGTCAAGTTCGTTCTCCTCGTTTTCATCTTCATCAGACTCATTGTCACCCTCTACACATAAAACAAGGATAACAAAACTTTTTAAAATATATTCTCAATTGTGACCACAAACAAGAACCAAGGCCTCAAATTTGACTTTAAACACAAATATACCTATCTGGCCATAAGGGTAGCTTTCTATAGCAATACATAATTACACTCTCATCTTCAACTTATTAAAACTAACATGGTAATTTATTGTGTAATACCTTGGGGTTCCAGATCTTGCAGCTTCCCACCAAATTCCTCAGACATTTCTATTGCATTTTCTTCATTTTTTAAATCTGGTTCATTTGAAGTATCCTCTTCTTGTTTTTCTTGTCCTTCCTTCTGTGCATCATAAAGCTAGAAATACAGAGAAGGTAGCTATTATAAATGTAAAGTGATAAACCACATCCATACTTAATGCAGCTACCTTTTGTTAATATATAAAACTGACTGATGGTAAGCTGCTGACAGATTGAGCAGACTTCTGAAATGTGTGATTCATACCTGGTCTTCAGTTTCAATCTGGTCACTGACATCCTTGACGCCCTCTCCTTCCCCTAGACCACCACCCTCAATGTCTCTGAACTCTGTGGATCCTTCACCTTCCATCTCATCTGATAATTCAGGAGGAATGCAAAAACCCTGAAACAAGGTACAAAATCAATACAAATATCCCTCTGCATGCAAAGATGGGAAGCATCCAGCTACAAACCCACAACACTTATTTTTAAATCAGACATGAGCCTAGGTTAAAAAAAACTCTGAACATTTATAGAATCTCAGACAAGACAAATCTCAGGAAGCATCAGAATTGAATTTAAAAATGCAGAATTCCACGTTTCCGCAGAAAAACCTCATGTCTGTTAAATTTACATATCATGAAGATAGTTAACAACCTAATTTGTCACACACATTAACTCAGCTAAAATCAAGGACAAAACAACCAGTTTATGATTTGCACTTTTTTTTGTTTTATTCACCTTCAGAGTCAGCTCAGTGAACACTCCCAGTAGAACAGAGAGTAGTTTGGCTGTGGCTCTGTGAGTGGCAGCCATTTCAGTGACATGATACTGTGCCAGCTTGGTGTACTGGTCCAGTGCTGGGATACAGAGAGAGAGGAGGTCACACTTGGGGTTCAGCAACTGTGACATTGCTGGGGTGGTCTTGACTTCCATCAGGAGATACTGAACACTGGCGATAACCTGTATTAGGAAAATTCATGAAATCAAAATTATCTGCTTAATCTCAGTGTTTTGCTGTTTTATTTTGACTCATTATCTTATCAACGGACCTTACCTTTTAGATACCACAGAAAAAAAGGAACTATCAGTGAATGAAAATGATACAAGGAGGGAGCAAAAAACAACAGTTATGTATTTCCTAGACTTGCACCTAGGTTCAATATTTCTCTGAACATTTATCATGGGACAAAACACTGGGGGGGGTCCCTATTTAGTGATTCCATGGAAAAAAAGCTTATCTGTGTATCAGATGAATGCTAGAAAAAGAAATCTGACCCACTTCCAACTTACCTTTTCCATTCCAATGTTCTCAACAGCTTTCTCCAACTTTGCTTGAAGTTCTGTCAAATGACCATCTTTCAAATCAATTCCCTCATCCTCCTCTTCTCTCTCCTCTTCACCCTCCCCCATTGCTTCATTTCCTATTAACTTCACCAGATTTTGCACGCCAAGCAGTATGGTTGTAATAACATCATTCAACTTAGTTCTAAATGTTCTGATACTATCTTGTATGGTCTCATCTGAGAGCTCTTCCCATGATCTTTCTTTGTTGAGCCAAGCTGAGTATGCATTGGCTGTGTTTGTGATCTGCTGTATTAAATAGTTCAGTGACCTGTTCAAACTGTTCAAAGCACCACCGGGAGCAGAAAATAATGCAGCTACTTCACTCAGGGTTGGCACTAGGGATGACAGTTGCTGAAATGCTGCACTAATTCTATCCACTTTGCCTCTGAAATGTAGTTTAAAAAGCTTTCAGACTGTTTTTATCACACACCAACAGTCTGTTAAAAAACGTACTTCACTAATACAAAGAGCACTCAAGAGACGATAAAACAGAACTCTACACTGTTTTAATCCATTAAACATTAAAACCTTAAGTTCATATTTCAGAGGCTAGGATAGTAAGTGTAATTATATAAGCATTATATATAAACCCTACTTACAACGACACCAGCTCAGCTTTATTTTCTGTCCTTGCTTCTTTCGTCACTTCTTCTATTTTATTTATTATGATCTGTGTAAAAAAAAAAAAAAAAAATGAAAGTCATATTCAACTTTCAGATCTATAATTTTTTATACTTATTCAGTGGGCCTCTTGATGCATATCTTTATTTAAATACTCTTAATATCTCCAATCATTAATACATAAAAACATGGTATTTGAATTATTTTCCCTGAAAGGAGGATTTTTGATCTCACCTGCAGTTTGTCCACGGTTTCAGTCCATGCTCCATCCCCCTTGCACATCAGTGCTATGCCAGCTAGGTGCTGTGAGGGGAGCACAGAGGGGTAGACAGTGTCCCCAGCACATTTCTCTGGGCAGCAGTGGAGTAGAATATGGACCTGCTGCAAGGTCTCCCAGGCTGTGATCAACAGGTCATCTAGAGCACCCTGAAAGTGATTTGGTTCAATTCATTTCTATCTTCAGACTGTGCAGTATAAGTTTGTCATAAGTAGAAATATTCATATTTTAACTTTCATTTGCATATTATAAAATCTTCACATTTTATATAGCATTTTAACTGTAAGTTATTATGGATAAAAAATCATCCTTTCTACACCTTTAATTCCAAATACCAAATTCGATAACAGTGCATGCTTACCACCCAGTGTTCTGCATCCTTTTGGTCTGGTAAAGCAGGTACATGTTCAGGCAGAGGATGTTTGGGCAGGCAAGTAGACAATGTACTGTAAAAGCACCTGCAAGAAGCAATAAGAAGTGTACATCTAGGTTATTTTTTCTTTCTTACCATGATTTTATTAAAACAGTTTAAGTCCCTCTGCCTTTTATGGGATTTTTTTTATGGGTTGCCATTATCAACTATAAATTCTATGGATAAGTTTTATCTGTAACTTTTGCAGTGGTCAAATATAAGACAGTATTAAAAGCAATTTGTGGTTGGTACAAATAATTGGGTGGTTCTATTTCGTGGTTTGGTCATTATCTATTGAGTCATTTTTTTTTAGGAAATGATAAGTTGGAATGACTTAATTACCATTAATTTTAAAAACAGAAAAAAATAAAATCTTTGAAATCTAAGTAAAGTAATGCTTCCTCTCATTTAGTCATGCTTGTTCATTTTTTTAAAAATCAGAAATACTTCAATAACTGACAAACATACAAAAGTGCACCACTCCAGAAGTTCTACATTCAGTCACTGAGAGTAATGTGAGATTGATCAAAAATGTTGCTCGTTTGTGCCCCCCTCCCCCCCAAAAAACAAAATTGCATTAAACAAAATTTTAGACGTATTAAGTGCTGAAAATACACAGGGTTAAAACAAACTGTCATCCTCATGAGTATCATTTCAAGTCAGAAATAGAATTACTTCTGATAAGGAAAAACATCCTGTATAATCACATCCTAGGTATTTTTCCTCCTCATTTAAAGATCTAAAAACTGGAAAATAGTGAGTAAAAACAATGATAAATTAATTGTTTCCTGTCATGAGTCAGTGTTGTTGATCATGTGAAGGTGAAGTGAAGGTCATTTGCTGGTTATAAATACTCTGAGCTTCATGCTTAGTGCCCTATTACGCAGTTTTGTTACATGCATAATGGCAATTGTTGCAATGATGTGCAATTTTGTAATTTGCTCCCTGGCTTTTTTGCTAATGACTGCAAGCAGAAATGAAGCCTTTGGTAAGTACATATGATAAAAACACAAAGTTGAGTTCTCTTAGCTTAAATTTTGTTCAGTATGGATACTGTAGCACAATTATAACTTACAAGATGTTTTCTGGCAGTATTTTGTAATTTAAATTTCATTTCCAAAGACTGGATATAATTTAATTGTACTGTTTTTTGATGCAAAAAATTCAACAAACAGTAAGTACCATATAGGCATTAGCAACTTTTTTTTAGGTTTTTACATCTTTACAAAGTCTTACATTTTAATTAGTTTTTACTTTTTTTTCGAGTAAAATTTTACAAGTGGTTTGTAAAAGTGTCTCGCTCTCTCTTCAAAAGATATATCTACTGACTTGATAAATTATGAACTTTGACAATGTCTTTATTCAAGAAGTAAAAATCACATTTCTTTTCTTTTGACTGGTAATTTGAATTTTCATCCAATGCAGGCAACCAGTGTGGTGGCTCTATGTCAGGAAACTGTTATGTAGATCCTCAGAACTGCGAGGGGTGTGACAACAAAGAAGCAGTTGGCAATAGTTACGTGTGCTGCCCAGGTTGCGCAGAGAAACCCAAAGTGACAACAACAACTTTCCAATTTTTTCACATGCAGTATAGCTTCAACAGTTGTCAATGCCCAGCTTTAACAAATGAAGTGCAGGTATGTGGCAATATAAGGCTGTAGTTATATTTAAGTCATCACAATAAACTAGGTTCTTCTTAAAAGCATATCACAACATTTAAAAAAGGGTAAATATGAAAATTTTAAATCAATCTGAAATCACTGTTCATTAATTGCGTGTTTTGCCTTCTTTTTGGACTCAAATTAGATGTTAATACATTTCTTTAAAAAAGATTATATGGACATCACAATCCGTCCTGTTTAAAAGGATAACAACCGATTCTTTTGGTCATAAATCAGATTTTCCTGGGGAAAACAACCATTTTCCCATACTTATAATCACTGACGGTAAATGAATCCATTCTGACATTCAAAGTTAGTAAATGTTTTTTTTGTAATAAACTCTTAAGAGATTATTACTGAGGTATTATGAAGGTCCATGTGGTCTGGTGGGAAGCACAGATTCCAGAATAATTGCAGTAACCACAATTTTGATGGTAAAATGGAGTTTCTCATATCTGAGTTGTTTACAGTGTTTTATGGTAAAATATATATAAATCTACAAACAGTTGTTATCCCTTTAAACAAACCTGCAGCATGAAATTTTTTGCTATTGTCAAGTTATGTAACCTTTATAGTAGTGATCCTGCCAGAAAGATTTTATCTGCATGTGATTTCAATGTTGTTTCAGGGTAATTGTGAGCAAGGTCAAGTATGTTCTGCATCCCTGAGTGCCAAGAGAGCCCAGCTGGATGGAACTGCCATGTGCTGCACCAGCTCTCTGGGAATTCGTGCATTTAGCTTCAACAAATATATCAATGGCACCCAGCAAATCACACGTTTTTGTGAATGCATGAATTGCTAAACATATCCTGTCTAATTACTTTCAACTCAAAAACCAACAAATGATTCTGAAATCATTTAGTAAAAAACTGAGCTGGATTCTGCTGGAGAAGTGATAAAAAACTTCACATCAGCCACAAGGAAAATCTCAACTTAACTCCTTTTCAAGGGCTGTTAATTCAGATTACACAACTAACCTTAACTTTACCACCTGTTCAGCTGTATTGGCAAGTGTTGCTCTTTGCTGCTCCAATACTTTCATCAAGTGTTCAGTGAACCCTTTGCAGCGATCTAAATTTGCAACACCCAATTCCTGCAATGAAGTTTGAAAACAAATTCCACTTGTTTAACTCAGTTCAATTTTGACCATCCAACCTAAGAGTAAACCACATAAAACTGGCATTGTGGAGAATGTGAGTTGAATATAACAGAAAAGAAACATATTTGCTTTAAATATCAGGACTTACAATATATTCACATATGTTTTATTGCAAAACTGTTTAATAGAGATTCTAAGAAAATCATTGAAATAAGTGATAAACTGGAAACATAATTATCAGCAATTAAATTAATGCAAAAATATTACCAGGTGTTTCTTTTTGGTTACTAGTATTCTTTCAACTTGGCTTTAAAACCTACACATAGATATCCCATACCTGAGATGGAGTCTGCAGAGCAGTATGGAACAAAGCCCTCCTAGCAACACATCTATAAATGTATTTTTGGCAACCTGCCCAACTGAGAACAGTATCCGTATCACAACTAGAACAAAAACAAGCAAATACATGAGAAAGGTAATGCTTTGCTTGGGATGAATAACAACATGAAGAACTGTTGTGGTTTACCATCTTGTTTTCTATCTACATGAAAATTATAGTCTTACATCTTGAGGTTAACCAGAAACCACAAAGACTGACTTCTTGTAACAGAAGAATTTTCCAAAAGAATTTTTTTCTTATTTTTAAAAATTTTTATTTTGTCTTTTTTTTGGGGGGGGGAGGGGGTTATTTTATTTAAAAATAATAACTACACTCAAAGATGGGCAAGGAGTTGTACTTCATGTTTGATTTTTCCATCCATTTAAAACTGAAATCCTTCTTCAAAGGAAAAAACCAAAACCTA
The DNA here is from genome assembly GCF_051362555.1 of Lingula anatina. NCBI lineage: Eukaryota > Metazoa > Brachiopoda > Lingulata > Lingulida > Lingulidae > Lingula > Lingula anatina. Next base: position 23,967,082 of record NC_141767.1, read on the forward strand.
ACCTGCTCTCCACATCATTATCTAAAGCTACATCCAGGTCAAGAGGTTTGCTGTTCATGACACTGTCAACATCTGCAGGTGTCTGGAGCATGTTCAATCCTCTCCTGTAGGACAAACCTGCCCAAAAAAAAAAAAAAAAAAGAAACACATCTGAAACCACGTTTAAACCTGTGATTCTGTGAGGATCATCACAAAATGAAAAAAATGTGTAAAACGTGGAATTAGATAATGAGATTAGAATAAAAGATTTTCCAACATAAACTCTGCAAATTTGCAGTACCTTCTTCTAGAAAAAAATATGAGTACACTTTAACCTTAAATCACATCATTTTGGGAAAAGATATCTGTAATATTTTTCACTGTTCATTAAAGCCCCCTTTACACTAGACGGCGTCCTTTCTGCGTCCAGCAGTACGGCCCCATTTGAGAGTTAAAAAATTATATTTTACATGCCGACACTTGGCCGATCATTGAGCATTCATTCTGATACAAAATCAATGCTTGTGCCTCCTTATTAAGACCACAGCGATGCAAATTTCATGGTCGCAGAAAGGACGCAGAAAGGACGCCGTCCAGTGTAAAGGGGGTATAACCAAGCAAACTTAGGGCAATATCTTCCAAATATATTAAATTCATTAATTTTATTTTATCTTATTTTTGCAAGTATTTTCCAAGTCTGATTTTTCATCCAAGCAATATTTTATAATACAAAGTCACTTACCAATGGTGGTGAGGTACTTAAATAAGTCAGCTAATGCCTTGCGTTTTCTTAGGTTGATGTTTTTGGCTTCCCTTTTTTGTTTCTCTTTATCATCTCCCTGCAAAATATTAACAACATGAAGATTAATTTTGATGCATCATTCACATCTTTTCAGAAATTTATATTAAAATAATGAAAATTTTCTCAAATACCAAAGCTGTGAATAAAATTTCTATACTTATCTTTTCAAGCAACAAATAACAGATGAATATATAAAAAAAGATACAATTTATTGAGTGCACATTCCATGTATTAAATTTACTTTTCCATAAGCTTTTCATTATCACCTTTATTACATCCAAAACTTGTAATTCCTGAACAGTGCTGACTATATCACCTGAAAAAGATAAATAAACATGGTCAAATCTCATTTTTCAAAATATACACAGTAACATACCTGCAATATGCTCATATGAAAGATCCCTACTTTTTATATCATACACTTTTTCACATTCTCAACTATAAGTTATCCATGGACTTTAAAAAAATAAATCCTCAGTTCAAAACAATCAGGGAACACTCGTTCATAAAAGAACTTTTTATCAACATCCTGCCTACCAGTCAACTCATCCACAGCTTGAACCATGTCTCCATAGCAACTGCCTCTCATGGTCTTTCTGCACAACTTCCTCATTTTCTGATACATGGCAGGAAGCTTGGAGAACAAGTCTCTATCTTCAGTACCACCACTGTCCAAAAGTGAGGCCTCTTTCAGCCAAACCTAAATGGCAAGATAAAAATCTAAACAGTTACTGCTTTTTTCTTCTACCTTTTTCTGATCAAGTCTTCTATCCTTATCAAGAAAATATCACAATCTGTGCCATGATGTCTCACTTCTGGGGAAAATATTATAAAATTACACTTCAAACTCACAATTTACAGCTGCATGTGTCAACAATTTTGAAACAAAAACCACAATTAGTACATACCTTCAAAGTATCATCTGATATAAAGTGGTTTATAATGGGTTTCCTAACCACATCTGAGGGTGTCGTCTGCTCAACACTATCAGCAGTGTCAGTTAACAACAGTCTCACTGGCTGGTGGACTACAGTCTGAAAATGATGCCAAATGTCACCTTTAATTTGGTTTATCAATCAGAAGGTTTTCAATTGTGTATACAATATAAATAAAATTACCAGAAAGATTAAAAAAAAAATATATTAGAAAAATTTGAAGGTTGCCAACCTCAAATTGTTTCCTGTATTTATGCAGAGTCCTGTGAGTCTTCTCTGCTGCCTGCTTCATTGCCCAAAAGTTGCTGTCATTCCATCTAGCAATCTTAACAAAACCCTGAAAAATACAGTAACAATAAAAAAAGTTTGGTGTTTTACTTTCTGACATCTTGAAGTTTCCAAGAACGTATCGAAAATGAGCATTAGCATTATGAACATCATTTGAAACTATTTATAGCAACTGCTGAGAAGTTTTTATCCTATTTTCAACTCTTTGTTAGTAATAACATGACACATACCTTGAGGTCTCTCTCAATAGGAGCCCTGAGCTGAGCCAGATGTCTTTCCACATTAGGCAAGAATTGAGAGTAATACTGGTATACATTCCACAGCAGATTTAACACAAGCTCTATAATAAAAATCCATAAGTAAATATGGACCCGATTTTTACTTTCATGTCAAGCAAATTTATTATTATATGGCAACAGATTAATTTGCAATAAATTTATCTTAAAGACCTATTAATATATGTTCAAAACAAACATGCACTTAGTTTAGTTCAGAATCTGGTAGGATTTCATTCTAACATTCGATAACAAAAGCAATTTCAGTATATAAGTGTCTTGAGTTTTTAAGCAAAATATAGGGCAATCATATCTGCTCCACCTTGCTGAGGAGTTCTGTCCATGTTAGCAACCTGGCAATGGAAGGCATACAACAGGTTCAACTTGGCCTTGTAATCTCCAAGAATGCCTGATTCCAGGAACTGCTGCAGTGACTTTTGAAACTCAAATCCATCTTCTGTGCTTTGTTTCTAAAAATATTACAAATATAATCATTTTTCATAAAATGTGCTCAATGTGTCAACCCCTATTTAATATGAAAATTTCTGCATCTGAGAAATAAAAAATGTTAAATACAGGCCTGTATTCTAGAAATCATATATGATATAAAAATAATTAACTGTTTTATAAAAAAGAAAAGGAAAAAGAGCAATCAAGCTAGAGCAATTACACTACCTCTTCATCAGGACTCAGGAAGGCTTCAATAAGCTGGTAAACGTGAAACCACCATCTTGATGTCTTCTCCTCTACTTTCCACATCACTGTATGCAGGCAAGAACTCCAACATCTAAAACAAGATAAAAAAACCACTGAAAGTTTTAAACTATTAAAACAAGTAAAAAAATTAACAGAGATCTGAAAAAATCTTAAACATGTAATCAAATACTTGATAAAATTTCTATTTCATTAAAAGAAACAACAGAAAACAATCTAAATTTTACTTCAACTCCAGTTTCCTCCATTGTATGACAAGAGCTGTGACCTCTTCAATATGGCTTATCAGCGAAACATGGCGGGCTGCATTGGACTCCCACTCCTATAAACAGAGACAAATATTAATACACCAGTTACTGGGAGAGAATACTGTGTCATCTATTCAGATCTCACAATAGAAATGGAACAATTATGCTGAACCGGTCCCCCTTTCCACCTACAAAAACACTTCTACTTGCCTGTGCTTTCTGCAACAAGACTTCCAGTCCAGTTACAAACTTCATCAGAGCACTGGTGACAGGGAAGGACAGTAGCCGGTCTATGACCAGCAGGATCTGAAAAAGTACAGTCACACCCGTAGTGTCCAGTAGCAGTGTATCTTAATAACCTGCCTCTTAATTGTCTACCTAATAAGGTACAATAGGTTAAAACGTGTATAGTGTAACTTTGTATCAACTAGAAAAAATGACAATGTCATCAAGTACTATGAAAGATCTGGACAGGTAGCAAGAACCAGAACCATTCACAAGGAGAAGCTTTAATACTTTTGGGCTTGACTGAGACAAAAAATACCTGTTTCAGTGTTGGATGGTCAGGCCAGTCCTTCAGCAGTGCTTTAACTCCAGCAGTAAACCTCTCTAGTACAGGCCTGCACTGGATGACCTCTGGGACATTAGAGTCGTGATAGATATCATACGGTTTGTCAGCCCTGCTCACTAGTGGGTCTGCTTCCTGTAAGAACGATGAAATCCTGTAGAAAAACTTCTAAAAGTATGTTCAGTAATATACATCGAGCTTCTGTTTGGTACATGAAGATCTAATACAATTCGGGACGAAAAAGCAAGTGCTTACCATGAGAGAATCACCCTTAATTGTGGTTTGAAGATGACCACTGGCAAGTAAATGGGCTCCAATGAGATTCTGGTCAATACTGCCATCTGAAAATGAGTCAGATGCATTGTAAAATTCTAAAACTTCTTTTTTAGTAAACAAAATCATATACAAGTTACATATATGTCATCAATTATCTTGTACTGTTTCCAAAACAAAATAGCATAAAATAAAACTTCCTCTTTCAAGATACTAAAGATAATGTCTTTATAAAATGCACAAAAACATAAACAAGTAGACCACTCACCCAAGGCTTTGCTGCTACTACAACACAGATCCTTAGCTGCTCTATAACCAGGCAACATGGCATCCACATAATTCACACTTTTCCTAGCATCTTTACGACGGTCAGGTAACCAGTCAGTAGTGGTGAGAGTGGAGAACAAATAACTATGTAGTCTGCAGATTTCAGCCATTTCCTGCTCAGTGAGAGTTGTGTCAGTCACACCTGTGCTGTCAGCTTCATCAGATGGCTGCTGGGATGTTTCCGGCTCCAGTTTACTTTCCAGAGTGAACCCAATACTGATGTCTTCAAAATCCTAAAATATGATTATGATAAAAGTAGAGCTAGGTGTAATTCATGCTTCAATTTGCAAACATTTGGGTTTTAACTGTGACTGTAACACATATTCTATGATAAATATCAGATGCATTTATGAATTAGTGCATTGATGGTCAAAAGTACAGTAATTTAGAAACAATCCTCAAAAATATAATATAAATCAACATAAAACACACCCAAAAACTGAACTCTTCATCATGATACTTACCTTATCAAACTGAGGGAATGACTGCTTAAAGTCCAGTTCTTCTCTCTCTTCCTCCGTCAGTTCATCACCATGAGATGTGGGCTTATACCTGTAAAGACTTGCTTCTTCCAGTTCCTTCTGTTTCTTTCTCTCTTCTGCTTCTCTCCATGATGTTACAAAATGGTGGAGAACCTTGGACAGTGTGTACAGTACTTTGCTGTCCAGCCGTCCAGACACCAAGGCATAGTTTTGAAGATGTAGCAAACAGCACTTCAGTAAGCTGATTAGAATAATAAAACAAACATTGGTTTGTACAGACGTAATTTAACATATTCAAGTAAGAATGCAACTCTCATTTCTTCATTATGACCTTGGGTATATTCTCATCAAGTCTTGTAACTAATCAAGTGAACAGAAGTGTAGTTTGATTTGGAATAATTTTGATACATTCTAATCAAAGAATAAATGTCACAAGCTGGATTTAATCTAAAGATTTAACAATTCAACATACAACCATGTCTTCAACTTACTTAGCCTGGAGACTAAGGTTAGAAGCAAATTTATCATCAGTTGACCTATTTGACAGTGTCTGTACTACAGCCATGTTTGTGTCTTTCAGGAGATGCTGGGCCACATGGAGTGAACTTGGAAAGTGTTCAGTGATGAATGGGAAACTACAGAGGCTTAGAATAAGATTTTCTAAGTATGGTGTCTGGAAAAAGACATGAAAATGTATGTAATCATTTAGCTACAACTGACAAATACTTAACAATCTGTATCAGTACACTAACAATATTATGTTAATGCAAAATGATTGGTTTTCCAAAACACACACACCCACACATTCTTTATTCTCTTGAAATATCATACAGACTAATACTTTTAAGTACAATCTTCTGCATTTGAAAAAAATCTAGACATATAGATCTATAACCTCACCCTCCAGTCCAAATGTGGGAACAATGTCAGTCTGTTCTCTTTCATGTCAACCATGTCACACATCCTCCTCAGTCCACATACCACCTGGAATTAACAAATTGTATCCTAAATTTGAATAGCCCAAATATTAAATTTTAGAGAAACATTGAGTGATATGATTAGTCTAATTTCATTATTTCATACAAGTTACTGCACACTGACAAGTTGTAAGATGGCATTTGAGGTCACAGTACAAAATTGTTCATAATTTTGCTTATTGATCACCTGAGCTACTCCTGCTAGGAAGGGTCCCAGTAGGTCCCTGTACAATGGATACTGCTCCTCCATCCTATGCACAAAGTGCCAGGCAGTGGCTTGCCAAGCTCCCACTTCCCTCAGACATCTTTTCATTTCTTGCAGTTCCTTGTCAGAAGACTGTGTGCTGCTCCAGCAGACCTGAAGCTTGTTCAACATGGAGGTGACCTTCTCTACTGAGCAGACGCTTTGTAGAAATTGCCTGACATCTTGGAGCAGGACTGGGAACTAACATACAATAACATAAACATATATGCAGAGCAACCATCAAATCAAGTGTAACTACAATCTTTCTCTCGTTTTCCTAAAATGAACAACACGAAACTTGTCACTCTGAAGACTTGTGATCTATGTTCCTTATTCTTGAAAGCAATGGCAAAAAATATTATGCTGATTCATGCCCTGTAATAGCTTCTAATCAAGAGGAAATGAGAAAATAATATCTTAAAACATACCTGTGAAGGAGTAGGTCTTGTGGCAATCCTCTCTCCTAATTTATCTGCCTTGTTCCTCAGTAAGTCTCCTCTCTCAGCCAGATATCTTAATCTGGGATGTTGGTGTGCTACTGATTTCACATCCCATAATAAGCCGGTCTGCAGTTCATGGTTCCACTTTCTCACCCTCACCTCAGCGCCAATTTCATCAAGCTACAGGGAATGAAATACAATTTGTACATGGCTGGCTGCTATCTAGTTTGTTTCTAGATATAACATTTTTCACTCATTAAAAATAATAATACATTGGTAAAATGCAGTAATGTTATCTTTTGTCCAAGTAAATAGCATCAAACTACTTTTTCATTCTTGCTGCTAGATGCAAATTTTCAATTATGATAACATTATAATGTATTCATTTATGTATCATTGAAAACTCACCTCTTCTCCTATGTACTGTAACTTAATGGCTTGCTTTTCTATGGGATCTACAGGTCCCTGGGGAGCCAATAGAAAAACTTGTAACAAGCCAACATAGGCTAGAGTACAAGAACAGGAAAACTCTTCATCTGAGTCCAAGAAATGTGTGACAGCAGTATGTACTGCATTGCCACAATCCTGCATAAGATATGATTTTTTGGCGTGGACACATCTCTCCTTCTCTACGACAAATCTTTTGGTAATATCTTCCAGTAAATTCAAGACTGAGACTGGCAAAACTTGTTGTGCATTCAGGTCCCTGATTACAGACAATGCTGCTTTCTTGTTTATTTCTTTGGTGTCATCCTTGAAAACTTCAAAAATGGCATCTTCGAGATAACTGTGGTGCTCACCAGATGACAGAGAAGTCAGACATTTTAGAATCATCTTCAGTGATGAGGTCAACCACTTGTTATCAAGACAACTGGAAAATGAAAAGAAAAATATTTATTGCTGGTTTGAATATCTCTTTCAGAACAAAACTGGTTTTGTAAATATAGACTAAGAAGTATAGAATCAAAATGACAATTTAGTTAACTCTGAGGATTACTCATGGTACTCAAAATATTTCTCTATGGAAACTAATTTATGAGTAATAAATTATGCCACAAGGCTATCCAATCTCTATGACACAGAAAAGTTTTCAGCAAGAGGGGGCTTGGTAACTTTTTCAAAGGGCAAAAACAATCACAACTTTGTGAAATCTAAGACAGTTACGACATAATTTATCAACAGTATAAATGCTTATATGATGAGATATCTAATCCAATTTACCATCTGTCCCAGTCCTCTGTGGCTACATTAGCTGCATGTACCCACAGCTGTCTGGAAAGTAACCTCATCTGGGCCACTTTCTCCTGAGACTGCCCAGCAGTGGCAGGAATCAATACGGCCGACATCTCGGTTCCACTGGCCCCTGGATGGCCCAGGTCATCCCCTAACACCAGTCTGAAGACAGAGAAGCTCAATGATGGAGCACATGAGCTTCCGTGAGCCTGAAAGATATTTTTAAAACAGACCCTTAATAGTGAGATAAGGTCATTGAGAAATTGAGATTTTAATATAGTCTAATAATTAAAAAATGATTTTGCTGGTCTGTCTTTTAATTATCGACAAATTCAGAAAGACCAGGCATGAAATAACTAGTGAGTTACTGAATCTATATTCAAGAACGGAGACCACAGAATGGGATGTTTATCCCCAGTTTTTGAGACCTGAAACAACTTAGTTTCCACCCTTCCTGGGAAGGATACTAGTCTATTGAAGCCACTTCTCAACACACTATGCTAATTTGAACCCACTTGTTAATCTGGGCAAAGAGAGACACACATAGGAATTATGCATAACAGCAACCATAGAACACAACAAAGATTGGTAAAAAACACAATAAAAAGATGCAATAAAAGGCATGACAAATAGAAAAAGCAATCATTAAATTCAACTAGATTTGTTCAAAGCTTTTCAATCTGAGATAATGAAGGTATGGAGCCTATAGTTCAATCACTGGCCTAACAATAACAAATTGTAAGTCCAGCTGCAATTTAAAGGTCAATCAAGGAGGTTAAATCCTGCTCTGAGGAAAACTATCAAGTGAAAGATTTTACACATTGGGTCTTGTGAACACTGCTATTGCTGGGTATCTGTTCCAGGGGATTTCCAGCATTTGACAAACTCTTGGAAATGACTAACAACCTGGTTTTAGTTTCTGTAGATATGCAAATTCATTGCCAACTTTTCTTTATTCACTCACAGATATGGAAATTGGACAACAGCAATCACATTGTGGTTATGTGAGGAAATGTGGGTGAACCATGCCCTGACCATTTCTTCAGTTCCTTTAATTTGGTAATGTTTTGATTCGATGAAAATAACCCTGTCAAATCTTATATGCTCTTACAACTGAGTCACAAAAGATGTAGGTGGAAGAATCCAGGGTATAGATGAAGACAGAACATGTAGGAGCCTTTTGTCACTAGAGGATCAGAGAGGCGATACCGCCTCCGAATATTGTACCACCAGCTGGAGCAAGCGCATTCGTATAGACCCCCACATACACAAAATAAGGGGTGCAGCCACCAGTCTTGTGCTTGACAAGCTGTAAAAATGCAATCAACAAGAATTTTCAAAATATGCAAAAAATATATATAACTAAAAATGGTGCAATCAAAGTTAAGTTCATTGTAAGGTAGGTCAAAGGTCAATTTCAAGGTCACAGTAAATTGCCAGTATATGACTTCCTATCCAACTTCAATAGTAACTATGGACCTATCTCTGCCAGTTTTGGAGATAAAAGGGAAGCAAAATTTGCAAAGTTCAGTTCATGGTGAAAAGTAGGTCAAAGGTCAATTTCAAGGTCACAGTAAGATTGCCAGTATATGACTTCCTATTCAACTTCAATAGTAACTATGGACCTATCTCTGCCAGTTTTGGAGATAAAAGGGAAGCAAAATTTGCAAAGTTCAGTTCATGGTGAAAAGTAGGTCAAAGGTCAATTTCAAGGTCACATTTAGATTGCCAGTATATGACTTCCTATTCAACTTCAATAGTAACTATGGACCTATCTCTGCCAGTTTTGGAGATAAAAGGGAAGCAAAATTTGCAAAGTTCAATTCATGATGAAAATTAGGTCAAAGGTCAATTTCAAGGTCACAGTAAAATTGCCAGTATATGACTTCCTATGCAAGTTCAATAGTAACTATGGACCTATCTCTGCCAGTTTTGGAGATAAAAGGGAAGCAAATTTTGCAAAGTTCAGTTCAAGGTGAAAAGTAGGTCAAAGGTCAATTTCAAGGTCACAGTAAAATTGCCAGTATATGACTTCCTATTCAAGTTCAATAGTAACTATGGACCTATCTCTGCCAGTTTTGGAGATAAAAGGGAAGCAAAATTTGCAAAGTTCAGTTCATGGTGATAAGTAGGTCAAAGGTCAATTTCAAGGTCACAGTAAGATTGCCAGTATATGACTTCCTATTCAACTTCAATAGTAACTATGGACCTATCTCTGCCAGTTTTGGAGATAAAAGGGAAGCAAAATTTGCAAAGTTCAGTTCATGGTGAAAAGTAGGTCAAAGGTCAATTTCAAGGTCACATTTAGATTGCCAGTATATGACTTCCTATTCAACTTCAATAGTAACTATGGACCTATCTCTGCCAGTTTTGGAGATAAAAGGGAAGCAAAATTTGCAAAGTTCAGTTCATGGTGAAAAGAAGGTCAAAGGTCAATTTCAAGGTCACAGTAAAATTGCCAGTATATGACTTCCTATGCAAGTTCAATAGTAACTATGGACCTATCTCTGCCAGTTTTGGAGATAAAAGGGAAGCAAATTTTGCAAAGTTCAGTTCAAGGTGAAAAGTAGGTCAAAGGTCAATTTCAAGGTCACAGTAAAATTGCCAGTATATGACTTCCTATTTAAGTTCAATAGTAACTATGGACCTATCTCTGCCAGTTTTGGAGATAAAAGGGAAGCAAAATTTGCAAAGTTCAGTTCATGGTGATAAGTAGGTCAAAGGTCAATTTCAAGGTCACAGTAAGATTGCCAGTATATGACTTCCTATTCAACTTCAATAGTAACTATGGACCTATCTCTGCCAGTTTTGGAGATAAAAGGGAAGCAAAATTTGCAAAGTTCAGTTCATGGTGAAAAGTAGGTCAAAGGTCAATGTCAAGGCCACAGTAAGATTGCCAGTATATGACTTCCTATTCAACTTCAATAGTAACTATGGACCTATCTCTGCCAGTTTTGGAGATATAAGGGACTAAATGTTATAATTTTGGAGTTACCATAATGTGCCATAAATTTCCTACAGAAAAAATTAATTAAAATAAAGAAAAGGTCATTTTGGTCAAAGTTCTTGAAATGGGAGGTTCTCTGAAGTTGCAGAAGTTTAAATTTGATAAAATAATGTCATTTTTGACCACAAGTTGTCTGCTTTGCCAAGCATTATGTTTTATTTTTCCGGAGTTCAAAATTTATTATCCATTACCGTACTGCACATTTTTACGGAAGCCGACTGGTGCCATATGTTGAAAAAAAAAATTATCTCGAAATTTCGAGATAGCATTTTTTTTGTTCAAATTTCAAAATACTATCTCGAAATTTCGAGATAAATTTTTTTGCTCAAATATCAAAATGCTATCTCGAAATTTCGAGATAATTTTTTTTTTGTTCAAATTTCAAAATGCTATCTCGAAATTTCGAGATAAAAATTTTTTTTGTTCAAATTTCAAAATAGTATCTCGAAATTTCGAGATAATTTTTTTTTCTACATATGGCACCAGTCGGCTTCCGTACATTTTCCTTTCACCACCAATATGTACTTTCTGATACAGCGTAACTCGAAAACCGTATGGAATACAAAAAAACCGAGACCACCTCCAGTGTTGGGCTTTACATGCTCTACAAAATGCAAAAAAGAATGGGTCTCTAGCATTAACGGTTCCCGAACTAGAGACAGTTTTCAGTTTCAGTATCTTATGGCCGCTACTCCTGTGAAAATGCACCGATTGACCCCAAATTCACGGAGATGAAAGATGACCTGAAGGGTAACACTTTCCAATAATATTATTGGTTAAGTCTGTGTGGCGTCTGAATAACAGGGCAAAAAAATTTTTTTCGTAAAAAATTTCATTTTTTTGAAAATTTTGACCCATTTGACCTTGAAGTAAAGGTCAAAGGTCAAATCCGAGGGTATATTTGAAATCTACACATATGACTTTTGGAAAGCCGTCTATAGAAATTTTTCCCGTAACTCCTTCTGTAGGGTAGATAATTAGCATTTAATTTTGCCATTTTTAGACAAGGGTGCATTGCAATGAGTGCCACACCCAGACCCCAATACCGACAAAGCCCAAATTTTACGTGGAACGAGTTGAGATTATAGGTGACCTAAATCCATGAGATGGGTACGGGGGCCCTTACCGTCCCAGGAGGAGAAGCGGTAACGGTAACATGGCGGCGGAGCCGGCGGAACGGACCGGACGGGACCGAAAATGGTGCAATCAAAACTACTAAAGATACCCACGCTAACGCTGGTGGTAAATTTTTTTGTTCAAATTTCAAAATAGTATCTCGAAATTTCGAGATAATTTTTTTTTCTACATATGGCACCAGTGGGCTTCCGTACATTTTCCTTTCACCACCAATATGTACTTTTTGATACAGCGTAACTCGAAAACCGTATGGAATACAAAAAAAACGAGACCACCTCCAGTGTTGGGCTTTACATGCTCTACAAAATGCAAAAAAGAATGGGTCTCTAGCATTAACGGTTCCCGAATTAGAGACAGTTTTCAGTTTCGGTATCTTATGGCCGCTACTCCTGTGAAAATGCACCGATTGACCCCAAATTCACGGAGATGAAAGATGACCTGAAGGGTAACACTTTCCAATAATATTATTGGTTAAGTCTGTGTGGTGTCTGAATAACAGGGCAAAAAATTTTTTTTTCGTAAAAAATTTCATTTTTTTGAAAATTTTGGCCCATTTGACCTTGAAGTAAAGGTCAAAGGTCAAATCCGAGGGTATATTTGAAATCTACACATATGACTTTTGGAAAGCCGTCTGTAGAAATTTTTCCCGTAACTCCTTCCGTAGGGTAGATAATTAGCATTTAATTTTGCCATTTTTGGACAAGGGTGCATTGCAATGAGTGCCACACCCAGACCCCAATACCGACAAAGCCCAAATTTTACGTGGAACGAGTTGAGATTATAGGTGACCTAAATCCATGAGATGGGTATGGGGGGCCTTACCGTCTAGGAGGAGAAGCGGTAACGGTAGCCGTCCGGCGGAGCCGGCGGAACGATCCGGACGAGACCGAAACCATGTGTACCGCCAGCGCTAACGCTGGTGGTACAATTATCATTTAGACAAAAGGAGGTGTTTCTGAAGGAGACAGGGTAGTTGTAATTTGCTACAAAGAAGCAGAGGAATGAGCTGATTAATTACAGAGACACTTGTTTCAGAAAATTGGGATACTCACGACCTGTCTAATTTCTGTCTCTTCAATATCAGCTCCAGCCCCTGACATCTGTATCAATCTCTGTACCATGTGATCAAAACTGGTCATCTTTTGCTTCATCAACTGCAGACACATTTGACTTCTTAATTCCAAGAACAAGTCATCCTGAAAAATTAATGATATGCCTAAAACATTAAACCAAAATACTGGCCCTTATTCATGACTCAGCAACAGTGAAAAGAAACCTCCAAAGATAAACATTTTTCAGATGGTTAACTTAAATGCACTACCATTTATTACCTTTTGGCCTTCACGTAGAAACAGGGCATATGGTGCAATATGGTTGGCTTCCGCTGGTAAAAATGTCAGGCAATATTCTATGAAGGTTTGTATTTCTCCTTTGTTCCCTCCAGTGGTCAAATTTAACAATATCTTCTGCTCCTGTAGGAGTTCAAAATACAAACACACTGGCCACATTGCTATCTTGGTGAGAAGACTGTCAGCTTTGAATGCCAATGGTTCCAGCGGTGTGTCCAATTCCATAGAGCTGGAGTGTGGAGTATATAAACTGTGCTTTGTCAATTCCACTTCCAGCTCTGCAATGGCTTTATTGAAAGTTTCTGAAAGAGAAATTGATGACTTTTGAGTATGTTTAATGTCTTAAAGCTGTTAATTTTTTTCCTGACCACTCATCTTTGCATTACCCTATCCATGGCAAAAATTGACCAAAAAAGAAAACATTTCCAACACAATAAAATAAATCACCAGTCTTCACAAATACTTCAGCTATTATTTCAGAACAATCAATTCATCAATTCCTTGCATAAATCCCATTGCCAAGCAGATACCTAAATAGATAATAATATTTAGTTTTTTCTATATTGCACATTTATTCATTCATGTCAGTAATTCCATAGCTTTGGTGCACATATTTTGAATGCTCGATAACCATAAAATTTGTAAACTTTAGTCTTAAAACAGAATGTTCTAAAAGTAAATGATTGAAAGTGGAACTTACCCAAATCAGCATCCTCGGATTGGCAATAAAGATCAGACATAAGCTGCACCAACTTATGCCTCACAGGTTCTCCATACTGGCACAGATAACAGGCAATCCTCTTCTCTTTTTTTCCAACATCTCCAAGTTGCACTCCTCCTGTGTTTAAACTGAGTGCTCTACTTATGGCCTCCACAGACAACACAGCCCTTGCTGCTTCTTCAGATTTAAAAGGTCTAGGGCAGCCAAAGACCTTACTGATCTTCTGCTGGACTTTGCTGGCCTGGTTGTCCATGCTTAGGATGTCATCTAGCCTTCCTGTCACAGCCTTTAATTCTGCTGGAATACTGAAAAACCAAAATACAGCCAACTTGTTGAAATTGAGAATGCTGCTTTGTACAAATTATACAATCATATTTTTGTGATACATCTAGTCAATTCAGAAGGAAGAAAGTCATTACTGTTTTTTGTGTGTTTGTTTTGTTTTGAAAATCAGTCTAACTCACTTATATGTAAAATGGTTTAAAGTATACTCACTTGTTTTGTCCAAACAACTGAAACAGTGTTTTCTCACATAGCCATCCCCAATGTAACGACAGCTGAGCCAACATGGTATCCATCTTTTTGTAACTCGTTTTGCAAACTTGGATGAAACGTGAGCGCCACAACAATGAAACCCAAACCTAAAATCAAAAATTCTTAATAGAGACCAAAAGGTTTTAGCAACATATCATTGTATTAACACGTTTATCAGAAAAATTCATAATGTTGAAGTGTCAGTCTAAGATATTTACCTTTTGGAAGTGGTCATCAGTCAATTGTGTCAGAGAAGCAATCAGCTGCTTCAACATCTCATCTAACACATTCAGGAATGGTGCTAAATGTAATAGCACAGGGTGGGGGACAGAGTTGGCATCTTGCCTTCCTAGAATGAACATGGTTTTTAATCAATGAATTGATCAATCTAATCATCATCAAACATACAATATGCACTTTTCTTCATTCAAGGAAAGGCTCACTAAAGTAATCTGCACATCATACTGAATTTGACAACTTTTAAATTTTTTCTTAAATTCATTTCAATCCTCTAATTAAGAAAAAAAGGGAAATCTAAAAATGGTCTATGTTTGATCTAGCATTCATACCAACATTTTATAATCTTTAATATGTCCTGAAGTCATGCATTGCCTGGACTAAAAGTGATACCAAACACCATTAAGCAAAAATCAATCACACAAAAAAAAATAGCGAAAGTAAGGCTTATGTGTATCTTTTTTCACATTGACTTCTGCAAAACAAAAATGACATTTACTTCTCTCATTATTTACTAATAAATGATTATTACTATTTCTGTAAATATTGGTCGAAATATATTCTCCAACCACAAAATGTGATCAACATGTAAACACTTGATGAACTGGATTACTAAGGCCTGGGCGGCAAGGCTAATGCACATTCTTATTATCCCTTAAATACAGCCATTATTCAAACTATCGACTAGCAGATTTATCTTACACAGACAGCCTGTGAAAATACAAACCTAAAGCAATTTACAAGGCGAGGCACTTAAGTTTTCTGAGATAATCTGTCCTAAAATCAACTGTTGGCTGTTTTACTTTGACCCCCATGAACGTATTACACAAAAGAGAACTGTTAGTGGGGCACTTATACTGTGTCTATTCTAATTGATATTTGCTTATCCTTTCCTGTAGTCAAACATGTGTACATTTCCAACTGAACAACAAAACTGTATTGTATTGTTATTCGCTTGTTTTCCTCAAAATTGATCAAGCAACAGTAATAAACAATTAAAAGCTTCCTGCTTATTCAAAAAATGGCAAAAAATATAGTCTACATGGTAAGTTCTATGAATAATTTGGTGACATAACAGTCCTTGTGTATTTCAATCATAATGCCTTATCAATAGATGATAAGAAACAAGCCCAGCTAGGCCTAAGAATATATCATTCATAAAACTTGTTCAAACAGTATGCCTCATATTTTATTCACTGCCTCCTGTAGGCTCTTGTTATTCATGTAAATCTGGTCCAAAATATTCACAGTTCTTTTATTTCCACATCATAACACATTTAAGACCGAGTGCATCTTAACTTAACACCATGTGTTTTCCACAGAGCCAACACCAGTCTAATTCAATTTCAATCCTTAAACAATCTCCACAGCATCTAATACAATAATAAGGAATTTGGAGTCCTATAAATTGAATATACTCAAGAATGAATTCAGTTACTGTCCTCATAATCATGATGAGCTGTCACACACAACTAATCAAAGTGCCTTATGATTGTCATTAGTCATCATCTACACTTCATTTCCATTTATTAAAAGCCTATGGGCAATTTTTTTTCTTAAACCTAAATAAAGTTTTGTGATTGATAGCCATGATTGTAAGACTATGTTTAAAATGATGTTAGAAGTAAAAAAAAAAGAAAAACTTTAAAAACTAGACCAAGCATAGTGGCTTATGTTGACCTGGAAAACACCACATGTACAGGCACTGTGTTTTGATTGAATGAATAAGGTGCAATTAACACCTGTGGGAGGCTTTTCATGAGATTCATTGTCTCCCCCCCCCCTCCCCGAATTTTTCCGATCTGACTGTCAGTGCCATCAATATTACCAGTATTCAGTTATTTCCTTCTCATTTTTGATGCAAACTATTAGCCAATATGCATCCCCGTCAAAATTTACCCTCTGGGGACAGATAACACCAGGAGTAGCTAAAAGTACAGTTTCTTAAGTTGGTGTCACTCCATTTGCACTAAACCTCAAGGGTTGATTGAGTAGGTTATCTCTTGGAATTGCATTTCACAGAAATTCATTCCCAAATGATAAAATGCCATATGGTAAAAAGTGTTTTTTCAGCAAGATACAATCTGACCAATGTTGACTTACACTGGCCAGCTTCTTCACTTACACCAACAGAATGAAAGTCAACCTCAATTTTTCAATAGTACACTATCACTTTAAAGGATTACTGTATGGTAATTGATCTTTCCAGTAACTAACAGTCAAAAGTCTTAGAAATAACTCCAAGAATGTCCTCCAGTCTAATACAAACTTCTGCTGCAATCAATATATCAATGGAGATTTATCTTTATGAATTAATCATAAAAGGTAATGTAGCAATCCCCAAAATTAAATTGGGGTAATTTTGCGTTAAGTGACAATTTGACACTGTCTAGAGCTGCTTGACGTACACTACTATATGTACAATCACTATCAGTCCCCCAGGCCAAGTGTAGAAGTCAAATGAATATAAATTTGAGCACTATGACTCTCAATCTTCTGGAGAAAATATCAATTTCTCTTAGCAGGTTGGAGCAAACCACCTTGCAGCAAAGAGTTGGCAGGATCTTCTGGGCAAGAGGAATTTACCCAGAAAACCTTTACTATTGAAAGCCTCAGGAGTGAATTATGGAATATGGCATGAGACTCCCACCACTTGAGAGCCTCCTATAGCTACTAATGACGTAGGATGTATTCCCGGTGCCGTCCAGATAAGACATATTGACCACTGTGGTACTTGGTTCAACACCACGGACAGGAATCTATGTCCGGTACAGGAAGCACCTGAACTAGCGAAACCTTTAAAATCTTGAGAGTTCCCCAACCCGGAATCTACACAATGTTGTAGGTAAGTGACACGGCTTTGAGTGTAATAGTCTGACAGAACTTTATTAAAGTTGTAGGCAAAAGGTTCTATGTTTTTAAGTCAAAACATTTTTAAACTCTGAAAATAAAGTGGAAATTCACCTTTTTGTTGTTGGTGACAGCAGCAACATTTTAAAAAACTATTTCTTCATCAAACAAACAGACCACTTGAAAATTTGCATCTTTCTCAGTTCTGTAAGGATTTACATATTTGGACAATCATGTCTATATGCTTAAACATTCTACTGCGTACACTGATGAAAAGATACAAATTCATATCTGGAGCACAATACTGTATCTTTAGTATAAGGTACCATTATTTAACTTCTAAATACCATAATAAACCAAAATTAAATGTCTTACTGATCAACTTAAATTTTGTTTTATATATCTTTTTTAATGGATAGCCAGCCAAAACTTTATGGGCCGATTCTAGTTTCTTCTTATATAATATGATTATATAGTAAATCCTAATCCCTTTAAACACTGAACACTTAAACAGTAATCAATATATGTGCTCATGTCAGACTTTGTTTTGCAAAATAATGAATATTTTATACATTTTGGAACAGTCAATTTTGCTGTGTAGCTAGTTTAACTTGTAAATCACAAAGGTTATTGGTACTTTCGATTGCTTACAGTTTAATGTACATTCCAAATTATCTTCTGATAATTAACCTTTTACTCCTAGGAATACCCTGTCTCTGTTGGACAAGTCAAAGAAATAAGACTGGGTATTTTACCTCTTTTCCTGTCCTTTTCTTTTACTTCAATCCACAACCGTAAGTCATTTTATGTTAACAAAATAAGCTTTCTTTCATACTCATTTTGTTATTGATTTTTTTATTATTATTGAATAGTTATATTTCACTGGTTGCTTTATTCATTCCATACTTTTTGTGGCAAACATGGTTTCATCCTATCCTAAATCTGTTTGATACCCCAATCCTATTGCTACACACTTCTTTGTATCGTCACATATTTATTCTAATTCCTCAAGCTGTGAGAATTCCCATTATGCTGCATTTGTAATAAACAATCCCCTGGAGTTGTATCTTTTGACCTTTTTAAAAAAATAATTTTGCTTCTTATATAATATGTCAAGAATTGAAATTAGTTTCATCTTTAAGGGCAATAAACACCATTAGCTACTTAAAAAATAATTTAGAATGTGATCTAAAATTCATTCATTTTGTGCTTAAAAATAGTAATGTAATGCAAAAACCAAAAACAGTGGTTTACTTAAAAAATTTAGAATATACTAAATACCTAAATCTCTACTATATAAATATTCTACTTTAAACGTGAAGAATCTATCCTCATTCAAACAAGCAAATGTAAACCTCATAAAAAATCAATAATTGTACTGATAATTTTTTTTACATAACAGAAGCACAAATCATGCTATATGAATTCCCTTTGGTATTTATGTAGTTTGTATAACACATTTATCTCATACATATTCCTACAACTACACAGCTTGCCAATCCTACAAATTACCATAATGATTTTAGAAACATTAAACTTATTCAGTAAAGCTTGATTACCACATTAAAGTCATTGATTTATGTGCAATGTGAACTGGCCCAGGAGATATTTCTCTCAGAACAATGACCCTGTCGGAGCAGTAGATTCCCCTTTTTTCATAATCCTTACCATTTTTTAAATACTGGTCATTTACAATAAGTTTAGGGAAAAAATCTGGAAAGAATACCTTCCTTACCATTAAATACAGCCAGAGATATCTGGAGTGGGCAGACTGCTTTCTGTGATGGAACCCTTGTGACATCTTCATAATCCAGAACCTGCTGTTGTGCTAGGTGACAAAGGACATACAATCTGAAAGTACACACAAAACATGTACTAATTATAAGATGAATAGGATATATTTGATTTTGGATAAAGAGAGAGCAAACTGAGCAAAACAACAGTTTCAGACTCATTTTCTTTATTTCACCTGGTACCAAATCAGGCCTGTAGCCAGCAATATCAAAGGGGGTGAAAAAGTGGACCTTTTATCATGAAACCATCATGTACTTTTATCAAATTTTATCCAGAGCAGACCTTTTCCCAGCAAATAGGGTACGGGTCTGCAAATCCAAAACAACACAAAAAATTGCATTTTAGCACGTCCCCTTACATGGACTCATTTGTTCCTGATAAAAACTTTTATAGCAGACAAATGATAATAACCATGATCATATGGAATGAACAGTCATTTATCCAGATTTCGCTCAATTATCTGTAAGGCATATTTTGCTGCCTAAAAAAAGTAATTAGCAGCATGCAATACAGACCCATTACTTCACTTTATTTCTACAGGGAATACAGCTAAGAAGAGGACAAAACAACATTGTGCTTCAGGCAAAAAGGTTTTTTCCCCTTCCATCTATGAGCTAAAATTCCATAAATCTCAGAAAAATCTCAGAAGAATGCATGACAAATTACTATGAATCAATAACTGGCACTGAAAATGGGGTCAATCAATTGTGACAAATGTGAGATACTGTAAAAATATGTAATGATCAAAATGCACACAACAGTCAGGGTCATCCACTGTCAGATACTGTTTTCCCAGCAAATGTCACAATAGACTCCAAACAGACCATTCATTCTAAATATTTCAAACATGAAATATATAGTGTTTGGAATAGGCATACATTACATTTTCTCCATCATATCCCGGGAAACAATTAATTCAACATAAAATATTTGACATCTAGTTAAAATATATCTCTTTTAAGCCACCAGTCATTGTGACTTCTCATTTCTTTCCAAGTATAGCACTGTTTACACCAAGTGTACATTTGAAGACTACCAGTCACAACCATTATGTCAACAATAAAACTCCAAAATTTGGTAACAGAGTAAACACATTGGTCAAAAAAGTGTTTATCAATGAAATTATAAAGTAAAAATATCCTTACTTATTCCACTGGGAATTCAGCGTCTGTAGAAATTGTGAGAAATGATGTATCTGTTCTTTTCTGCCCTGGGCCATGCACAACTTGTGGACCAGCTGTCCGTTCCATCTAAGGTCCAGG
This sequence comes from Lingula anatina, assembly GCF_051362555.1. Lineage (NCBI taxonomy): Eukaryota > Metazoa > Brachiopoda > Lingulata > Lingulida > Lingulidae > Lingula > Lingula anatina. The sequence continues at coordinate 23,987,758 of NC_141767.1, forward strand.
GGTTGGTCACCACTTAACGCTTCCATTTCTGGCAAGAAAGATCAATTGCAATTATAAATCTCTCTGGGCTCTGGGAAGTATTTGTCATTATTGTATTATTTGCAGGTTATTTGTCTCTAAATGCACTGATGTACATTTGTTTGTCAAGTCTTGATGAACAAATTTGCACACACACACACACACACACACACACCTATAAGTGAAACTGTAGAAAACATTTTTTCTATATTTCAAAAAGTTTGAGCATTCTGCATGGACACATGGCACATCACTTTAATCCTGTCTAACTAATTCAAACTTGTCAAAACACCACAATTACAGATTAAATTTCATGCATTATAATTCAATAGAATACAGGATAATTACATCTGGTTATGTTCATGCCCAATGGCAAATGACAATGTTAATCAGTTCAGCTATAAACTTGTAAACCAATTATAAAGTGACGCAGGTTCCTGTAAAATTAACTTTCGGAGTTAAGAGATGGGTGCCTGTTTTCTTTAGGCATGTAGTTTTAATCAAAAAGACATTAAGGCATCAAGTACATTTATATGATGAAGCTATAAGAGCACTGACAAATCTAATTGACACTTAATTCATCACTCTTAGTAGTAACTCCTTATCTCCTTCCTGCAGGAGTACTGATAATTTAAATTGGCTCGCATTTCAAAGTCGAGCAAAATTTTTTTCATTTCCATAATCACAAGGCCTTTTGAAACATAACAGGGATTATAACAGATTTTATTTAAGTTATAATACCTTTTTGCACCCTAAACAGCTCTGTCAGCTGTTTCCTCAATACATCAGATAATGGGTGAGTGTGAAGAGCACGGATTCCCTTGGCAGCAATCTCCAGCAAATGGGCTGCAATTCCAAGTTCGCTTCCTTTTGTTTTCCCACTTGGAAACCGATTGGCCATAAACCACTGCAGCCAATCTAATCTCATCTTCCAGTCATTCTGTGATGAAAGTTCCAAGAACACTTGTATGGCAGGTCTCAGGAGAGGAAGGCTCTCTTGGTGGCTTACAGCAAGGGGCTGGCTTGATGTGACAAGCTCACTGAATGCCAATGGTGTGTCTTTTCTGAAAATTTCAAAGTCCGAGTAATTATGTATTAAATGTTTCTTCTTATAACTCCATATATTATTCACTTTAAATCAACTAAAAGGAAATTTGATCTCATTACTAAAATTGCTGTCCTGGTATGTTATTTATTTTGGAGTCGACATGATTATGATAAAATCACTGGTTCTCCCCCTCCCCCCTTGGCAAAAAAAAAGTAGGTGTAGACAAAATAAATGGATGAGGTATCCAAGAAAACAAAGTGTGGTGTAGGCTCCTTTTTCTATATATCTATTTATTGATATTTACCTAAACTGAACAGTGGCAGTTGAAATATGGTTGAGTATGCTAGCCAAGACAGCCCCATCCCTCAGCACCATTGCCATGGTAGCATCTTGGCAGCAGATGAGTGAATCCATCACCTGATTAGGCCAAACTCCTGCCTCTAGCAGAGCTGACCGTTGCTCCCTTTGCTCTATCTTTAGCATATCAAGGGCAATGACATGAGCAGAAATAAGATCTCTGGCTCTCTGTAAAAAATGTAGCAGTATGTTCACTCCATAAGAAAAAAAATTGGGCAGTAATGCAACAATCATTATTTATCAAAACCTTATTTATCAAAACTTTTGTTACATTTCTATCTTCTGACAAACTTAAAAATAAAAATGAAAAATGTTAAACAAATAGAAGAGACACTTGTATAGACTGGGCTGCAGAATATGGCAACTTGTATTCTTACAGAATTAAGTCTTCTATACCCACTCTCTTCCATCACATAGACACAGATACACACACCCACCTGTCTATCTTCAAAGTTCTTCTGACACCTGACATACACGTCAGTACATGCCAACAACAGGCTCCCCTGCAGGTCCACCCCTCTCTCCATATTCTGTACAGTCAGTGAGGCTGCCTGCAGGACACTCAGGATGGATGGCCTGTCAAAACTGGATGTGTTTTCTTTAATCTCCATGTGGATGGACATGAGGGTATCACAGGGCACTCTACCCACCAGGCCTAGACCGTGAAGCATGGTCTTGATGTCATGGTCATCATAACAGACCCCTTCCTCCTGTAATAAAAAAAAACAAAAACAAAATATTTTCAAAATCACTTTAAGTCCAATTACACAGTTTTTTAAATGCAATTATAGTTGGTATGAAAAAACTGTCTTTGCTGCCTTCACATCTTTTTGGCAGACATGATGGACACAGAAAAATCAATAGCACTTTAGATTATATTCTCCAACTAAAAGGCTCACCTCTCCAAGAATGTATATCTCCACCCCTCTGTTCCTCATAGCTCTGGAAATCTCCCCATGCTTGGGATCCATGGCAAGAATCAATCTGAATGAAATCATGAAACTGCCATCTCAGTATCTAAAGACAGTTCTCATATATTAACAACAAATATGTCTGTATAGCTTTGTATGTTTCATGAACTGTGCACATTTTTGAAAGAAAAAAATAAGCCTAAGTTGTTCATTTTATCATATGCCTTTGTGATCTGTAATGCAGTTTAACTCTGCATTTTTGAGGCTTTCTTTGATAAAAATATATAATTAAAGATAAAATAGATGTGTGACATTACCTGAAGTCTGGGTGTGGGACAATGGTGGGGACCTCCCCATCTAATACCCCCCTTTCATTGATGCTGAGAACCCCATTAGGCTCCAGTAGGGCATTCAAGCGGTCTAAGACAGAGGGGCTAAAAGCAGACAAAAAAAATTATGATAAGTTTCTTTTTACTACATATTTACAAAAGAACTTAAATACAATCAGGCAACAATTAAATCATTAAATGTTATGCTGCTTGGTTGGACAAATGTTTTGAGAAAAAATTCTGATATTTCAAAATAAGATTCTCATAAAAGATTTGATGAAATCAATCATGATTCCTTGATACTCAACAGCAGAAAAGTTTTAAAGAAACAAGTACCCAAATGTACTTGATTATTCAAGCTGCACTCAAACACACCCAAATGGCATACTTCAAGAAATGTGTTTCAATTCTACAGTATCGATGCACAATCCCCGTTATCTCCTGCGTGTACACACATCCTTAAAAGGTTTTCTATGTAAGAACATTTAGGATATTGCATTTCATTAAATCCGGTCACTAAGCATCATAGACCTGTCAGAGGAGCTGGGGTCTACAAGCACAGCATCCCATCTTTCACTTTCCATTAATACTCTGGGACCACCAAGGATCCATAATCACATTTCAAAGTTAATGAAATTACGAATCATTAATAGAAGGGAGGGAAAAGACTTGATTAGAATGAGGAAAATGCAAACTCAAGAAACAATTCAATCTACATATTGTCAATGGCAATGAGTTATGCTAATAGATTTTTCTTATAGACTTGTTATCAAGTTTCAAAAATAGCAACTTGGTTTTATAGGATATGTAAACTTAACATTTCAGGACATGTCCTTAAAGGAACTTTATTAATGGGATTTCAGAAAATTGCCATCATGGCAATGCTGCTTTTTGGAAGCCCACATACATACATTTACTTAAAGGGATAATAACTCTTCGTTTTGGCCAAAAAAGAATTTTCCTGGAGTAAACAACAATTTTCTTATACTTACCAATGGTTAATGAATCCATTTTTACATTCAAAGTTAGTCCCTGGTTTTTTTCTAAAAAGTTTGGTTTTTTGTTAAAATCTCTTAAGAGATTTCAACAGAGTATAGCCATCAATGGAGGTCACATGGTCTAAAGGCAAGCTCAGATATCAGAATAATAGCTATAACTGCCGTTTTCGTGGTAAAACAGAATATATTATATTTCTATGAGTTGTGTACAATGTTTTTATTGTGAAATATATATTTCATACGAAGAGTTATTATCCCTTTAAGCTTTGACATTTAGAATTTTGATAAGAAAACAAATCCATTTATTTGAAGAAAAAAAAAACATGATAAGGAACAACATTATAAATAAATGCACTCAATACCATAAAATAAATGCAATTTGCTTCCACAGTCAACTTAAACACTATCTACTGAAATGCTCCCACATTCTTGATAAATGTTGCATACCTGCAGAAGTTAACATTGTCAATAAGCAGCCAGTCGCCTGATTGAAGAGCACGCACAAACCGACTATCCACCCACTCAAACCTTCCACCAACTCCGCTGACGTTTTCCTTAGTCATCTTCTTCTCCAGCACACACAATTCACTTGCCAGGTCCTGAAGATCTCCTAGGAAGATTTGAAAATTTCTTTTCACGCTTTTTATTAAAGAGTCTTATCTATACATAGTAGGGTAAAGGGAAATATCAAATTTTGAACGGGTAGACAAATATACCTACAAATTAATAATGTGAAAGAACTTAAGATATTTTACTGATCTCTCTATTAATAATAAAAATACTGAAAATGTTACAAGAAAAAATATAACATAAGTTATGTTACAGAAAAATCATATAAAGGTTGATAAATCCACCTGACTGCTGTAATTCCTGTAGCTGTCCAAGTAATTTGAATAAAATTCTAAACCTCCCTTTCACATATTCAGCCTCTTCCTGGGTACTGTTTCCTTTGTCTGAAACATTGAGATCAATTACAAAGTTTCTTTGCCCCTGATAAATGCTCAAAACATTAGGAAAGATATAGTTTTTTGCATTTTTGCAAAATGCATGTAATATGTGAAGTTCAAAGTTGATATCTATAATGTAAAGCAGACTTGCTAAGCTAAATTTTTATATTAATCTCTTGGCAATGCAGCTTGGAAAATATTTAAATGTGAACATATTGCTACCTTTATAATTATTCTCCCTATACTGTGCCATCAGACTCAGTAAAGTTTGTGACTTCTGGACATTTTCTTCTGGGTTAGATCCAATGGTCAGCAGTATCTTGACCATCACAGATCCTTGCTCTACAATCTTAGCAGCAATGTCCCCCAATTTTCTGCTTAGATCAGCCTGTGAAAAAAGTGGACGAAGATTCTGAATACTGAATCAATTACCTAAAAACATGATATAAAATATAGTTTCTGACAATTGTGTCAAACAAAATAAGTTCATTTTCCGTTTTTGTCAAGGGCATTTATATTACTATATCTTTGGTAAAAGGCATTTCAGCAAAAAAACAACAAAAAATCAAAAGTATGTAAAAATAAAGCTGCAATGTATGTGAGACATCAAAGTAAGATCCATAAAAGATAATTCAGTTATCACCACATCCCAGGGCCATATCTGAGAACTTCCACATTAATGCCTGATAAAAACATAACCATTAAACAATGCTCAATAATCCATTTTATTAGGCTGGTTGAAATTATCAGCTATGAACTACAAATCAATGGTTAGCTCAAACTGTAGCATCTGCATGCCTCCCTACATTGACAGTCCTATCAATTATCTGGTTTACTTAATCAATACAAAATAATGCTCATTTGGAGCACTGGGAGTCCATAACTTGATGCACTGCACATAGAAAGTTGCTTTGCTGTTTACTCACTAAGCAGTATTTGCATTCACGTAATGTACAGACAGAAGTAAACCTGAGCCGAGGGATTCTAAGGATGCAGATCTGCATGTTTATGACTGTTGTTGTTTAATTGCACACTTTAGATTACTTACAGGGTTAGACACAGTTTGTGTGATGTACGGACCTCTGAATAGAATCAGAGCAGAATAACTTGCACATTTTATAATTTATACAAAATTATCAGTTTTACCATCATTTATTTTAAATTTGTACTTGTAATTCAGATCAGTTAAATAAAATAAAAACTTTCCATCCACAATTTCAACATTCTAAAAATATAACAATACTAAAATTATAATTTTTACAAAGACATTAATATCAGCTTTTTATTCAAAAATATTCCACTAAATTGCAAGAAAAATTTCAGAGAAAAAAAAATATCAGGCACTTCTGTTGTGCACCATGGTTTTATAGAACACCCCCACATTAGACTGTCCATTTCAGGATTAATTTCTCTAGCAAACACGAAAATTGCATTGATTTTGCAGAGTTCTCCTCAATGCCAATGCTTCAAAATCACTTTCCCTAATCCTTTAAACTCAGCCGGCAGACAAAATCTATCATTGATCATAAGTAACCAATGGTTATCGCTTAGAAAATTTCATGCTAAAACACTTTTCACTGACTTATTACTGAGTACCAAGCAATACTACACATAAAATCAGTTGACAGCCATGACCACTAGCAGTTGCAGCACAAAGCAGAGGAAGCGCAACACAATTTTAATTTCAAGAATATTTAGAACTGAATTGTTGTCATTATATGAAATATGGTAAGTCTTTCTGTCTCTCCAGTCTAGCTTTAAAGTATTAACTACAGTGTATTTCTGCAAACAACTATCTGGTACTATGTCAGGACAACAACCTAAAATCTCGGAAGCCTAATATTATTCTGAAGGTGAATGCTTCCATAAATACATAGAGGCTTTTCAAAGCAGAATTTATTTAAGGTCTTAACCTAATTTTGTTCTTTGAAATTTCAGCTAACAAAAAGCCAATTCTGTTCAAAAGGAAACTGTGCACTTCTAAGAAGTCTTAAAATGTGATCACTTCACTTGATCATTTCCTTTGGTGTCAATGAAAACCCCAATATTCCAAGCTTGGCATTTACATTAAATAACCATGGTACAACACACAGCACCATGTATACACAACCTTCAGAGAATTACTCAAATATTTTCTAAGTTGCCAATGTGTCAAAAAGAATAACTTCTTTCTCTTTCAGAAGGATGACCAAGAATTGCATTTGAGACTAAGGGACCACATGACACTTGGCAGCGAATAGGAATCAATGGATTAGTGAGAGGCTCGGACTGATGAGAAGGACTACCAATGTAATTAACTGCCTCAACTAACCTAACAGTTACAATACACAAAGGACAAAAAGACGTTAGACTGAAAATAGTGCTTGGAAACTGCTTAGCACACCTCATTAGAACCAGTCAGAAATGCTATTCATGTTCTTACTTAAAGGATTTGAACGGAAAAGGTAAGAACAGTTTCAAACTAGCAGCATGACAACGGTACATCAGATTTTCATTTTGCAGAGATAACATCAGACTTCATGGGGAAAAGGAAACAATTTCTACAAATGATCATCATTTGATTACAAAACGACAGTTTTTTTATGTAGAAGAAAAAGAACAGGGAGATTTTTTAAAAACTTGTGAAGTAAAAAATTATTTTGAAGATAACAATGTCGTCTGTCCACTATAATGGTACTGGCATTCGTCATAAAGAAACCATAGAACCAGGACGCCTCACAGAAGCAGTTGTCCTCATCATCATAGCATCTGTTGGGGTTGTTGGAAATATCAGCTCTTTTGTCTCCATGATTGTGGTGAAAAGACTACGTAAATCCTCTAACGCTTTCATGGCTCATCACTGCATTCTGGACCTTGTGAAGTCTGCATACTGCATTCCTTTTGCACAGAGTGTTTTGACTTCTCTACGTCCTCGACTTTGCAACATCATGGGAAGTTCTTACATCATATTCATCACTACTTCAGCATTCAACCTGTTAGCAATGGTTGTGAACGAAGCTTACCAGAGCAGTGACAAGAGCTTAGGTGTCCATCTTAAACATGAAGGCAACAGGTACTGTGTTGTCTTTGGTATATGTATTATATGGCTTGCAAGCATCATATTAAACTTGGGAGTGGCAATCTTACCGGGTAATCCAGACTTTGATGAACATGTTGGAATATGCATCTTTGTGTATGGTCTGACTAAAAATTATATCCTTCATGTTCTATGGATTGCACTGGTCTCCCTGGCCATCATTCTAACAGTCATGCACCTTAGACGTCTGCACCAGGACATAAAGAAAAGATCTTATTACAGAACTGCTTCACTGGTCAGGGCTACTCTCATGATTGACCCCATGGTGGACGATACTCCCGATCTCCAGGCCGAGAAACAGAAAGAGCAAGTCAAACTTTTGGAAAAATATAGCCTGAAACGCTTGTACATTCTTATGGCCATGACTATGCTGTTTGTAATGTACTGGTACCCACTTTTCATGCTCACAGTACTGGACAGAGATTTCTTGGCACCAGACATGGCGTATAAAGTGTTAACATTATTTGCGTGGAGCAACTCCACTGTGACTCCATTCATGTACTGGTTCTACAACAAGGAAAACTGTTGCTGCAGACGAGATTCTGAGCAATCTATTCTATTTCGTAACATGAAATATCTGTGCAATTACTTTGACCTGGATGCCTCCATGGTAGAGATGAACCCTGCCCATGCAAACACCGAGAATCTCGAACAACAGGAGACAACATTCATTGAACTTGGAAATCCCCACTCTGGAATTCTCAACCATTATTTTGCAACAGCAGATAGAAAACAACCAAGGAGGACAGTTTCATTTGAGAGACCAAGTAGTCCAACCAAAAAGATGGTCATTGTGAATGCAAACAGGCGCCACACCATTGCCTCTCCTAAAATGCCTCACAAGGAACTGACCAACCAGAATCAAGACATGCATGCCAGGCGAAGTCAACTGCATTTGGACTTAAAAACTGACCACTGCAGTAATCAAACAGGTAATGCCACAGGAGTATGAGACATTATTTACGAAAAGAACATTCTTTAGTTTAAAATCAAAATGAGTTTTTATAAAGCAAAATAAGTGTACACACATTCTGTGTAAAAATTGTCACAAATGGGCATTTTCTTTTTTGAAGTAAATAAATATAAGATTACATAACTTTGCCCAATATAAGTATATAGCACATCATAAAAATGTAAATAGAATGAGTTTGCATCGATCATAAATGGGACTTTTCATAGCTGTACCACAGTGCAGTGCCTATTTTAAGCATATGATATGAGTAGTTTAAAAATGGCATGAGTAAACAGTACCTTTGTTTGTGGAAGTTTTGATTTCCTGAATAGGTATTATTAATAAGCAAAATAAAAAATATATGAAATTTGCTTCTATTTCTAGTATTTATACTTCAAACACAAAAGAGTCTTTAATGATTTTATATAATCCCGTGTTCTGTAAATAGTGTTTTCGTGCAACTTCAGATTCTCTGAAATTTCATCTCCTAATCCTGGGGATTATCCTCGTTATATAACAAACGTCCTCCTCAGCTGGTCTCAGCACAGCCACTTCAGACAATCAACATACCACCCTTGCCAGTGGATTGGATTTGCCTTTTGGTTCTGAAACTATCTATAAGCAGACAGCCAAACATTGGAAATTAATTATCATTGATTTCTGGGTCATTAGGCTGATTACACTTTGCTGTAAAGTGCTGTCGCTACTTGAGAATCCACGCATGACTAGAGACCCTAACAGTTGTGCCAATACTATTGCCTCTACTTGGAAGGATTTACCATAAATTCAGTTTGATTTTTATCTTTTCGTGTGTCAAGATCAATTCCCTGATGAAAGTTTAATGCTGAAACATAAGATAACAAATTATGTTAATTGTTCTTTGGAACATAAGAACTGAGATAGGATAAAAACTAACAGGATCGGATCTTTAATTTTTGAGAAATAACTACATGTTGAGGAAAAAAAAACAGTAGACTAAAGGCTCAAAGACTCAAAGACATTTTCATCAAAATTCATTATTCTTTGATCTAGTAGCATCAGAGGCTTCCATTCTGACAAAACAAGAAGCTGATCCTTCACATGAGACAGCAACAATGTTCCCAGAGCAACCAAGAAATTAGTATCATTAAAAGTTTGGCGACCCATGGGTGCATACTTTACAGCAAAGGTCTGAAATGTCACACAGAGGAATAAATGCACCAAACCCAAATCAATGAAAAGTAACAGTCTGTTTTCTATGATGTAGTGCCATTGATCCTGCTACAAAGCAGATGCTTCGACAATTACAGTGGAGAGAAATTAAAAGCTAAAGACTCCCTTTTTTGTCAATTGATGGATGGGTCTACCTAGATTTTTTTCTATAACAAAGGCAGATACCAGAAGTGAAGCAGAATGAAATTAATATGCTTCTTAAGTTCTAAAGAAGTTTTTTCATCAATATCTGACACATCCATTCTGCTTTGCAAAGCTTTTTTCTTTTTTTTTTCCCCACACAGCACAGCATAGTCTTTTCTCTAAAACAACAAAAAAAAAATTGCTTGGGGAAATTTACCCCCCCCCCCCCCCCCCCCCAACCACACACACACACACACTGTTCAATATTCCTCAGAACAAACCAATCAGTCTTTTACATATCCTTCATTTGAAAAAAAATCAATACTCCAAATAAAAATGCAAGCATTTACTGTTCAAGGAAACATTAGCAGTCTTGTATTCTGAAACAGATACAGGAAATTTAATATTACCTGCTCAAACCCTCCAAGAAGTTCTGTGGTGTCCATTGCACTGTTCATAGCCATCACTTGAAGCTTATGTCCACTGAGCTGAGCCAAGAGCTTCACAAGACTGGTCTTACCACTAGATGCTGGGCCAACCTGGAAGATTTGGGCATTTTTCAGTCAAGTGAAAAAAGAAAGCACGTGTTCAGACTTGACACTGCTTAAAATGCATAAAATAACCTTCAATCACTTTTATTTCTTGAATTTTTCAAATATTTCTTAAAATGAAGAGGATGCGCTTTATAGTTCTCAATTTTTCTATCAGATTCCAGGATATTAGTAATTGGTTAGATTCATTTTTGCAGTGTATTGTCCTTTAACATGCATTTGTAGCATAGATATCAGATCCAGAAAGTTTTTTTTTTTTTTTTTTTGGGGGGGGGGGGGGGGGGGGGAAAGAAAGTGAAAGAAAATCATCCCATGAATCTTAAGGTCATCAATCAAATTTTGAAGCAGGGCCTGACTTTTTTTTAGGTAACAATTTAGTCAAGTAAATTGATATGAAAAAGTTTTTAAAAAACTATAGTCTAACTTAAGTTTAATACACAGGGCTTTTTTAAGAGTGCATTCCAATCTACATGTCTACACTGCAAAGGTTCTCATATTAACAAAATATTTATCCTAAAAAAGAACCCATTAAAAGATTATTCTTATTTGCCACATACCAACACGGCCATCCAGTTCATTTCAATACACTTCATGAGTGCTTCCAGGGGTCCCAGGCTGTGGTGAAGTACCTTTGGTGCACTCTTTGTCTGGTCACTTGCAGCAGAATTGGTCACCTGCTGTTGTCTTGTCAGAAATGAGTGCCCTACTTGCAAAACATGAGGAGTCATACAGAAAAACCTGGAGCTGGTGTAGGGTTGACAATGTTCACCAAACACGCCTATAAACAATGCTTGCACCTAAAATGGAAAAATAATCATTTTGAATCATTTTTTTCCACTCTTGGTACTCAGTGCTAAGAACTAAACTAGATGAATGAAATGCAAATGTCAAAATGAAGAAATCTTTGTCAAACTACATTTCAATTGAATAATAACTAAGTATATCTACAATGAATGTTGCTGTTGTTGCAATTAATGTTAATTAAGGAAGCTTGAAGTCCAAAAGGGCAAATGTCCCTTAATTAAATTATCATAACTAACTCAAAGTAGTGATATGTATCATGGAACATGTTATGTTAGTTACAAATTTGACAAAAGTTTGTATTTAAGACAAATTAACTGATTCAAATTTTAAAAAAGTCTGTTTTAAAACAAATTAACAGAAATCAGCACATACTTCTTCTCAAAACTATTTATGTTCAAATTCTTTGCATGTTTGTCAGCCATTTTATTTTTTAGTAATTGCTAATAAATTGAACAGTCCCCAAACAACGAAATATTTGAAAAGGAATGCAAGATTTCTATGATCTTCAGAAATTGAGAATCAATTCTAAGTTAGCCAGAGCAAGTTTTTAAAAGAAAAATACATTATCTAATTATTGCATTGTTTAGCACATGCACCATGTCTGTGAACAACTGTTGGCAAATATGCTAAAGAACATTTCTACTCTCTAAGGAGTCTCTGAATAGCTTTGGAGAGCATGTTTGAAAAGCTGATCACAGCCTTGAGCAATGTTTACTGCATAACTAGATAACTTCTTTCTGTGGTAGATATGGCTGCTCCAACAGAGACTAATTTGATAATGTTTGCTGATCTTGGCTGGCATACAGCAATTCTTTCTGCTCCCAATAAGTGTTCTTTGGAAATGAAATTAAGAGCATCACATGCAACTCTTGCAAAGATATTCCTTAAAAATGTCTTTCTCTTCTTCACTTTTTTTTTAAAACAGAAACTTAATAAATTCTTAAAATGTAAGATATACATGAAATGTATTAGTCATCTCATTTGTCAGTTGGCACTTTTCAAATTCCTTCTATGGGAAAAAAGGATTTCACCAAGGATCCCTCCAACCAATTAAAACCTTACCTTCTCTTTGTCCTGGTTGGTGCGCATTCTACTGCTGTAAATGAGGTGCACATACTCTTCAGGAGCCCAGTGACCTGGAGACTGAAGGGGAAAAACATGATTATTTCAGTTCTGGCAAATACCCCAGCAAAAGCTTTCTTTGCTTTAAATACTTCAAATCACTGATAAGAACTATACATTGCTAAATCAATTTAATTTCAAAAAGAACATTTACAAACATTTCAAAAAAATCTAGGGGGAAATTTGATAAGGAATTCCAACATAGGTTGCAAAATAAATTTTCAGCACAAATATATGCTTGCCAAAAAAATGCTCTTATACTTACTTGGTTGGCTATCATTAAATCACACCAGCGGAACACATCCCTGAGATTAAACTCCCAAGGACCGCCTCTCTGCCCCCACTCACACTGCACCATTGTCTGCTCATACATCTGAAATTATATTCACATTTTTTAACAAAAGGCATTTTGTTTTCATTAGAAATAACCTGACAAAGTGTACAATAAAAAATGTTTCTTTTTCCATGTATAAAAATTTATTGGTATTAAAAAAACATCTTAATTAAATAAAATTGTTTGTATATGTTCTTAATTTGTAGCAATTTGATTTTTTCTGTACAAGGAGAATGTTTGGAAAAATAAAAAGCACGTTCTACCTGAGAATTGAATTTAATCATCTTAACAAGTAGGTCTTCATCAAACATGTCATACATTGATTTGGTGATGAACAACAAATCTTTTAGACCTAAAGGGTCAACATACACCTGCAAAAGAAAGAATGAAAAATGAAAATGAACAATAAAACATACATTACAAGGTTGTCTAAAAAAACTGGTATGAATAGCTCTAAAACCTCTCCATGCAATATGAACACAGTACCAACATTGATAATTGGATTGCCTGAGAGAAAATTTAATTTGCTCATACTACATCACAACAATACATATCAGGTATCCATGTTACTATGAACTATTTCCGTGCACAACATTTTGCATATACTTTTGCAGTTATTAATGCAGAAGTGTAATGCAATTAGAGGGTTTATTGAACAGGACACTTGGCAAGTTATTAGCAGTCATATGGCTAAAATTGGTTCACAGCATTAATATCTACAACATAAAAAAAGGAAGAGACTGCCATTTAGTGAAAAAATTGAAAAAATATGTTGTGGGATCCAGGGGCTGCCAATGATATTTTTGGCTCTAAAAAACTCTGAAATCAGCCGATAGTCAGAAAAATCTCATCCCTTCATAAATGTTTGACTAAGCCCAGAAGTTATTTTCATCCTTGGTTAAATTTTGGTTCAGAACCCCTAAAGATCACATTATTTTGTAGATGCTCATTAGCAGTGCAGCACATTCTTTCCAAAATATCAACTGCCTATTTCTTTTCTATATGGATTAATTCTCATATTGTATTTGCTGTGTATCAATCTTGGTTTAAATATACACCATGAAGCCTTACCTGTGTAAACCTGTTGAGGAATGACTTGGGCAGCCCTTTCCTCCCCCCACCTTGGTTCAGGGGGTTCTGGCAGGCAAACAGGCGAGTTTTGTTGTGCTGAACATGGAAGGTCATGCCCAGCTCAGGAACGTACACCTCCGCCCTGTGATCTAGGCAGGCATTCAGGCCTTCAAGGACAGACTGGGATGCAAGGTTCAACTGAAAGGCAGAAGATGTGAACTGAAAATAATGCAGTACTAAACAAAGAATAAAAAAATAAAAATTAATAATAAAACAATTATGAAAAGTGGTTGCAAAATTACCTAATATATGATCTTGTAGTGTATTCTACTTGTGCAAATGACTAGAAAAATAATCAAAGAAACTTGTAGGTATCTGTACTTTTTTTGTGTGTGTATTCAGTGGTAATCAGTGCAAGGTAGGCTAACACAAAGAGTTGTATGCTAAGTCAAAGGTATTTTATGATTTTTCCATCAAGTAAAATATTAAGCACACACCTCATCTAGTACTACCCAATGCCCAGCTTTGAGGGCTCTGAGGAGTGGACCATCTCTCCAGGCAAACTGACCACCTTCCCCACCTTCAACAGGGAGGTCTGCACCAAACAGGTCTGTAACATCCTATGGAACACAATCCACATTTTGTTATATTGTTATTTCATTTTGCTTTGCCATTTCAGATGTCATGATATTAAATGCATCAACACCTGTTTTTCTTATGAGGATATTAGCTAACATTACCAAGCAAAGCGAGCTTGTTTGACTAATAGTATATAGCTATCACTGATTTGAACTCATTAAAGAACTCATTAAATCATAACAAATTAATAATTCCTTAAAATTTTATTTTTAAAAATTCAAAGTACTGGATCAAACAACAGTCAAATTAATGCTCAAGTCAAAGTATGAAGGGGACAATAAAGACATTAAATCGAATTCTCCATTCTAAGGTTCTCAGTGCCTACCGTCTGCTCGGACAGATTTATCCTGACCAATTCATTCCCAGAAGCTCTAGCCAGGGCTGCTACCAAGCTGGTCTTGCCAACACCAGGTGAACCTTCTAGCAAGACAGGCCGTGTCAGCTGCAGAGCTCTCAGCAACCTCTGTGCATTGGTGCTAGTGGTTGGTGCATGGATGGCATAGTCAGTCAGGGAAGATACCTTCAGTGGTCCTATATGACAAGAGATAAAGTATTAATTAAAAGAACAAATGGCAAAAATAAGGCCTTAAAAATATGCTATCTTACATGATGGGCATAAGAAGGGTGGACATGATGTTTAAAGAAATGTATTGCACTGTAAAAAAAAAAAGGTAAACATCTTAACAATGATTCACAAACTGCAATTCCAAAACATCAAAATAAACTGTTGATGGACAATTTAATCTGGATGACATTTTCTCATGTGAAAAGTAAATAAGTATAATTGCACTTGCACTGAGGAATAATATATAAAGAATGGATATATTTACCTTTGGGAATATAGAATGGTTCAATCCCAAACAAATCTGCTTTTGTCACATCTACGTGTTTGCTGTAGGTTTCAACTAAACCAAATTTGGCCGGATCTATTTTCTGCCCCGTCATCTGCTCCACTTGCTGCAACAGGTACTGTAGACATAGGGTTCTGCTGGCACTGGCTGATGCCATGCTAGCTGCATTTGTATTGCCTGAAAGTAACAGAAATCACCAATCCCTGTGCTGTTTATGTAAATATGTAAAGGTGTTGTGTCAAGCACAGTTTTAATAAATCGAAATTCACATAATCTGAAGGATTCTTCATGATGACCAACTGAAATGTCACGAAAAATTAGTTTTGTAAGAACAATGTATCATCTCTTTAATTTTTCACACACTATATCATATCTAACACAATGTGAAGCATTTTCTCCACTGCACAATAGACAATGCATAACAATCCAACTCACTGAATCCCAAAGCATCAAGAAATACCAAGCAGGCACCATGGACATAGGCCACAGGGGGGTCCAGAAGTTTGCAATTGCTGTCAGTTTCCATGCCATCTGCTTCCACTGTCCTGGCACAGGTGTTGATGAAGTGAACCCATGAAAGGATGTCCCTGATGCTCACTGTGCTCCTAAAAGAAAAACCACAGCATGAAACTCTTGATGTGGCTGAGATATTACATGATTAATCAACTTTTTTTCTTTCCAAAGTTAACCAGATCAATTTGAACATCACCTGACTACAAAGTGTTCAGCTACGTCCATTAACTCAGATAGAAAGAAAGTGGGCTGAAACCATGAAACAATGAGTAATGCTTTGTCCGTAAAAAATATACCAAAGATTTTGAGTGTAGAAACAGTTAAGGAATCCATAAGCATAGAAACAGGTAAGATTATGACCAACGATCCTTAATGAGACCTACCGCTTTCCTGCCTCATTGTTGATGAACCATTCAACAAAGTCCATGATGGCTCTTCCTATTCCACTGGTGCCATCTTCCTGGTTGCACAGATGAATACCAGACTTTAGATTGTGTTCTATAATGCTGACAAGGTCCTGGCGCTCTGTAGTCTGTGGACACCAGATTTCTGTGAAACGGTTCCTCAAGGCTGGTGAAAGCTAGAAGTACAAAGGGGAGAATTCAAACTAAAACAAAATTTGGTGATAAGCAGCAAGTTAAAGCATAGATGATGAAGTGGAAAATTTCCTTCACTTAATCCTAAACCAACCAACAGATGAAGTAAAATAAATCTTACTTCTTTCTTCCCATAATCTCCTCCAGGGTTCATTGTGGCAAAAAGACGAAATTTCTCCTTTGCAACAATAACATCTGCTTCCTCTTTCATCCCAGGGCCAGTGCTTGTCCCTTTCTCTGCCAGTAAGAGGGTACGTTCTGGTTCCAACACACTGTTAAGTCTCTCTAACACAGAGTCGTCTGCCAGGGAGATTTCATCCGCAAGAAACATGGCTCCCTCTTTCATGGATGTAACCAAGGGGCCATCTACCCAATCAAATAATTTCTTTGAGTCGCTCGAGCCCTGAATAAATTTTGAAAAATATATGAACAAATAATGAACAACTCATTCATGGCAAAATTTTAACGCAAAACAGTACAGCCCTTGAATCCAAAGTTAGTCATGATTATTTCCACTTCAAGCATAAGATATAAAGGCCTGGATGAACAGCTGTCAACACTGAAAAAAATATATTTTAAAACATTTTTATTACCAGTAACTCGTACCATTAATCTTATTCTAAAATCTACTATTTTTTGTTGATTACAATATCTCTTTATTGCATCCTATATACCTCCTGTGAGTTAGCATGCCTGACTGGTCTCAATCCTCCCAGGAAGTCAGAACTCTCCGTGTGCATGTGACAGTTCACTGCAAACATCTTCTGCTTAGCCATCTCTGCATACAGCTGGCACATGCTGGTCTTCCCACAACTACAAATAAGACCGAAGTCTAAATTGTTCACCTCTAAATAAAATAGAAGTACTAAAATATAAATTTTAATTTTCACATATCCACACCATCTAACAGTATTTCAGAGCAACTATTCAGTCCTTGGAATATTCTCTTTCCCTATTTCACAATCTAATTTGACTGTCACTTTCAAACTAATCAAGTACCTCATTACCAGAAGATTCTTTGCATTCTTACCCAGTTTCTCCCACCAACAGAACAGGCTCCCCAAACTGTAGTGCAGTCCCTACCAGCACAGCCATCCTCCGCATACCGTAAGTCCAGACAATATGTCTGAACCCTTCAGGGGGTTGTTGAGTGAACTGGCACAGGAGTTCCCTGGTGGTTGGAGAGGTGGAATCATCCAATGTGAAAAGTTTATCTGGATCAACTATTCTTTTCAGATGTTTTTGTATGACCTCCTGTATGACATCAGCCTCTTCTGGCTTTCTCACTCGCCCTGCCAGTAGCAGGTATCCTATATGAAATGGAAGATTTTACATTAATTGTCTTTTTAATGTTGCCCATAACATTCCAAAAAATCAAGATATTATACTCTCCTCAAATATATATATAATAGGTGTATGTGACTAGGTGTATGTGATACTCACCATGGTCTGCTAAATGCTGATCCCAGTCATAATATTTCCCTGTATTTAATTTGTTAGTGTGGTGATATCTTTCTGCCCAGCGGAAGAGATCTCTGAGAGTGATGTAGCCTTGTTTCCCTGCAAACACCCCAGTGCTTCTTCTTCTGGTCTGGAAGTCAAGCAAAGACAGTTTTTGAATGATTATTTAACATTGTCCACATAAATATGTACTGACATACACAAATCTGCTTCTTTTTTATGACAGATCTAGGTATTTACAAGAAAACATAAGTCAAACTTGAAACAGATAATCTATTCTTGAAAAGGTTTTTTAAAATCTAAATGTGCTTTCAAAATTTGCTCAGAACATTACTATTAGGCATGTCAGCAAATGCAGCAAGTATTCTACCTGAAGATCCAGCATGGCTGCCACCAGTTTCTTACAGTAAGACAGAGGAATGAGGCATCGCTGGTGAAGGATGGTCTGCAACTCGCCACTGGGAATCTCATCAAAGTGAAGCTCCACAAACCTGTTCCTGAATGCTCTTGATAAGACCTGTAATATTAAAGTACTTTAATTGGATGATTTTTTTTTCTTGTAATACATAATACAGGATGTGTTGATATTCCACGGGAGGTATTTCAACTGATACTAGCATAAGCCCATTTCTACAGCCATAATTTACTGTTACACAATTTACTCCTCTACAGTGATATTATGTGTGTAAATGTGTTATTTTCAACATACCTTTCTTCCACCATACTGTCCAGGTGGATTCTGAGTAGCAAACAACATGAAGCGTGGGTGTGCCTTGATGGTTTCCTGGGTCTCTGGTATGAACAGTTCTCGATTGTCATCGAGCAGCTATAAGAATAATTATATTACTTATTAACATATTCAAGTCCAATGCATTTTTTTGCCTAAAAATCTATACAATTCCAATGCAGTTTTTTTATCAAAAATTCAAGATTACATAAAATGATATCTCATGCACAAACCCTGTTCAAAGCCTCCAATACATCACTGGGTGCTAAATTCAACTCATCCAAGATAATCCAATGTCCCTTCCTCATGGCGTCCACAAGCACACCTGAAATATAACACGGAAAATGTCCATCATTTTCTATACCTGCATAAATTCATAGTTCAATAATCAAGATTAACCATAATTTATTTCAAAATTACAGAGCCAATGAACTTCTTGTTCTTTCAATAAAACCCTTGATCAATATAATATCTTCCTTGAAAAATGCAAACAAGCTGGGTCTTTTAAATGTGTACCTTCTTTAAAGACAAGTTTCCCCATCTCATCTGCAGTGTAGCAGCCCACGTACTCCTGTATATCTGTGTGTTCGTGGTTGTTCACTCTCACACAGTGGTTCCCCGAGGACTGGGCCAGCCAGTTGATCAGGCTGGTCTTCCCAACAGATGTCTCTCCTTGGATCAACACTGGGTACCTCCTGGAGAAAACAAAAGGGAACAGAGAACTTCAGAAAGTTGTGAACTGAAAACTCATTCTCCACAGACCACCAATTGGCAAACGCTGCAAGCTAAACTTAATGAACAAACTTAAGGCCACATTTTTTTATTTTTATGGATGACATCCTGCGCGCGCACCGATTTTCGCCCGTTCTCCGAAAAAAAAAAAAAAAAAATCCCCCCCCCAGCCCCCAACGAAGTCGGTTGTCGCAAACGTCGTTATTGAATTTGCCAGGAAATGAGCTTTCTGCGCATGCGTATTATCGCCACGTGGAAATGTGGCCGCTTTGCCGTCAAATTCATCTCTAGGATTACTTTCAAATTACACGACAATTAAAGTCATAAAGAGAACGGGTGCCGTCGTTTTAGATTGGTATGCCATTGATATTGGGCATGGAGATATCACCTTTTTACAATTGTGCGAAAGGCTGGCGGCCGACAGCGATTATCGCCCGAAAAATTTCAGTGACATTCTGTACAAAGCAGCACATAGGCTACCAGGTTTTCTGTAGCGAAAAAAGGGTCGACAAGGGCGTCGAGGTATTTGGTGGGCTGAAGGTCGGACAGGCCACCTGACAGTTTGGCCGTGTGAGTCGAAGTAGACAAAATGGCATCGTCCGAAATTACCTTTAATAGATTTGGTAGTATTAAGCATATCTTTGCATCATTTTTTAAATATTTCTGTGAAGTGTTCAAAATGCATTAATATTCTGAGAATACAAATAAAGACACACTGTTGGTTTGATATTTGTTTTATTGATTGCTATACCAACAAAATGCATGAAATAATATCAATAGATTTTGCAACAAGAAGTATATCTATTCATGACTTTTTTTTTTTACATTTCTACGAAGTATTCACAATGCTTTAATATTTTGAGAGCATGGATAAAGACATATTGTTAGTTTGATATGTGTTTCTGTGGTAAAATTTGTGTTTCCAGCTGTGCACTGACAGCATTCCTTTACTTAAGCAGTATTTTTTTTTTTTTTTTTGGACTGTTTTTTTTTTTTTTGCCCTCTCGCACCGATTTTGGGGTACCCAGAGGATGTCATCCATAAAAATAAAAAAATGTGGCCTAATGAACAAAATGGTTACTGCTGTACAAATATCCTACGCTTATCTAGGATTTAGTCAAAAACTCACCCTCCAGACACAACTCTAGCCAAATCTTTCAAATTTGCCCTCACTCCTGGGGTAAGGATGTAGTTCTCAGGTGTGTGTGGCTCCTTTCCCCCTGTGGGGACCCAGAACCCTTCAAAGAGCAAGCTACCACCACCCTGGGGTTCAGGGAGTGGCTTCTTCAAAATGCTCTTCATGTTAGACTTCCCTAAGATATGCTGGCAGATGAGCTGTTCTACTACAGGGTGTGAGGATCTGTCAACTTGTGTCAGGAAACTCAAGCAAAATCCCTATAAAACAAATGCACAAGTTTTTTTTTTTTCATTTCTTTTTTTCAATTTTTACTTAACAACAGTGCTTAGTATTTAATACCACTTTTATGTTCTATACTGATACTATGATGTCATATTACTGAAGTGATGTGTACTGATTTCCATATTCTTCATTTTAATTGTAAGTAACCAAATGACAAACATGGCATGAAAGATTGTTCTCAAAAGGTAACAGAGACATCCTTTTAAAAATCTATTCTACCAATTTTTTGTGTACCTCATACAAAGATCTGGGAACAGTTCCACACGGGTTTGATGCCGAGTGCTTCAATGCCCTACATAGTGTCCGCAGACTGTAGTGTGGACGATGTCCAGTACCATCTGTCAGTTTCTTGGCTGCCTCATTCCTAATGGTCAAATAGAACTTCACTATACCCTCCACCTGGGCAGCAGTGAGGGATAATCCTTTCAGATACTCATTGACTAGGATTTTCAGGTCTGGGACACTTTCTAGCTCATCCACAAATATCTCAGTCAATCTGGAACAAGACAAAGAAGAGTTACCCATAAGTTCAATGATAAGTAAAGCAAAAAAACTTCTTGGTATCTTATCAACAAAAACAGAAATATAGCTTAATTTAATACACTAAAAGTTTTCTTTAAGCAAAGTTTCTGGAAAGAAAGTGCTCACCTATTTCTAATTCCTAGGGGTAAATCTTTCTTGCCTACATCAGTTGCAGGATTCATGCAAGCAAACAGGCGGAACTCAGGGTGGCGTACTATTGGTTTCGTGTCCCTGGAAATAAGTATACAAATACATAAATCAGTTCTTTAACGCAAAACTGACAGGCAACACTGTATGAACATCAGCCTATCTGATAGAAAAATCTCCCCTTTCCTGAAATTCTTTTTTTTTTTTCTTTTGATAATATAATACAAGATCCAGCATCCTTCTTACCCACAAAAAAGTGCATATCAGTGAAAGGAAGAAAAAATACCATCCCTGACCTACCCTCTTTCCATAAGGACCACAGAGCCAGCAGTGCTCTCCAGTAACCCACTCAAACACTCCAGTGTCTCCGTGGTAGCCAGGTTTATCTCGTCCAGCAACACCCAGTCTCCTGCCTTCAATGCTTTCACTAGTGTTCCCTGAACAAAGCAAATATAAAAGCACCTACAAACAGTCCTTAAATATATTCCTTTCTAATAAATATTGTACTGATTATAAGAGAATATTTAAAAGAGACAAAGTATCTTTACCTGCATATATATCAACCCCATTATTTAGCTCACAAATAAGTATTTAAATGACACCTGTTCTAACATGAAAGACTAGGGTTACCTCAAGAAATGTGAATGCTAGAGAATTTTCTGTCTGGCTAATTTGAATCTTCAGCTGCTGCAATCTTTTACCAATATCCACCCATTTAGCATGCATCTCAGCACCTGCAAAAGACATTCACTTAATATAGCCATCACTCAGCTATAAAGAGAGAGATAGGTAAAGTTCAAATAAGGTGAAAATATTTTATTACTCAATGACTTGACAGATATAAATTGTAGTGATTAAAAAGCAAACAAAGTATTACATGTTTAACTGACCTTCTTCATATTTCTTAACTCCTTGTTGCTGAGTGTGACTGATCAATTTTAAAAGATCAGACCACCTCTTTTTTGCAAAACATTCCTGTAAAAAGAAAAAACAAAACCAATTACACAGTTACCAATAAAAGTTATCATTTGAAAAGTTGGCTAAAACTTATACGTAATAATTATAAAAATAATATGCGCCCTCTAAATTATCAGAAAAATGTCTGAAAATATAACATTATTATTATATATACAATTTCATCACCTGTATGTGACCTAAAAACTTGATATTCTGTTTCCTTGAGAAACTTTGACAAAACACTGCTTCAAAATCTTCTCTGAATGGGGCAACCACAAGGCGTAAATCTACAGGCTTAAATCTGTAAGTAAATGTATAAACAATCTTTCTAGGGAAAGATAAATCACTAAAAAGTCCAAATTGAACTAAACCTTTTCCTTATCTCAGACAATCACCTTGGGCTTTAAATTCTGATATGTATAACATTATGTACTATAGTTACAACATGAGTCGCCTGCTGTATGTGACATACAAGAGGGTGATTATACTGAGGTGCAGCCAATATATAATTTGCTCTTGTATGTCCCATACAGTGGATGGGTATTTGTAACTGACTTATCCTACAGCTGGCACTTCCATCAATAGGATGAACACAACATATTTCAGTTCAACTTACCCTCCCAGCAGATCAGCACTGTCACTTTGTTGATTCATGTTGATCACATTTAAATGATGACCTGAAAAGGAAAGATTGGGTTGTCAGTAGTTGCCATCTATTGTAAAATGCAAAATTAAGTTTTTAAAAACTTTAATTTCTTGTTAAATGCACCTTGAAGTTACAACAGTTTTCACCTTTATTATTAACAATATCACAATTACATACCAGTGGCTCTACCTACCTGTTTGCTGGGCAAGATATTGCACAGCTGATGTCTTGCCAACTCCCGTTTCCCCTACCAGCAGTACAGGCTCCATGTTGGCCACACACACTGCTACCCTCTCCAACAGAATAGCAGCATCTCTGGTGAATGCAAAATTCACAGCTGATGGCCTGTAAGTAAATAACCAAATCCCGTTAAAACCATTCTCTGTCATCTTCACAGTATATATAAATGCTACGTGTTAGAATAATGGCTCAACGTACTAAAAGATCCCGTGCTTTAGATTAATAAGTGAAAAGACAAAGAGTAGATTACAGAAATCTGCAGACTTTACATAATGTTCTGCAACTCGGAATGCTTTTACCTGTTCAGAGCCAAAGTTTCAGCCACCTTTATTGGTATGTTAGCCCTTCCAGACTTGAGGGAGCACTGAGAGACCTCAACATCTGGTTTGTATTTGCAGCAGTAATATTCGGCCTGAAATACAAAATATAAAACTTCCAAATAAATTCCATGGTCAAACTTATCATGCATATCACCTTAGATCAGTAAGTGTCAAGGTATATTATAGTTGTTCATCCCTTTTTGCCCCTTCTATTAAGATCCTAGTAAGCTTGTATAAGAATGTTGATGATACACATCAAACTATTTTGTTACCACTGAAAAAAATTAAACTATTGCAATCCACTGAAATTTCATTCTCGTATGGTTTCCGGAAAACAATAATCATAGTTTTGACTCAATGGTTTTAGTGGCACTCATTACAGCATTTTAGAAAAAATCTCTTAGAAAATCATAATCTTTTGTCCATAAAAATTTTAGATACTGTATGCATATATTATCTTATTCAATGAAGAGCCAATAGCAACATCTACTTTGACACCAAATTTGTACCTAAAATTGTACCCTCCCTCACCTTAGCTTTGGTAACATTGAGTCTGGCACCTATGGCCTCTGCCAGCGGTAGTCTCTTGTCAGGTTTGGATAGGCAAGCACAGAAACAGTCCAATGCTTCCTGCAGGACCACATTAGCTGTCACACTCTGAGTTACATCAAAGTCCTTTGAAATTCTATGGCACCACTTAATAAGATCTCTATAATTAAATGAAAAGGGAATTACAATAAACTATATGTAATTTTCTTTAATTGCAACTCATTCACAAGTAGTGCAATAATGCCAACTACCACTTATATTAGGTTAAAATCTTTTTATGATACCAACCAAAAACTTTCCTGCACTTATTTATGCAGTTTTCATGGAACAACAAATTTTCACCGCTTTCCTAATAGAAATGTTTCTTTTCAAATTCACATTCACCTTGTTGAAATCAGCCTGCCATCATGTGACAGGAACTTTCCTATGGAGTCCAAACCATATTCTTCTGCAGTGGAATCAGACGATAGCTCATGCTTTCCAGCAGACAACATGAAGTAGATGTCCAGCAGACGGTCCACTACAGTGGACAGCTGTGGGTGAGTGGTCATTATCACCTAAGACGATTCCAAAACAAGGCCTGAGCACAGGAAACTCTATTTATTCATTTTCATCAGAGATGATCTTTATAACAATAATAATAGCATTCTTGCTCCTAAAAGCTGTGCAGATAAGAAATACTATTTCGGGGTTTTAATTACTTCTTTAGATTTCCATACACTGTTCATTTTAGACTTGTTTTCTGAAAAATATTGGATAACACACCTGCTGTAGTTCAGTTCTTGACAGGGGTTCTACATTTAGCTTTGCCCACATTCTCTCCAACATGGAAGAGTTTGAGCTTTGTTGTCTAAACAGTCCTGTAGCACTACTTAGTAGCCTGCAAAGTTGCAATAAAAAGTGTCGTATCATTAAAAATGTCATAAGGGTTTTACCCTCATAAACATATATATATTAAATAAAATACAGACAAGTATTGGGCCAGAGAGCTTTAATTTTACCAAGATATTTAAACATTTCTACAGTGATCAATTATCGAATTATGTCAAGAAATACACTACTCTCTATCGCTCCTCATGTATAAAGTACAGGACAAATGGAAGTACACAAACCGTTGAGTTGCAAAAAGCTGAAACCCAGGAGCAGCCTTGAGGACTCCACCATGACTGGGCAGCGCCAGGTTACCCGACTCAAGGATAGGCACCAAAACTGAGACCACATCCATAGGAGCATAATCTGAAACACCACATCAAATTTACTTCAATTATACATGGACCTGATTAATCCTCCCCTCCCATACCACATTCTGGAATCCAAATGGAAAACATTGATGTTATAAATAAATGACTAGACAGACAAATAAAAATGAACGTCATGCTGATTACAATATTTCAACCCTTTTTAAGTTATCCATCTCGTAAGTCTTTTTTATTTATTTTTTAATAGTCATCACTGATCTCTAAAAGTGGATTCAACATATCATAATCAAACCCCAAGAGAGACTTCCTTTCCAAATAAGATGGTCACTCTTGAGGACAACAGTACTAACAATTGCCCATTTTGACATGTCGGCTTCATTTACTGAAGGGCAGTAGTTGACTATCTTAGTGTAGCCTCAGATAAACCCAAAACCTTGACTTTTTGAAACAAGCCCGGGGGCTGTTACCTATGTCCTCTAGTAAAATCCAGTTTCCTTGTGTCATGGCTTGAGTGAGGGGACCTGGCTGCCACACAAACTCTCCAGGAATGTCTGTGCAACAATATGTTCCAAGCAAAGCCTGGAAACATTACACATAAATATTATATTAACAATTCACATCAGTATTGTACACATAGCATATATGACAATGGCAAGGTAAATAGTTGTAAATCATCATCACAGCATTAAAAAGTCATTTTTACAAAAATTTAACTTTTTGCTAGTAAGATGTATGATAATCTCAAACCTGTCATGCAAGAAATTAAAAAAATTCCCAAAAAACAATTAAGTTGCAAGTGCTGAGGCAACAGATTTTATAAAGTTTTCGGTTTCAATGCAAGTATGTCATAAATAAGAACACATTTTAACAAAATTTCCTGAAATTTTTACCTTACTGTCAGTCTGATCTCCCAACTGAATTTTGATGAGGTCTGGCGTTCCATTCCGCCCTGTCAGTCTAGCTAGGTGTTCAACCAATGCAGTTTTCCCACACCCTACAGGTCCTTGCAACAAAACAGGCTGGCCAGAGGCCACAGCAAGAGAGAGGCTACGGAGGTTTCTGCGAGTGGATGATACTGGCACCAGAGATTCTTCCACAGGCTGAATATCCCAATTGTAACATTTTCATTCTTCAGGAGTATCAATATATTTTGCATTTATGAATTTGAACAGTGCAAAAAGTTGTTAAATGGTTCCTGATCATTTTCAAAGTTAATAAATTTTTTTAAATTTTTAATTTTAACAGGTTTAACAAGAATTCATAAAAAGTGCTGAGTTATATTTCTATTTAAATGAAAAATCAGAGAAAGAAATCTTTAGGAGGGTTATTACTTTGGTAATGCCATCAAGTAACTTTGGCAAAAGTACTCCACACACTGATACCACAGCTGGACTAAGATCAGAATCCACCAAACTTCTCTTGGTATAGCTCAGCTTCTCTATTTCTTCTGATCTGGGCTGCTTTGGATTGACAAGCAATAATGCTCTCTCTTGCTGCAAAGATTCTACTTCCATTCCGTGTCTAAAAAAGGTGATAAATTTGAAATTTTCAATAGGCAAAAACTATGAAACTTCCAAATACATAATTATATAATCACATAATCATATTTCTATAAAGTAATTGTGGTGCTTTTCAATTTTATTGCTACCACTCAATAGGAATGTTCAAAATTTAAGATATTATTACCTTAAAAATAAAGTATCTGTAAAATTCACAATTTCCAAATATTAAAAAGATGAAGTTCTTTCTGTATATCAATTGAATTTAAAACACAAACATGGATGAAATCCACATTTATGTCAAAATTGTAAATTTAACTATCATAAATTAAATTCTGAAAACTTACTTGATAACTAGTTTTCTTTCAGTTTCTTCATCTATATATTTTCTCATGAAGATTTTTTTCTGTACATCTGACATTCCAGTTAATAAGGCAATGGCTTTGACAGCAAACCTGAAAATAGTGCACAATGACATGATATTCATATATATGAAACTCAAAACAGACACGAACTGGTTTTAAAAAATGTGTTTAGTATAATGATATGAAAACGAAAACTGGAATGGACTGATGTGCAGAATGAGCATGAATGGGATCAAATACAGAGCAGTACACAGATAATCACATGCAATAAAAAATTATTTTAAACAGTATCTCTCATACACAGTTAAACAATAGCAAATGACCCAGATAATTATACCCATTTGTTTTTATACACAATACACCAGCATGGTGACCTTACCATCTAGTTTCCAAATCTTCAGTTTTCAGAAACCTCAAGAATGGGCTCCAGTCATACACTTGTCTGAACTCTCTGCATGCACTCTTCAACAAACAGTAGACAGCTTGGCATACAGCCAACAAAGAAGCAGGCTTTTGTTTCTGTGGAATTTGAAAAAATATTAGTTAAATTCACTATTACAATTAACAATATCAACGTCATCTCTCAATTATATTTCATTTATTTCCAACCACAGATTCTGTTTGTGATTATCTAGACTGTGGATGGCTAAACAATCTAAAAAACAATATTAGCAAACATTTTATCATACTCTGAATACCTTCCTGGGTTTCTTCTTGACTGGTTGTTCCTCTTCAGGCACAATGAAAAATGTCGGCCTGGAACTCATATACTCCACAGAAAACCTGTACAAGATGACAAGAAAAATTCAAATGGAAAGCACAAATACTACTTGTTTTGAATTTCAATTTCATGTCAATTTTTGAAAATCTGACATAACTTCATACTAAGGGGAAATAAATGTATTTAGCTCTCTTTGGGAAAACTCATATTTGACTTTTTTTTGTTTTTTCTTTTTTTCAAAGAAGCATACAAGAAAATTTTCAAAGTGTTTAAAAATCAAATATTAAGTTTAATAGAATAACTTAAAAAATATAAATATTAAAAATACCTTAAAGCATCTGGGCAGATGTTTATTACTTTACTCAATGCTATGCACAGCTTTTGGTGCTTGACAAATGATAGATGTCCACCTTGTGTAACATCAGTTTTAGCTCTCTCAAGGACTTCTAACATCAGTCCTCTGAAGGCACGTGCAATGTCAGCTGTACAGTCAGGTAGAACAAATAGTTTGCTGATACATGTTAAAAAATTCTGCCTGTCAGCTGGAGTCCACATCTGCATTTAAAAATCAAATGAGTGTGTGAGTGCTAGTCGTGGGAATGGAAGTCCGGAGTTCCATATGATAAGTACGGGTTAGGGTTAGTTGGAGAATCGGGGTTAGTATATGGGATAAATATATATTTATCTGTACAAAGTAATGGGAAAGAGACAATGGTTCCTAGGGAACTAATATTTCTGTCGCAAAGGGTATATGTGGATTTAATCTGAGCAGAACAAAACTGACAGCTTAAACCAACAATTTTTTTTAAGCGTGACTGGCTGTAACCTCAACAGAACACACACACGGTACCCCCCCCCCCCCTCCCCCATCATCTCAATGTACCTGTTTTGGAAGAAAGCCTTGAAGTTCTGCTCCACACTTTCCATTCTCTTTACAAAGTGTCTCTAAAGATTCAGACACATTAGCACCAAGGTCTTCGACATCCATTTTAGCTCTATATGTTTACATTAATCATCTGTCCGTATTTCTTTACTTCCACTGCCTTGCTCCAGCATGTTGATTTCTTTCACGTGTAGTAAAGCATGTAGAAAACATGGAATGAAATGTTGTATATAGTGACAGGCTGGGCCTGTTTAAAAATTCCATTTGATTCATAAAGTATGTATCAACCTCAAATCCGCTACTTCAAAAATTATTGAAATTCAATTTTTTTGCTATTTTCTTGGTATCTTTATTTGATATCATAAAATAAGTTAATGCTATTTCCAGCAGAAGTGCACACTGTTCGTTAATTTTTCTACTTACAGTGCAGGGTTTACTTTTAGAATAAATGTTCAAAATCGGGATAAACCCATTGCCCCTTCATCAAAAATAGAAAAACAAATAAATCGGTGTAATCTTTATTTTCAAATACACCACAATATTCTTAATAAATTATGAAATTTATGACATATAATTTAACTGCAGATCTATAATAATGTGCGCAAAAGCTTACTGCGCGGCTTGACGTCACCAGGAAAACAAGGAAGAGTCATCTTCTTGTGATTATTGAGACGATTTCAAAATAGAATATCCAGCGCATATAGAAACTGTCATCAAATTCGGTTAGTAACATTTAGTCTCCAAGATGTTTAAAAGCGGGCCGAATTACAATAAGCTCAAGACGAATCTTCGTCTATGCATAAATCGTCTGAAATTGTTAGAAAAGAAGAAGGCCGAGTTAGCGATGAAGGCCAGAAAGGAAATTGCCGATTATATTAGTGCTGCGAAAGAAGATCGTGCTAGAATCAGAGTTGAGTGTATAGTTCGAGAAGATTATCTGGTGGAAGCTATGGAAATCCTAGAGATGTACTGTGATTTACTTTTGGCGAGATTTGGTTTGGTGCAAACATTAAAGTAAGTGCATGGTATAACTAGATCCATCAATATACTATTCACCACTTCTAATGATTAGGTCATATTTAGCCTCTAATACGTCTACTTACCTAGTTCTTCTAAAGTAAACTAGATAGCATCACTGACAGAACTTCTTTTTAATTTTTGCCTTCACTGATTAACAGCTCTGTGATCATTTGGGGTCTTTTGCAGTCTCCCAGGTCTTTTCATAGTTTTCTTAATTAAGTAATGTTTCTTATATCCAAATAACTTGCTTTGGCCATTCACTTACAAATTTAAATGTTTTTATAAAAAAAACTTCGAGCCCATTCAAATATTATGGATCTTAGCAGGGGTGAAATTTGTTGTAATCCCATCAGTTTACAATTGCCCTGAAATATATTGTTACACCATTATGTTTTATGTTGTCTTTTTAGGGAACTAGACCCAGGTTTAGAAGAGCCTATTGCCAGCATTATATGGGCCACCCCAAGACTCCAGGCAGACTGTGCTGAACTCAAAGCAGTCTCAGAACAGCTCACACACAAGTATGGCAAAGAATTTGCTGAGGCTTCGCGCACCAATTCCCTTAACCTTGTCAATGATAAACTCATTCACAAACTGAGTGTACATGCACCACCAAAGCTTCTCATTGAGAAGTACATGATTGAAATTGCTAGAACATATAATGTGCCGTTTGAACCTGATCCCACTGTGATGAGAGATGATGAAATTTATGCTGCAGAAAGTACACTGATCAATTTTGACAATAACAAGCCTGGTGGTGGGCCATCAGATGGAGGTTTCTCAGGGCCATCCTCTGGAGGAGGAAGTGGTGGTGGAGGGGGTGGGTTCCCAGTTATGCCTGAAGTCAAGTCAATGGATGCTGCTTATCCACCGGGGGTATGATATAAACATTGATTATCTTTAATCCATTTATTTTACAGCTTACAGTTACAGTTGTTTAATGTTATTTGATGATATTCTTTATTGAGTGGACTTCTTAAGCAAGTTTAAAGATAAAGATAATTTTGGCAGATGTTAATTTTCACTTCTTTGTCACTTGGCAAAAATTCCTGTTATTTACAAATACTGCATATTGATATTTTTTTTCACACATGACTAATAGAAATGGTTCTTATTAAATAAAAGGTGTGAAAGAATTCATCTGGACATTTAAATTTATTTATAATTCCTAGGGTCCAGTAGCTGGTGCCTATCCACCACCTTTGCCTGGAGTGCCAGCAGCCGGGAATCTTTATCCACCACAACAAGGAGGGCATGCACCACCTTTCACTTACCCAGACCCACACGAGGTCAAGCCACCGCTACCTTCATATAATTCTCTTTATGATGGTCAAAAGCCTGCTTCAGCTCCTCCTGGCAACCAGCCTGGTGGGCCCCCTATAGGAGGCATGCCTGACCTCCCAGACCTGCCTGCAGTCCCAGACAGCTTACCACCTGCAGGGGGAGCCTCTGTCAATGAAGATGTAGACTTTGATGATTTGACAAAAAGATTTGAAGAGTTGAAGAAAAGAAAGTGAATGTTGTAGGTGTTGTGATGTAAATATCAGCAAAGGTCATATTAAGAGTGTTTATTTAAAGTACCATAATAGCATCTATGTAAAATGTTGTTTACTGACATGTTACC
This sequence comes from Lingula anatina, assembly GCF_051362555.1. Taxonomy (NCBI): domain Eukaryota; kingdom Metazoa; phylum Brachiopoda; class Lingulata; order Lingulida; family Lingulidae; genus Lingula; species Lingula anatina. Next base: position 24,019,242 of record NC_141767.1, read on the forward strand.
AAGGAGAATTTAAACTGTAGTTAGTGAAAAAATATCTGTAAATTATTGACTAGCTTAGACAAATGGCAATTCTGAAGCATTGAACAGGGAGTTTATTGGAAAATTTTAAGGAGCTCCCACAGCCTTTTGTCTTAAAAGCTCTACTTTTCTGCCCTTTGTTGAAGAATTGCTATTAATTTTTGGACTGATATTATGTAAATATACTGTTGAAAATTATTCAGCTTTTGCTCTCTAGCACTGCTAACACATGTAACGACCATGTGTGCAAGCATCTGACATGCAGATAGCTTTACAGTGTAGAATTTTGATAGCAAAATAAAACTGGATTTGGAGCTAACATTGTAGATTTACAGCAAAACTTAATGTTTCATTGAAAGTGTGACAATTAGACCAATCTGGCAGTCTATACCTGTGCTGTAAAAGTGAAAGTGTTATTAATATATCGTAATTTGGTATGTCTTTGCTTAAGGAATATAATATTACTTATAACTGTAGTTGACATTGTGCACTAAAAACACACCTGCAATTAACCCTATTATGTTTTCTGTTGTGCAGTCAAGGCCTAATATTGCCAAGCAGATTTTGAGTTTGAACTTAGGTCTTCAAGAGGAAAGCATTCACAAAAGACTACATGTGAATATGCAAAAGTGCCATTGGCTTTATCAAAACAGCGTTTGTCTTGTGTTAAGTTACTTTAACTACATTCTTTTAATATTAGGCAAGATTTTTTAAAATAAGAAATCACTCTCTGTAAAAAAAGTGTCATAAATGACAATTGCAATAAATGAAAGACAAGGTTTTTTGTTTATATTCTTTACTTTCTATCAAAAATGTCTTATAGGAGTTAAATGCCATGAAAAATAAAATGGGAAAAATGTAAAAGATAAATAATCAGAGTAATAGTGTCTGTCCTTAAAAAAGGCAAATCTACCACTTCTAAAATATCTCAAGTATCTCCAGCCAAATGCCATTAACCATACATGCCCAATGAAGAATGTAAACATATTTACTACCTGAGTGCATTTTATAATTGGAGACATCACATTTTAGATCTAGACCGATTTAACTATCAAACTAGGCCATTCAAAATGTAATGACAGATTGAACTTGCAGGATTTTCTACTACTTGTTCACTAAAGACAAACAACATCAAGTGGCCCTGACCAACTGCTATCCTTGGCAAATATAAGATCTTGAATACCAAAATTTATGACATGACACATCTTTTTCCCTTTTCATGTGCAGACAGATGTGTCTGTACATATAGCTGTTGCCTGTGTCTGTCGTCGTTATCATGCACTTTCAGTGTTATTACTATATTAAAATCTGTTTTGTGCTTTTTTATTCATTTATGCAATTTCTTTCACAAATTTTGTAGCACCTTAATTCATGCATTTTTTTTCTTTCTGAATTTCTTGGCTCCCGCCTCAAAGTCATCTTTGGTCAGTCTGTATCCCCAATGCTGTAAGGTCTGCCTCACTACAGGTGACACAGCAAAATTATCATAGCTACAACCAGTGTTAACACATTTGGATATAAGGTTCCCCTTCCATCGTCCAGTCTGACCAGCACACCTCAACCAGCGTCCAATCTGCCGGGCATCATCTACAGTCCGCCTCCCTTGGTAAAACCTAAAATTGTTGTGCAAACACTGTTAAACACTAAACAAGTTTTGACTATTCTGACTGTCAATTATTTGCAATGATAATAGATATTGAAAATAAGAGTACATATTTACATCATTTCTTTTTGTTACTGATGGGTGTGACACATTTATTAAATCATTTCTCCAAACATTTTATTGTAAATCACATTGTGATCATGATCACACTGACAACAAGACATTTTACCTGCAGTACCATTGGAACCAACCATATGGATCTTGTTTATGCATCCATCCACTACTCTCCCACATCTCAAGACTTCCACCACATTTCACTTTATAGGTGTTCACTTTCTCACTGTAAGTTGGAGAAGACACCTGCAAATCATTTAGTTAAACAAAAAAAAATTAATTGTCATAGGCATTAAGTAAGCATAGGCATTTTGTGGGACAATATAAAGATGAAATAACTGAAAAGATGCTATATCTATCTGGGCACTTATTAAAGAATACTGATAATGTTGCATGATGGTAAACTTACTCAAAAAACAGCAATGGCACTGTTCTAGACACAGACAAAACTACACCTACCTGCTTTCCGATATTGAGTCCTGCAAGCCAGTCTGATGGAAGTTCTTTCCAAACTCCTGAGTAACTTTTACCTACATTTAAATAAACTCAATTTATAGCCATGTTAACTGTGAAATGAAATGATTCTATTTACAGCTTAGGGTTATGGTAGCAATTTTTTTGGTGTTAGACAAATAACAACCTTTCAACCAAATTTGTGAAATATAAATATTTTAAGCAAAAGTAAATAATTTACAAAACTCCTCAATAATCATCAATACTTCAGCTAGACTTTTGAAGACACTTGTTACTGTGTTATACTTTGTAGCTACATGTACCTTTGACAATTATACAATTATTGCTTTTCTGTCTTTAATCACTATACTCACCTGTTACAGATGACTTGATAGGTCTGAAATATGTCCCTCCAAAGCTCCCAGCTTGAAGAACTTCTTTTGGTGTCATGTTTGGTTGAAATTCAGGCCAATCTTCAAACACAAGCACATCTTTTTTGTTTCTTGTAGGCAATGGGGCTGTGAAGCTTATTTCTCCAACAGTCTAGATAAATGAAAATAAAAACTTCATTCCTGTTTCTTTAAAGTATCACAACAGAGTGAAATACATATTATGTCATTTCAACAGCTTAATATACTTCCATTGATTTTTGTAAATGTTCTTTATTGAAATGTGACAAAACGCAAGAAAGAGAAGGAGTTCAAGTTTATAGTAAAAGAGTACCAGTATATACTAGTATAACAAAGAGATAAATGAACTTACCTCCTGGTTGGTTTTAGGGTCTAATTCTTTTGGATAAGGTCCTTTGTTCTTAGTTATTCCTGTGCTCCTACTTGCACCCTTGCTCACACTGGTGGTATCTGAGATTTTCCGTTTCTTTGCCTTTGTCTCACTGCTTGGTGGAGCTCTGGGCTTTTCTGAGAGTTTCCTCTTTTGTGGCATATTGCAGATCTGAGTGACGAAAGGGGAACTGTATTTAAATTCTGCAAACATTATAAAAATAGCAATGAATTTCACAAAGTAAAATCAATTTGAAATGAGTAGGTAAAAATCTGCTTAGTTTTAAAATTGAATGCAAGCATTGGTACCCAACTAAGCGAAGCCTTTGAAATAAATATTCCTCCACAAACTTCTTCAGTGGGTCACATTTGGGTAGGTTTCATATAATTAAACTGATCTGGACTTTTACTTACATATTATTTATAAATATTATCACAGTCTACACGAGTGTATCTACTGGGCCTACTGCTACAGTTGGTACGTGTATCGTTTACAATGTTCCACAAAATTTCAAAGTAGTACAACTCACCTTTGATACAAGACACCGAAATCTTCCTAGTTGCTAAACTTGCACTACCGTTGCTCTTATTAAGGTTAGAGTGTGTACATTTGGTGCTAGCATTTATCTCATAAACTTCTTAGTTTACATAACAGCAGTGAAAATAATGGGAGGTGAAGGTCATTTGAAGTTGCTCCTAAGAATCTCCCTGGTAAAAACGATAAAAAGATATGCCGAACTAGAAAACGATGCTTTTTTAACAAAATAAGGCCAACTATACAGACGGTAGTAGTATCAGACCAAATGCTGAGATCTATATAAGTTAAAACAACATGAACTTGTGTGTGTAAGTTGATTCAAATACTCCCGCAAATGTTTTGCACAGGCTCCCTATGGAGGCTGCCATATTTGAGCTTCGAAATGAAAATGGATAGATTTATCACTATACATATTTTGTAAATTGAATCTATACTTATTCAGAGCACAGACTTTCATAACAAGGGTATATTATTACTGTAATCTTGAATAAAATTATCCAAATATCCCAATATTTAAAAAATAACTTCACAAAGGCATCTAACCATCCTGCTTTCGCACCACATTGATATTGATCTCGCGAGAGCTTTCAATGCTGACGTTGTTTTTAGCAAAATGGCTGGCATGAAGTTTGAGTACGACGAGAAAGGAGGAACTTTTTATTATTTCCTCCTTTCATTCTGCGCTTTGATTGTGATACCAGCCACCTATTATTTATGGCCTAGAAAGACAAAGAAAGGTAACGTTCAGACAATAGTAATTTTGACAGATGTATAATTAGTAAAGTATTGAAGGGTAAGCAGTCAGCGTGCTTTGCTTGTCCATATGTGTACTATCTGTAAGTGTTACTGGTAGAAGTAACGCTTTACTTGTGGCCTTTAATATTTTGTGAAGTTTTAAACAGTTGTATCTTCACATATTTAGATCAACAAAAATACTCGTTAACAATCGGACTCGAAGGCATATCAATTCCCCTTCATTTTTGATCGTGAACGTTTTGACATTAAAATTTATTAATACAAAGTTATAACATGTTACATAGACCTTTGCACCAATGTCACAAATCGAAACTACCAGAAAGTTCAGAAGCAGACACTGGAATGTACAGCACCAATCCTTTTGTTGCAGTAGTTTGGCATGAGGATGCTGTCAGGGATAAGGTTTTTCTGATTATTGGCAGGTTTCTGACTTTTTGGGAGCTAAATATATATCAAGCAGCCCCCTTGACTCCACACTGTACTTTCTGACTTCACTATATGGAAGTGTCATCCCTGGGTTGTATATTATCATTAAAGCTTTTTTTCCACCTCTGTATTTTTGTATGGCACAAAATTAATGTGTTAGCGCTTCTCTTGACAATTTTTGTTAAGTATACCTCAAAAAGTGTAAATTGATGACCAGTTTACACATCCACCGTGATAGGGAGGGAATATGCCATTGAGTCTGATTATTAATGGAGGATCTTCTGTTATACTTTATAATGTCAAATATCATCTAAAATGTCCTACTATGTCACCAAGGATAGTATGTTATTTTTAATCACCTGAGCTTATCTTTAGTAATGAACAGTGTAACATATTCGTGTTCCTGTTATTATCTATTAGAATCTTTGAATAAATTATCACTATATGAAATGGACATCAACTGAGATAGATAATATGATGATGGCAGTTAGTGAGGTCATACAAGACTAGTGTGAGAGTCTGCCTAAAGCAGGGGTTAAAATGTATGTACTGACAATGTCATCTTAGGGCTCATTCCCAATGAAACTATCAATCTTCATAGATCGATCCAACTTCGCAGGGACACTTTTTTGTTTCCACTTGTATTCGTATAATCACCAGCTTTTCTGTGTTCTACTCGGTGACAAATACTGTTTAGATTAATGAGACTCCTGGACGATTTCGAATGATACCCATTTGGAAATATCTGTATTCATTCACCTTTGGAGTAAATGTATTAAGTTAATGATTTTTTTGTGAAGGATTTAATGATTTTTGACAGTTGTTTTAAATTGTACTGTTTAAATTCATCATAAAGCAGTTATGCACACTTATAATTTTCAATAATTTGCACTTTTATTTAGATGATGAAAAATCCAAAAGGCAATGTTATTGTGAGCCGTGTTTGTTAAAAAGGACCCATGTAAACAGCAAAGATTCCTATAGCAACTTGAAAAAAAGAGCCACGTGAGTATTCAACTTTTAAGGATTGTTATGTGTAATTTTGAAAGTCAATTTTATCCTATTTGTCTAGATGTTTTATATGGTTGGCTGAAGTTTAATATATTTTACATCAAAATCCAATCTATATATATTTACCTCAAAATCCAATCGTATCATGATGATTTATGTTCCTAGTGGCTGTAGTAATGTTTAAACCTATTACAATAAGTTTTCATCTCTTTATGTTTCAATTCTTATTTGTTTTAGCCAAGTGGTGCTGATTATTGGATGGGTGATACTGATTTTTCTAGCATACAAAGTTTCAACTCTTGAATTGGATCATGTTGAGTATGATCCATTTGTTGAGTTAGAAATTGACAGGGTAAGTTTTGAACTTGCAAAAGATAATTCAGTATAAGAGTTTGTAACAATTTTGCATTGTGAGTCTTTCTGCATCCCTCTATCATGCACACCTTTGAGCTCATATATTCAGACTGAATCACAAGTTCATTTCATAAACAAAGTTTTGTTTTGTATTTTAGGAAGCTAGTCAAGGTGAAATTAAAAAAGCATACCGTAAACTTAGTTTAAAGTATCATCCTGACAAGGAAGGAGGGGACCCTCACAAATTCATGAGGATTGCAAAAGCTTATGCAGCGTAAGGGAAAATTTGCATTTTGTCCAAATTACATTTTCATGGTACTTTGCCTTTAAGAGTTTGTTTGTGTGAATTATTCATCGATATAAAAAACCTACTTATTTTGAACACTAAATCCTTTGTCCTAACCAAAAAGGCAACTTAAGAGGATGTGGATGGAGTAATAATTTGTTTCCTTATTTGCAATTTTTTTTGAAACAGTCTAACAGATGAAGAATCCAGAAACAATTGGATGTTGCATGGCAATCCTGATGGACCTGGAGGTAGGCACAGTTGGTTTTTAAGTGGAGTCATTGAATATCAATGAGCACTATTACATAAATTTGTAAGACTTGTTTGAATTACAGTGCACATTATTTTCTAAAGTAAAGGACTTTAAACTCACAAAAAAGATAGTAATGACAATGAACATGTTGCAAATGTTGCATTAATTTTTTTGTAGTATTTACAAACTTTGTACATTTTATATACATTAGTATTAATCCATTCTTCTTATTACACAAGTGTACGCATGTAGAATTCAAAGATGCAATTTATAAAAGAAATTGATTCAAATTTCAGCCACTCAGTTTGGTATAGCTTTACCGAAGTGGATTGTAGAGAAAGAGAATTCCATATGGGTAAGCATTGATCACTTTGCAAATTTCAAAAAGTGGAGGAGGGTGGATTACATTGTGCGCAGATATGATAAGAATTTCTATTAAATCTAAGTAATGGCTGGATTTATTCCATTATTTTTACATTAATAGACTATTATTGTTTAGATTAATTGCAATAATTTATTGTAATTTTCAGGTTTTGGCCCTTTATGGATTGGCATTTATTATAATCCTACCTATAGTTGTGGTAAGTGGTGTATAGTGTAACATTTTCAGATGAGACAAGAAAACAAATTAACATTTTAAGAAGACTTCCTCATTTATTTTCTTAACTAAATTTAATTACTTAAAGTGTCCGGTAAGATCTCCCACTGTCCATTTCCTTTCACTGTAGATATTTCCTCATCTTTCTACCCCTTCTATAGGGAAACTTTTGTCACCAGTACAGTCATGTGTATGTTGTGGTTTCTTCCAGGGCACATGGTGGTACAAATCTATCAAGTTCAGTGCAGACCAGATTCTGCTGGATACGACACAACTTTACTTGTTCTTCTTCCACAAGACTCCAAACATGATCATTAGGAGTGAGTTTTTAGTTGCATTTTTATATAATAAAAAAATTTAATGATTTTTGTGTTGAAATGCTTTGTCAGCAGAATTTTACTATTTCTAAATGTTTAAAACTTTAGAAATTTATCTTATAGGATCAGTTTTAAAATCCATGTACCTGCCTTCATTCTTATCAGCTTACACCCTCGCCCAAGTCCAAGTTTTTTTATATGCCATTGGATTTGCCAATGTTTGTTTACAAATGAATTGCATTCCTTAATTTGAATACATTCCCAGTTCATAATTAGACTGATTGCCCCACACAATTACAGTTTGCAATAGTTCTTTGGTGATTCCTCTTAATATATATTTTATAAATGATTGTTGCTTTCCTTTTCAGGGGTAATTATGATATTAGCTGGTTCCTTTGAGTTTGAAAAAAGTCACAACAATGAGATAGTGGAAAGACCCAGTGACAATGAAGAGCTGCCTCCTGTAAGTAATGTAACAGACATCCAGGTTGTCAAGTGAATGATCATTTGTATCAGTTTTGAATTCCAAGTAATTAAATGTTGTATTTTTTATGTCATAGTGTCTTGTTGTGATTCTCTTTTATTTTTTTTTCTCTGTAGCTTATGAAGTATCTCCCTAACCTCCAAGAAAAGAACAAGGAGAAGCCACTGTGTTTCCCGTACAGTGTCAAAGCCAGGATATTACTGCATGCACATTTTTCCAGATTGGAACTTCCACGTAACACCTTGGAATTAGGTAAGGTGATAAGAATATTGTGAATCAACTTATCTTAAGTAAATTCCTTTGCATTTAAATGTAGTGCAATGGACTGAATTTCTGTATTTTATCATGGAAATAAATGTTGGGAGATGTTTTTGAATTTGAATTTAATTTCACTTTTGATGCTTCATACAATAAAATACTGATGTCTGTGTTTTTTCAGATAAAAATTATATATTGAAGAAGTGCCCATATTTAGTTAATGAAATGGTGAACACAGTAGCCCAGCTGGTAGCCCTGGCTTATGCAGGGAGAGGTAAGAGATTGAACATTACCTCAATAAATAACTTATATGCCATTCATGTTTTAAGATGTAGAAGGCCAGGTATTGGAGCTGTGGCATTCATGGTTTAAACCATCGATGGTTGACGGATGTTATTGGAGTAGCTGCTGTCACATTAGAGATTTTCATGTCTGTCAAAAAATAGTGTTGTTGAAGTGTTTTAAAGTGACACATTTAGGAATTTTAATGCATGTCAATCACTGGAGTACTTTTAAATCAATACAGGAAAGTGCTTTGTGCCAGTAATTTCAACACCGCTATATAGAACATAAAAATGTTGATAACAACCAGTGTTTGTAATGCTTGCACAAATCATAATTGTGTGGCATTACATGATATCTTAGAAAGTGTCCACATTTGATTTTGGTAACATTTTATTTTCATTTCTAGCTCAACACCTACCCAGGCTGGAGACAGTGGAGAATGTGATGAAGGTCAGCCAGATGCTAGTCCAGGCTCTGTGGGAGACGAAGAGTCCTCTCCTGCAGCTGCCACATATTAGTGAAGATATGCTAAAACATTTTGTCACACGTAAGGTGAGTATAAGGGCTCATGGTTACTAAATTACACCTGTCTTACACATTGTGACAGAACACTAAAAATATAATGATATTTATTTTTTGTTTTGGTGTATAGCTAAGGTTCAAGATAAAGTCAAGTTCATACTGTGATTTTGTGGTTCTGGTCCTTTGCATATTGCATATTTAATTAAGTCTAAAATAAGTGTAGGATTTGGGCTACAATTAAAATCGTAACAATAAATTCATGAACAAAAAAATCAAAACAAGATGTATTTTCATTTCAGAGAAACATTAGATCTATAAAACAGTTTGCAAGCATGAATGAAGAAGACAGGCGCTTACTTCTGCGCACTTTGTCAGACAGTGAATACAGAGATGTTATGAACGTCTGCGCCCAAATGCCACATATTGACTTAACAATTAAATCTGAAGTTATTGATGAAGAAGACTCCTCCATCACAGCAGGGTCTATAGTAACAGCTACTGTAACTCTTGTAAGAAAGAACATAGAGGAAATGTTCAATATTGATGGGGGTGAAGAGGAAGAGGACGGGGAGGAAAAAGAAGAAGGTCAAGAAAATGATAATGAGGAAGAAGAGGATCAAGAAGATGAAGAAAACAAAGAAGCAAATGAGGTCAGTCCTGCTGAAATTTCATATTTTCTTTAATTAAGCTTTCAAAGTTATTTTGAATTTGATTTAAGAAAAAGTTTTTTGTTGCATGTGAAAAGCATTTGCAAAGTGGTGAGTTTTGTTTTTATTGATATACTAGGTGACAGATTCACCAAAAAGGAAAACTAAACCTTGGGAAAAGCAACAGAAAAAGAAGAAGGGTAAAGGTGGGGGTAAAAACAAGAAGAAAGCTCCTAAACAACCATACAAAAGACCAGTTGCTACCAATGGAAATGCTCCAGGACAAGGAGATCAAAACACAGGTGTATCTAGTGAAGTGAGTAGACTTTGTTCAACTTGTATGCCATGTGTACAGGCAGACCAAAGTCTCAAGCCAATAATTCTGGGATTTATGTTTTAAGTAGCATTTTGCTGCATTGGATGCAGTTGCTTTTTGTTCTTTCTTTCTTTCCTAATTCAATATTATAATTTGTTTGTAAGTGTGACCATTTAATCTTTCTAAGGTGGGGTAAGAGTGAATATGCAACATGCTCTCATACGTTATTACTTGTTAACTAGGGTGTTGAAGATGTACCCAAGAAACCCAAGAAGGAGAAGAACAGCGATAGAGAGGATGGGTCAGAGAGTGAAAATGAAAGTGATAGTGATGTCAGCGGAGGAGAAAATGAAAAAGATGAGAATGAGGACAGTCACAAAGAGGGAGGAGAGGACGATGATGAGGACCCAGAATGGATGAAGAAGTTCCAGAAACAAGCCAAGAAGGAAAACTCCCTGGAAACCAAATCAAAAATCTCGCATTCTGTTCATTGTCCATATTTCCCATTGGTAAGGAGTATGATGTAATGGTAAACATATTTTGCCACATTGTATGTTGATGTTGCATTTTTAAAAATTTATCACATGCTGTATTTATTAGTCTTTACAGTTTTTCTTTTCACACCTTACCCCTTTACCTTTCTTAGTTTCTCTTTTCATTATGCCAAAATTACTTAAAAATAGGTTTTGTTTATTTAATTTAGATTGATAAGCATGTTCTCAAAATTTTTTAAGATGTATGGTATGTATTTCTATTCTTTCCAGGACAAACAAGAGTACTGGTGGCTGTATGTGGCAGACAGGAAGAACCACCAGCTGATCACAGCTCCTGTCCTGGTGACAAGTCTAAGAGATACAGAAGAGGTAGATTGTGAACTCTCTCTGAACCAACCCTCTGAATTTGCACTGTTCACATTTGAAAGAAAGTAGTTTGTTATGGCCATGATTTATGAGTATTATATAAATTTAAGAAACAAAAAGATCTGAATTTACAGGAGTTGCATGTTAAGCTGTAAAGCTGACCATTTTACCATATCCTGCAAAAGATTGCTGCCTAACTTACAGCTTTATATTTTGCAATTAACCATTTTCACTTATTCTTTATTTCCCCCTAGCTCCAAATCACCTTCAAAGCTCCGGACAAGCCTGGCATTTATCAGTTCTCAGTGAACTTGAGATCAGACTCCTACATGGACTTTGACATTACCCAGAACATTAAGGTTGATATATTTTACTTAATCATTATTTTAGGGGTTTTTTCCTATACTTTTGTATAAATGGGCAGTAAATCTGCTGTTTGATATTTGTATGAACCACAGGACCAGGTTCAACATTTAGACATAGAGACATTTGATTTGAATCTAAAGTTATCTTTGTGTTTATTCTTATTAGGAGTGACTGATAAATCCCATAAAGACACAAGGATTATGTTTTTTTACAATCTATTCTAGCTTGATGTAAAGGAGGCCAAGAAGATTGAGAATCATCCTCAGTGGGATATTTCTGATGAGGAAGATGAGAACAAGGATGATGAAGATGAGGATGTCACCGACTCCGAGGCTTCCTCTGAAGAGGATTCCGATGAGGAATAAATGGCTGATCCTCAGCATTTAAAAAAAAATGAGAAATTTTATAGATTAAATTGTTGCTCAGACAAGAATTTTTTTCTCATTGGTACAAGTATGATGAGAAAGCAGGGTGATAAAAGGAAGAGTCTGAAATGTTTGTGTATGGAACCAGTAACATTTTCTTGATGAAATGGTTGAAAGTCATACATAAGAATGAAGAAGTTGATAATGCTTTCATAGAACCGAAGGCAAAATTAATCTCGAAATAGAGGATCAAAGCATGTTTTCACTTGTAGTGGTGAGCAAGTTTTGTTTGCTTCTGACCCATGTGGGCCAGCATAAAATTCTTTGTAAAACATATTTTGATTTAGAAAAGAAAAGTTGGAGATTATATTGCAAGCTTGAACATTGTTTTTCTTTACAACAAAATTTGAATTGCCACAAGCTTGCATTATTCTGTAATATATTGTAATGAAATCTTATGTCTCACATAGTTTTGAGGCAACATTGGACAGATGATTTGTCAACAACAGATCAGTATCAGTTACTTATTGTACATATTAACGGTAACATTAATCATTCATAACATAGCAGCTGTAATTTTAATAGTTTATTCAAAGGGAACTGCGTCAAACTTTATGTAATGTTTTAAAAAGGATGGGCTGCAATGATAATTATTAACTTAATAAACTTGTTCATCATATTCAAGCTACCTAGATATACAAAATTGATTTCATTTGAATTATGATATAATTTGTTTAAAGAATCTCCTTTTGCTTAAGTCACTTCAGACATCGAGATATCATATATTTGCCCATCCATTCCACATAGAAAATATGGATTTAAATGTTATTTACACAGGTCAGCATCGGGTTTATTTTGATATAAAAAACAGTGTTATCCTAGAAGTGGTGCACAATAATGAAGGTGCATTCTTGTAACATTTTCACATTTTAGTTGCCCATCAAGTGGCCATCACATGGCCAAAGTATATTTTAAGAAGAAACTTGACCATTAGTTAGAAGAACCTTGATCATTAGTCGGTATAATTAACAGATAAAAATGGGTCAGTGCTTGATATTACTAGTGAAAGGTATGACATATTGTTTCTTGGTAGATGGTAATCTATTTATTCAGTGCATTGTATTCCTGTCAATGCCGAAGACAGTTCAAATGCAAATAAATTGTATTATTTTTGGCAAAGCTACTTGATACTGGTATTTGAGTTGCTTTATTGTCTTAGGGATATTTATAGGTATATCATTCTTTAAAATCTACCCGATTTTCATGGGGTCGCCTGTCCAAAATGGAAATTTATCAGTTTCTTTCCACCAACAGATCATGCGCAAACATAAGACATTTTTCTGTATTCTACCTTTAAATATTTGTGATTAGAATAGACATTCTTGTTATTGATATTGTGCAGGCTACGATTCAGAACTAAAAATGACTTTTTGCAAAAAAAAAAGTAAATAAAAGCACTGAGCTACCTTCAGATCAGGGGCAGAAATTCAGTACCTTATATCTAAACCTGCTCCTCTAACCAGATGAGACTAGGCTTTATTGCCCAAGTTTCAATACGTCCTCAATATTCAAAATTTTCAAAAATTTGCATGTCAATATATCAGCAAGTTTAACAATCCACTCAAGGCACAATCACAGGACACCATATTGCCGTCACCTGCATCTGTCGTCGTCACTGGCACCGTGCACTTTTAGCGTAAACACGATAAGTGGAAGACAGTTTTACCTTTTGGCTTTATATTTACAGAGCTGATGAATATTCATTAAAAGTGGGTGAATTTCGAAAATTGGCATAATTGGGCCATTATTTTAGCAGTTATGCTGTTTTTTCATTTTTCAGCATATATTCAACACTGTAAACACATTTCAAGGCAAACCGATACGCCTGTTGTCATGAAACTCACAGGAGTGCTTAATCTTACTAAAGTACAGGTCAAGTTCGAAAATAAACTCGATTGGTTCAGTTTTGATGCAATTATGCCTTGTTTTGTTTATAAGTGCTTTTACCTCTGATTCAATTCATAGGCTGCATTCACATCGAGTTGAGCCATGGCTCTACAAAGCCACGTCCTAAATATGGCGGATGTACATGAAAGGAAAACCGCTTATCTTTTAATAGTCTTTCCACCCCTCACACGTTTCCCCATGCGTCGTCCCTGCGGGAAACAGTCATTAAATCTCTGCTCTATTGGGACGACACATGGGGAGGTGAGTGAGAGGCGGAGAGACTATTAAAAGATTAGGCGATTAGTGTCAAAAATGGAAAAAAAGCAAATCATTGCAGTTTGTCAGATTTAATCATTTACTATGTTCAGAATCTCTATTGATATTTTCTTTATCTCAACAAAAGTACAGTAAATTAATTGTTTTATGTAAAAAAAGTGTAAAAATGGAAATAAACCCATTTCAGTACAGTTCTGTCTAATTTACATTTTTTATATTTTTAAGGTGACTTTGAAGTTCAATGGGCCTGACCACCTTTGCCACTCACTTTTTATGTACAGACACAGATGTGTCTGTACATATAGCCGTCACCTGCGTCTGTCGCCGCCATTGCCGTTGGCATGCACTTTTACCGTAAACACGATAAGTGGAAAACCATTTTACGTTTTGGCTTGAAACTTACAGAACTGATGAATATTCATAATACGCAGGTCAAGTTCCAAAATCAGCATGATCGGGCCATATTTAGGAAAGTTATGCTTTTTTTCACTTTTTTCCGCATGTAAGCAACACCATAAACACGATAAGTGAAAAAAATATTTTACCTTTTGGCTTGAAACTTACAGAACTGATGAATATTCATAATACCCAGGTCAAGTTCGAAAATCAGCATGATCAGGCCAATTTTACAGAAGTTATGCTGTTTTTTTTTCACTTTTTTCAGCATATATGCAACACCTATAACACATTTTAGGGAAAATTGATTGGCCAATTGTCTTGAAATTCACAGGAGTGATCAATGTTACTGAAATACAGATTCAGTTTTGAAAATAAGCTTGATCAGTTAAGTTTTGGTGATGCCTTTTTTTTTTTTTTTTTGTATATAAGTGTTTTTTCCTCAAATTTAATTCTCAGACATGTTAACAGTCATTTTTGAACTAATTAGATATGTAAAGTTGTTCTTTTGACATTTTCTGCATCTTAACAATATTGTTAGTTGATTATTTAAAAATGATGTTTAACCTGTTATTGTGTATTGTGTAATAAAGTGTCAAAAATGGGAAAAAAATCATTCATTATGTTCAGAATCTCAGAATGGAGCAAATTGGACATTTAAAATTTTTCCATTGATATTTTTCTTATGTCAACAATTTTTTAGTTGATCATTTAAAAATGACAGTAAATTGATTATTATGTTTTATGTAAAAAAAAGTGCTGAAAATGGGAAGAAAATTATTTCAGTACAGTTCTCTCTTGTTTACATTTTGGCATTTTGAAGGTGTGACTCTTAACTTCCATGGCCTCGAAGACCTTTTCATGTCACATTTCTGAATATCCATGACACTTTTATTTTATTATTAAAAATTGATGGTCATCATACTGTTAAGAATTATGTAATATTGCATCAAAATGTAAAAAAAAAAAACTATTTTGGACACTGATGACCATCAAGGGAAAACCATGTTACTTATGGTACTAACTGAAAAGTGCAGCATGTGTTGGAAAATCAGTGTGATTGTTTTCTGTTCTGTAAGCAATGCAGTTCTGTAGAGTGCAATATGATGGCACTGTATGGATGGCGGTCAGTATGAAATTGTCCATTGGTTAATCACTAATTAAATTAAGGTCTATAAAGTCACTTGCCTAGTTATTAATTATGTACAGACACAGATGTGTCTTTACATATTGCCATCACCTGCGTCTGTCATCGCCGTCGTCGCCGTCACCGTCGCCGTGCACTTTCCTTGTAAACACGATAAGTGGAGGGCAGTTTTACTTTTTGGCTTTATATTTACAGAGCTGATGAATATTCATAAAACGCAGGTCAAGTTAAAAAATCAGCATGATCAGGCCATTACTGTAGAAGTTAAGCTGTTTTTATTATGTACAGACACAGATGTAGTCACCTGCGTCTGTCGTCGTCGTTGATGTTGCCGTTGCCGTTGGCGTGCACTTTTACCGTAAACACGATAAGCAGAAAACAGTTTTACGGTTTGGCTTGAAACTTACAGAACTGATGAATATGTATAATACACAGGTCAAGTTTGAAAATCAGCGTGATCGGGCCATTTTTAGGGAAGTTATGCTGTTTTTTTCACTTTTTTCAGCATATATGCAACACCGTAAACACGATAAGTGGAAAATGGTTTTACCTCTTGGTTTGAAACTTACAGAACTGATGAATATTTATAATACGCAGGTCAAGTTTGAAAATCAGCTTGATTGGGTCATTTTTAGGGAAGTTATGCTTTTTTTTCACATTTTCTGATTCAGTTCTTAGGCATGTTAACAGTCCCATTATTGAACTAATACAATATGTGAAAGTGTTTTTTTGACATTTCCTGCATCTTTACAACATTGTTAGCTGATTATGGAAAAATGATGGTAAACTTGTTATCGTGCATTGTGTAATGAAGTGTCAAAAATGGAAATAAACACATATCATTGCAGTTTGTCAGATTCAATCATCCACTATGTTCAGAATCTCAGAATGGAGGAAATTGGACATTTAATACTGTTCTATTGATATTTTTCCCATCTCATCAATTTTCTTAGTTGGTCATATAAAAATGACAGTAAACTGTTAATTTTGTTTTATGTTAAAAAAGTGTTAAAAATGGAAATAAACCCATTTCAGAAAAGTGCGGTCTTGTTTACATTTTGGCATTTTCAAGATGTGACTTTGAAGTTCCATGGGCCTGAAGACCTTTGCTAGTCACATTTTCTGAATATTCATGATACTAATATTTTATTATTAAAAATTGATGGTCATTATGCTGTTAAACATTATGTAATATTGCATCAAAATTTGAAGAAACCCCTATTTTGGGCACTGCTCCCATGATGACCATTTAAGGAAAATCATGTCACTTACTGTTCTCAAACTTACAGGAAAGAAACATGGGACTAAAATACAGCTTCAGTAGTCAATGCAGTCTGTTTGGTAATTTTTTCTGGCAGTTAAACAGTTTTTTTTTGTGAAAATTTAATTTTTCACATATTGGCATTTTCAAGGTGTGACTTTGAAGTTCCATGATCCTGAAGACCTTTGCTTGTCACGTTTTCTGAATGTCCATGTTACTAATATTCTATTATTAAAAATTGATGGTCATTATGCTGTTAAACATTATGTAATATTGCATCAAAATTTGAAGAAACCCCTATTTTGGGCACTGCTCCCATGATGACCATTTAAGGAAAATCATGTCACTTACTGTTCTCAAACTTACAGGAAAGAAACATGGGACTAAAATACAGCTTCAGTAGGCAATGCAGTCTGTTTGGTAAATTTTTCTGGCAATTAAACAGTTTTTTGTGAAAATTTAATTTTTCACATATTGGCATTTTCAAGGTGTGACTTGGAACCTCCACGGGCTTGAAGACCCATGCTAGTCACATTTTCTGAAAATCCATGATACGTATATTTTATTATTAAAAATTGATGGTCATTATGCTGTTAAGTATTATGTAATGTTGCATCAAAATAGAAGAAAACACAATTTTTGGTGCTGCTGCCATGATGACCATTATGGGAAAACCGTGTTACTTATGACTGTCAAACTTTCAAAAAAGAAACACAGGACTAAAATGCAGTTGGAAAAGCATTCTCATTGGCTTCTTTTTCTGGAAGTTATACATTTTAGTGAAATATTCATTATTATCGTGTTGGCATATTCATTGTGGGACTTGGTAGCTCCCATGGACATGAAGCCGAATGGTAATCAAATTTTCTAAATGTCCATGCTATTTATAGTCAATAATCAAAAATTGGTGATAATTATTCTATAATTTATTATGTAATGTTACATCAAAATTGACAAAAATATTTTTGCACTGCTACTGCAAACATTATGAAAAGAAAACTGTGTTACTTATTATTATTTTTAACTTACAAGTATGATTTTTCGGATTGGCATGCAGTTCAAATTAGAAAGCCAGGTCAATTGGGTTATCTTTTATTATTGAATTCATGCAATTTTGTGTGAAATTTTCATTTTTCTCATTCTGGCACTTTCAAAGTATAAACTTGAACTCTGATGGGCCTGAAGCCTTATGCCTTTACTTTACAAATTAAAATTTGATGTTGACTGTGCAGTTAAACAATGTATTTTTGCATCAGAATTGGTAGTCTCCTATTTTGTGCATTATTGTTTTGTGCTTTTCTTAAGATGTGACTTATGGGCCTGAAAGACCTTTGAGAGGGTCAGTCTGTAAATTTCCCTTGGGTATCACTTAGCTAAGTTTAGAGTTATAAAGTCATTTGCCTAATTAATAGGCCATTAAATGAGATTATATAAAGCACACTTGATGAAAACTCCCAAAGGTTAAGCTCTCTGCTAGATTAATAATAAGTAAGCAGTGATAATTATGCAGGTAAATTTTGTTTAATATTGCAAATAAGTTTTTTCATATATATATATATATATATATATATATATATATCAAAAAAGATTAAAAGTTTGAATAGCAGCATCATTGGAATTATATTTACCTCTGCCAAGGAGGTTATGTTTTGACCCCTGTTTGTCTGTCATCAACATCACTCAAAAATTTACGGACCGATTTTGATGAAATTTTCAGGAACTGATTAGTTTTTGGTGGTGGTCCGGATCAATAATCAATCAATAATCAATAAAAATCAACAATTGCTGTCTTGGCAGAGGTCTGCGCTCTTGGAATGCTTTTTTAGTTTTGTTATGTTTTCCTTTTTAATTTTTTCTCAAACTCTGGCATTTGTGACTTTTAACTCTCATCCGCCTGTGGCTCTGCACATTTTCTGTATTTCCACATAAGCAGTTGTATTGTTTTTTTATGTCTTTAAACATTATGTAATATTATTTTATGCACTGTCATCATTTTTCAAATATTGAGACTTTCATCATGAGAATTTGAACTCTCATGGTCCTGAAACTGTAATCTTACCGAAGGGGTGGATTGAGACCATCTTCTGGGTCTTCCAGAAGACGGTCAGGTTATTAAGTTTATATTGACGGGTATCTATTTTTTTTCTGTTGGAAGACCATAAAAATGGAGGATGGATCAACATAGATACTTTGGAATACTGTCAGAAAATATCTCTGGGTCCGCTCCTGTTATTGACCATGGTACCTGTTGTGCATGATTAAAATTCAGTTTTGACTGACAGTGCTATTATAAGCATTATTTATTATTGCATCAAAATTGACAAAATTACCTATTTTGCATCTTTATTTTCTGTTTTTTGTCTGTACATTTGACAGCTTTGCTTCCTTGTTTCACTTTTTAAGCATATATGCAACACTGTAAATATATTTCAAGGAAAACCGATAAGACTGTTGTCATAAAACTCACAGGAGTAATCAATCTTACTAAAACGCAGGTCAAGTTCGAAAATCAGCATGATCGGGCCACTATTTTAATAGTTATGCTTTTTTAAAAAAACTTTTCAGTATATTTTTCAATTGGCCTTTTAATGACATTACATAAAACACTCGTTGAGATTTCCCTGTAAAGTCCCATAGGTTTAGCTCTCTTAACTGTGTCACATAATTAGGATTTGGTGATAATTATGCAGGTAAATGTTGTTTAATATTGCAAATTAATTTACAAAAGAAAAAAATGTGTGTTACGCCAACATTAATGCTATAGATGCAGGGGCGGATTCAGAGATATTTTCTGACAGTCTTCCAAATTATCTTTGTTGATCCATTGTTCATTTTTGACCGTCTTCCAACAGAAAAAATTAGATACCCGTCAATGTAAACTTGAAAATCTGACCGTCTTCCGGAAGACCCAGAAGACGGCCTAAATCCGCCCCTGAGATGAATAACAGTGCCTTATCTATCCTCAAACTCAATGGGGTTATTAATATCATGTTAACACATGTTAACAAGATTGAAAGTTTGAATAGCAGCTTTATTGGAATATTTTTTTCAAACACTGGCATTTTCAAGATGTGACTTTTTACTCCCATCCATTTCAACGTCTACACATTTTCTGTACTTCCACTTAAGCAGTTGTATAGGTATTTATGTCTTTAAACATAATGTAATATTATTTTATGCACTGTTATCATTTTTCAAATATTGTGATTTTCATTATGTGAATTTGAACTCTTGTGGTCCTGAAACTGTAATCTTATTGCAGGGGCAAATTGAGACCGTCTTCTGAGGCTTCTAGAAGACGTCAGATTTTAATGTCTGGGTGGGGTCGCTCATCATCTTCTTTGTCCTGTAAAAAGAAATGAAAAACAAGATTAGATTTTTTCAATTTACCCAACCTACAAAACCAAAAAAATTAAATTTACTAACCTTAGCTTGGATCCAAGGGTAAAGTCCATGTCCGGGTGGGGTCGCTCATCATCTTCTTTGTCCTGTAAAAAGAAATGAAAAATAAAAGATAAGATTTTTTTCAATTTAACCTTCCCACCACCCCAGAAAAATGAAATTTACTAACCTTAGATTGGATCCAACAATGTAGTCCATGTCTGGGTGAGGTCGCTCATCATCTTCTTTGTCCTGTAAAAAGAAATTAAAAACAAGATTAGATTTTTTCAATTTATTCATCCTACAACCCCAAAAAATGAAATTTACTAACCTTAACTTGGATCCAAGAGTGAAGTCAATGTCCGGGTGGGGTCGCTCATCATCTTCTTTGTCCTGTAAAAAGAAATGATAAACAAGATTACATTTTTTCAATTTACCCATCCTACAACCCCAAAAAAATTGAATTTACTAACCTTAGCTTGGATCCAAGAGTGAAGACCATGTCCGGGTGGGGTCGCTCATCAACTTCTTTATCCTGGAAAAAGAAATGTAAAACAAGATTAGATTCTTTCAATTTACCCATCCTACAACCCCAAAAGAATAAAATTTACTAACCTTAGATTGGATCCAAGAATGAAGTCCATGTCCGTGTGGGGTTGCTCATCATCTTCTTTGTCCTGGAAAAAGAAATGTAAAACAAGATTAGATTCTTTCAATTTACCCATCCTACAACCTCAAAAAAATGAAATTTACAAACCTTAGATTGGATCCAAGAGTAAAAACCATGTCTGGGTGGGGTCGCTCATCCTTAGTGTGGATCTAAGAGTGTAGTCCATGTCCGTGTGGGGTCGCTCATCATCTTCTTTATCCTGTAAAAAGAAATGTAAAACAAGATTAGATTCTTTCAATTTACCCATCCTACAACCCCAAAAAATCAAATTTACTAACCTTAGATTGGATCCAAGAGTGAAGTCCATGTCTGTGTGGGGTCGCTCATCATCTTCTTTGTCCTGGAAAAAGAAATGAAAAACAAGATTACATTCTTTCGATTTACCAATACCATCACCCCAAAAAAATGAAATTTACTAACCTTAGCTTGGATCCAAGAGTGAAGTCCATGTCCGTGTGGGGTCGCTCATCATCTTCTTCGTCCTGTAAAAAGAAATGAAAAACAAGATTAGATTTTTTCAATTTACCCATCCTACAACCCCGAAAAAAAGAAATTTACTAACCTTAGCTTGGATCCAAGAGTGAAGTCCATGTCCAGGTGGGGTTGCTCATCATCTTCTTTGTCCTGTAAAAAGAAATGAAAAACAAAATTAGATTCTTTCAATTTACCCATCCTACAACCCCAAAAGAATAAAATTTACTAACCTTAGATTGGATCCAAGAATGAAGTCCATGTCCGTGTGGGGTTGCTCATCATCTTCTTTGTCCTGGAAAAAGAAATGTAAAACAAGATTAGATTCTTTCAATTTACCAATACCATCACCTCAAAACAATGAAATTTACTAACCTTAGCTTGGATCCAAGAGCGAAGTCCATGTCCGGGTGGGGTCGCTCATCATCTTCTTTGTCCTGGAAAAAGAAATGAAAAACAAGATTAGATTCTTTCAATTTACCCATCCTACAACCTCAAAAAAATGAAATTTACAAACCTTAGATTGGATCCAAGAGTAAAAACCATGTCTGGGTGGGGTCGCTCATCCTTAGTGTGGATCCAAGAGTGTAGTCCATGTCCGTGTGGGGTCGCTCATCATCTTCTTTATCCTGTAAAAAGAAATGTAAAACAAGATTAGATTCCTTCAATTTACCCATCCTACAACCCCAAAAAAATAAAATTTACTAACCTTAGATTGGATCCAAGAGTGAAGTCCATGTTCGTGTGGGGTCGCTCATCATCTTCTTTGTCCTGGAAAAAGAAATGAAAAACAAGATTAGATTCTTTCAATTTACCAATACCATCACCCCAAAAAAATGAAATTTACTAACCTTAGCTTGGATCCAAGAGTGAAGTCCATGTCCGTGTGGGGTCGCTCATCATCTTCTTCGTCCTGTAAAAAGAAATGAAAAACAAGTTTAGATTTTTTCAATTTACCCATCCTACAACCCCCCAAAAAAGAAATTTACTAACCTTAGCTTGGATCCAAGAGTGAAGTCCATGTCCGGGTGGGGTTGCTCATCATCTTCTTTGTCCTGTAAAAAGAAATGAAAAACAAAATTAGATTCTTTCAATTTACCCATCCTACAACCCCAAAAGAATAAAATTTACTAACCTTAGATTGGATCCAAGAGTGAAGTCCATGTCCGTGTGGGCTCGCTCATCAACTTCTTTATCCTGGAAAAAGAAATTTAAAACAAGATTAGATTCTTTCAATTTACCCATCCTACAACCCCAAAAGAATAAAATTTACTAACCTTAGATTGGATCCAAGAATGAAGTCCATGTCTGGGTGGGGTCACTCATCCTTATTGTGGATCCAAGAGTGTAGTCCATGTCCGTGTGGGGTCGCTCATCATCTTCTTTATCCTGTAAAAAGAAATGTAAAACAAGATTAGATTCTTTCAATTTACCAATACCATCACCCCAAAAAAATGAAATTTACTAACCTTAGCTTGGATCCAAGAGCGAAGTCCATGTCCGGGTGGGGTCGCTCATCATCTTCTTTGTCCTGGAAAAAGAAATGAAAAACAAGATTAGATTCTTTCAATTTACCCATCCTACAACCTCAAAAAAATGAAATTTACAAACCTTAGATTGGATCCAAGAGTAAAGACCATGTCTGGGTGGGGTCACTCATCCTTAGTGTGGATCCAAGAGTGTAGTCCATGTCCGTGTGGGGTTGCTCATCATCTTCTTTATCCTGTAAAAAGAAATGTAAAACAAGATTAGATTCCTTCAATTTACCCATCCTACAACCCCAAAAAAATAAAATTTACTAACCTTAGATTGGATCCAAGAGTGAAGTCCATGTTCGTGTGGGGTCGCTCATCATCTTCTTTGTCCTGGAAAAAGAAATGAAAAACAAGATTAGATTCTTTCAATTTACCAATACCATCACCCCAAAAAATGAAATTTACTAACCTTAGCTTGGATCCAAGAGTGAAGTCCATGTCCGTGTGGGGTCGCTCATCATCTTCTTCGTCCTGTAAAAAGAAATGAAAAACAAGTTTAGATTTTTTCAATTTACCCATCCTACAACCCCCCAAAAAAGAAATTTACTAACCTTAGCTTGGATCCAAGAGTGAAGTCCATGTCCGGGTGGGGTTGCTCATCATCTTCTTTGTCCTGTAAAAAGAAATGAAAAACAAAATTAGATTCTTTCAATTTACCCATCCTACAACCCTAAAAGAATAAAATTTACTAACCTTAGATTGGATCCAAGAGTGAAGTCCATGTCCGTGTGGGCTCGCTCATCAACTTCTTTATCCTGGAAAAAGAAATTTAAAACAAGATTAGATTCTTTCAATTTACCCATCCTACAACCCCAAAAGAATAAAATTTACTAACCTTAGATTGGATCCAAGAATGAAGTCCATGTCTGGGTGGGGTCACTCATCCTTATTGTGGATCCAAGAGTGTAGTCCATGTCCGTGTGGGGTCGCTCATCATCTTCTTTATCCTGTAAAAAGAAATGTAAAACAAGATTAGATTCTTTCAATTTACCAATACCATCACCCCAAAAAAATTAAATTTACTAACCTTAGCTTGGATCCAAGAGCGAAGTCCATGTCCGGGTGGGGTCGCTCATCATCTTCTTTGTCCTGGAAAAAGAAATGAAAAACAAGATTAGATTCTTTTAATTTACCCATCCTACAACCCCAAAAAAATAAAATTTACTAACCTTAGATTGGATCCAAGAGTGAAGTCCATGTCCGTGTGGGGTCACTCATCATCTTCTTTGTCCTGGAAAAAGAAATTAAAAACACGATTAGATTCTTTCAATTTACCAATACCATCACCCCAAAAAAATTAAATTTACTAACCTTAGCTTGGATCCAAGAGTGAAGTCCATGTCTGGGTGGGGTCGCTCATCATCTTCTTTGTCCTGTAAAAAGAAATGAAAAACAAGATTAGATTTTTTCCATTTACCCATCCTATAACCCCAAAAAAAATGAAATTAACTAACCTTAGATTGGATCCAAGAGTGAAGTCCATGTCTGGGTGGGGTCGCTCATCATCTTCTTTGCCCTGGAAAAAGAAATGTAAAACAAGATTAGATTCTTTCAATTTACCCATCCTACAACCTCAAAAAAATGAAATTTACCAACCTTAGATTGGATCCAAGAGTAAAGACCATGTCTGGGTAGGGTCGCTCATCCTTAGTGTGGAACCAAGAGTGTAGTCCATGTCCGTGTGGGGTCGCTCATCATCTTCTTTGACCTGGAAAAAGAAATGTAAAACAAAATTAGATTTCTTCAATTTACCCATCCCAACACCCCCCAAAAAAAGGAAATTTCCTTACCTTACATTGGATCCAAGAGTGTAGTCCATGTTTATGTGGGGTCCCTCATCATCTTCTTTGTCCTGTAAAAATAAATGAAAAACAAGATTAGATTCTTTCAATTTACCCATCCTACAACCTCAAAAAAATGAAATTTACCAACCTTAGATTGGATCCAAGAGTGAAGTCCATGTCTGGGCAGGGTTGCTCATCATCTTCTTTGTCCCGTAAAAGGAAATGAAAAACAAGATTAGATTTTTTCAATTTACCCATCCTACAACCCCAAAAAAATGAAATTTACTAACCTTAGCTTGGATCCAAGAGTGAAGACCATGTCCGGGTGGGGTCCCTCATCATCTCCTTTGTCCTGTAAAAAGAAATGAAAAACAAGATTAGATTTGTTCAATTTACCAATACCATCACCTCAAAACAATGAAATTTACTAACCTTAGCTTGGATCCAAGAGCGAAGTCCATGTCCGGGTGGGGTCGCTCATCATCTTCTTTGTCCTGGAAAAAGAAATGAAAAACAAGATTAGATTCTTTCAATTTACCCATCCTACAACCTCAAAAAAATGAAATTTACAAACCTTAGATTGGATCCAAGAGTAAAGACCATGTCTGGGTGGGGTCACTCATCCTTATTGTGGATCCAAGAGTGTAGTCCATGTCCGTGTGAGGTCGCTCATCATCTTCTTTATCCTGTAAAAAGAAATTAAAAACAAGATTAGATTCTTTCAATTTACCCATCCTACAACCCCAAAAAAATAAAATTTACTAACCTTAGATTGGATCCAAGAGTGAAGTCCATGTCCGTGTGGGGTCGCTCATCATCTTCTTTGTCCTGGAAAAAGAAATTAAAAACAC
Organism: Lingula anatina; assembly: GCF_051362555.1. Taxonomy (NCBI): domain Eukaryota; kingdom Metazoa; phylum Brachiopoda; class Lingulata; order Lingulida; family Lingulidae; genus Lingula; species Lingula anatina. The sequence goes on from NC_141767.1 coordinate 24,044,570, forward strand.
GATTAGATTCTTTCAATTTACCAATACCATCACCCCAAAAAAATGAAATTTACTAACCTTAGCTTGGATCCAAGAGTGAAGTCCATGTCCGTGTGGGGTCGCTCATCATCTTCTTTGTCCTGTAAAAAGAAATGAAAAACAAGATTAGATTCTTTCAATTTACCCATCCTACAACCTCAAAAAAATGAAATTTACTAACCTTAGCTTGGATCCAAGAGTGAAGTCCATGTGTGGGTGGGGTCGCTCATCATCTTCTTTGTCCTGTAAAAAGAAATGAAAAACAAGTTTAGATTTTTTCCATTTACCCATCCTATAACCCCAAAAAAATGAAATTAACTAACCTTAGATTGGATCCAAGAGTGAAGTCCATGTCCGGGTGGGGTCGCTCATCATCTTCTTTTTCCTGTAAAAAGAAATGTAAAACAAGATTAGATTCTTTCAATTTACCCATCCTACAACCCCCAAAAAATAACATTTACTAACCTTAGCTTGGATCCAAGAGTGAAGTCCATGTCTGTGTGGGGTCGCTCATCATCTTCTTTGTCCTGGAAAAAGAAATGAAAAACAAGATTACATTCTTTCGATTTACCAATACCATCACCCCAAAAAAATGAAATTTACTAACCTTAGCTTGGATCCAAGAGTGAAGTCCATGTCCGTGTGGGGTCGCTCATCATCTTCTTCGTCCTGTAAAAAGAAATGAAAAACAAGATTAGATTTTTTCAATTTACCCATCCTACAACCCCGAAAAAAAGAAATTTACTAACCTTAGCTTGGATCCAAGAGTGAAGTCCATGTCCAGGTGGGGTTGCTCATCATCTTCTTTGTCCTGTAAAAAGAAATGAAAAACAAAATTAGATTCTTTCAATTTACCCATCCTACAACCCCAAAAGAATAAAATTTACTAACCTTAGATTGGATCCAAGAATGAAGTCCATGTCCGTGTGGGGTTGCTCATCATCTTCTTTGTCCTGGAAAAAGAAATGTAAAACAAGATTAGATTCTTTCAATTTACCCATCCTACAACCTCAAAAAAATGAAATTTACTAACCTTAGCTTGGATCCAAGAGTGAAGTCCATGTGTGGGTGGGGTCGCTCATCATCTTCTTTGTCCTGTAAAAAGAAATGAAAAACAAGTTTAGATTTTTTCCATTTACCCATCCTATAACCCCAAAAAAATGAAATTAACTAACCTTAGATTGGATCCAAGAGTGAAGTCCATGTCTGGGTGGGGTCGCTCATCATCTTCTTTTTCCTGTAAAAAGAAATGTAAAACAAGATTAGATTCTTTCAATTTACCCATCCTACAACCCCAAAAAAATAAAATTTACTAACCTTAGCTTGGATCCAAGAGTGAAGTCCATGTCTGTGTGGGGTCGCTCATCATCTTCTTTGTCCTGGAAAAAGAAATGAAAAACAAGATTACATTCTTTCGATTTACCAATACCATCACCCCAAAAAAATGAAATTTACTAACCTTAGCTTGGATCCAAGAGTGAAGTCCATGTCCGTGTGGGGTCGCTCATCATCTTCTTCGTCCTGTAAAAAGAAATGAAAAACAAGATTAGATTTTTTCAATTTACCCATCCTACAACCCCGAAAAAAAGAAATTTACTAACCTTAGCTTGGATCCAAGAGTGAAGTCCATGTCCAGGTGGGGTTGCTCATCATCTTCTTTGTCCTGTAAAAAGAAATGAAAAACAAAATTAGATTCTTTCAATTTACCCATCCTACAACCCCAAAAGAATAAAATTTACTAACCTTAGATTGGATCCAAGAGCGAAATCCATGTCCGGGTGGGGTCGCTCATCATCTTCTTTGTCCTGGAAAAAGAAATGAAAAACAAGATTAGATTCTTTCAATTTACCCATCCTACAACCTCAAAAAAATGAAATTTACAAACCTTAGATTGGATCCAAGAGTAAAAACCATGTCTGGGTGGGGTCACTCATCCTTAGTGTGGATCCAAGAGTGTAGTCCATGTCCGTGTGGGGTTGCTCATCATCTTCTTTATCCTGTAAAAAGAAATGTAAAACAAGATTAGATTCCTTCAATTTACCCATCCTACAACCCCAAAAAAATAAAATTTACTAACCTTAGATTGGATCCAAGAGTGAAGTCCATGTTCGTGTGGGGTCGCTCATCATCTTCTTTGTCCTGGAAAAAGAAATGAAAAACAAGATTAGATTCTTTCAATTTACCAATACCATCACCCCAAAAAATGAAATTTACTAACCTTAGCTTGGATCCAAGAGTGAAGTCCATGTCCGTGTGGGGTCGCTCATCATCTTCTTCATCCTGTAAAAAGAAATGAAAAACAAAATTAGATTCTTTCAATTTACCCATCCTACAACCCCAAAAGAATTAAATTTACTAACCTTAGATTGGATCCAAGAGTGAAGTCCATGTCCGTGTGGGCTCGCTCATCAACTTCTTTATCCTGGAAAAAGTAATGTAAAACAAGATTAGATTCTTTCAATTTACCCATCCTACAACCCCAAAAGAATAAAATTTACAAACCTTAGATTGGATCCAAGAGTAAAGACCATGTCTGGGTGGGGTCACTCATCCTTATTGTGGATCCAAGAGTGTAGCCCATGTCCGTGTGGGGTCGCTCATCATCTTCTTTATCCTGTAAAAAGAAATGTAAAACAAGATTAGATTCTTTCAATTTACCAATACCATCACCCCAAAAAAATGAAATTTACTAACCTTAGCTTGGATCCAAGAGCGAAGTCCATGTCCGGGTGGGGTCGCTCATCATCTTCTTTGTCCTGGAAAAAGAAATGAAAAACAAGATTAGATTCTTTCAATTTACCCATCCTACAACCTCAAAAAAATGAAATTTACAAACCTTAGATTGGATCCAAGAGTAAAGACCATGTCTGGGTGGGGTCACTCATCCTTATTGTGGATCCAAGAGTGAAGTCCATGTCTGGGTGGGGTCGCTCATCATCTTCTTTGTCCTGTAAAAAGAAATGAAAAACAAGATTAGATTTTTTCCATTTACCCATCCTATAACCCCAAAAAATGAAATTAACTAACCTTAGATTGGATCCAAGAGTGAAGTCCATGTCTGGGTGGGGTCGCTCATCATCTTCTTTGCCCTGGAAAAAGAAATGTAAAACAAGATTAGATTCTTTCAATTTACCCATCCTACAACCTCAAAAAAATGAAATTTACCAACCTTAGATTGGATCCAAGAGTAAAGACCATGTCTGGGTAGGGTCGCTCATCCTTAGTGTAGAACCAAGAGTGTAGTCCATGTCCGTGTGGGGTCGCTCATCATCTTCTTTGACCTGGAAAAAGAAATGTAAAACAAAATTAGATTTCTTCAATTTACCCATCCCAACACCCCCCAAAAAAAGGAAATTTCCTTACCTTACATTGGATCCAAGAGTGAAGTCCATGTCTGGGCAGGGTTGCTCATCATCTTCTTTGTCCTGTAAAAGGAAATGAAAAACAAGATTAGATTTTTTCAATTTACCCATCCTACAACCCCAAAAAAATTAAATTTACTAACCTTAGCTTGGATCCAAGAGTGAAGACCATGTCCGGGTGGGGTCGCTCATCATCTCCTTTGTCCTGTAAAAAGAAATGAAAAACAAGATTAGATTTGTTCAATTTACCAATACCATCACCTCAAAACAATGAAATTTACTAACCTTAGCTTGGATCCAAGAGCGAAGTCCATGTCCGGGTGGGGTCGCTCATCATCTTCTTTGTCCTGGAAAAAGAAATGAAAAACAAGATTAGATTCTTTCAATTTACCCATCCTACAACCTCAAAAAAATGAAATTTACAAACCTTAGATTGGATCCAAGAGTAAAGACCATGTCTGGGTGGGGTCACTCATCCTTATTGTGGATCCAAGAGTGTAGTCCATGTCCGTGTGAGGTCGCTCATCATCTTCTTTATCCTGTAAAAAGAAATGTAAAACAAGATTAGATTCTTTCAATTTACCAATACCATCATCCCAAAAAAATGAAATTTACTAACCTTAGCTTGGATCCAAGAGCGAAGTCCATGTCCGGGTGGGGTCCCTCATCATCTTCTTTGTTCTGGAAAAAGAAATGAAAAACAAGATTAGATTCTTTCAATTTACCCATCCTACAACCCCAAAAAAATAAAATTTACTAACCTTAGATTGGATCCAAGAGTGAAGTCCATGTCCGTGTGGGGTCGCTCATCATCTTCTTTGTCCTGGAAAAAGAAATTAAAAACACGATTAGATTCTTTCAATTTACCAATACCATCACCCCAAAAAAATGAAATTTACTAACCTTAGCTTGGATCCAAGAGCGAAGTCCATGTCCGGGTGGGGTAGCTCATCATCTTCTTTGTCCTGGAAAAAGAAATGAAAAACAAGATTAGATTCTTTCAATTTACCCATCCTACAACCTCAAAAAAATGAAATTTACAAACCTTAGATTGGATCCAAGAGTAAAGACCATGTCTGGGTAGGGTCACTCATCCTTATTGTGGATCCAAGAGTGTAGTCCATGTCCGTGTGGGGTCGCTCATCATCTTCTTTGTCCTGGAAAAAGAAATGTAAAACAAAATTAGATTCTTTCAATATACCAATACCATCACCCAAAAAAAATGAAATTTACTAACCTTAGCTTGGATCCAAGAGTGAGGTCCATGTCCGGGTGGGGTCGCTCATCATCTTCTTTATCCTGTAAAAAGAAATGTAAAACAAGATTAGATTCTTTCAATTTACCTATCCTACAACCCCAAAAGAATAAAATTTACTAACCTTATATTGGATCCAAGAGTGAAGTCCATGTCCGTGTGGGCTCGCTCATCAACTTCTTTATCCTGGAAAAAGAAATGTAAAACAAGATTAGATTCTTTCAATTTACCCATCCTACAACCCCAAAAGAATAAAATTTACTAACCTTAGATTGGATCCAAGAATGAAGTTTACTAACCTTAGCTTGGATCCAAGAGCGAAGTCCATGTCCGGGTGGGGTAGCTCATCATCTTCTTTGTCCTGGAAAAAGAAATGAAAAACAAGATTAGATTCTTTCAATTTACCCATCCTACAACCTCAAAAAAATGAAATTTACAAACCTTAGATTGGATCCAAGAGTAAAGACCATGTCTGGGTGGGGTCACTCATCCTTATTGTGGATCCAAGAGTGTAGTCCATGTCCGTGTGGGGTCGCTTATCATCTTCTTTATCCTGTAAAAAGAAATGTAAAACAAGAATAGATTCTTTCAATTTACCAATACCATCACCCCAAAAAAATGAAATTTACTAACCTTAGATTGGATCCAAGAATGAAGTCCATGTCCGTGTGGGCTCGCTCATCAACTTCTTTATCCTGGAAAAAGAAATGATAAACAAGATTAGATTTTTTCAATTTACCCATCCTACAACCCCAAAAAAATTGAATTTACTAACCTTAGCTTGGATCCAAGAGTGAAGACCATGTCCGGGTGGGGTCGCTCATCAACTTCTTTATCCTGGAAAAAGAAATGTAAAACAAGATTAGATTCTTTCAATTTACCCATCCTACAACCCCAAAAGAATAAAATTTACTAACCTTAGATTGGATCCAAGAATGAAGTCCATGTCCCTGTGGGCTCGCTCATCAACTTCTTTATCCTGGAAAAAGAAATGTAAAACAAGATTAGATTCTTTCAATTTACCCATCCTACAACCCCAAAAGAATAAAATTTACTAACCTTAGATTGGATCCAAGAATGAAGTTTACTAACCTTAGCTTGGATCCAAGAGCGAAGTCCATGTCCGGGTGGGGTAGCTCATCATCTTCTTTGTCCTGGAAAAAGAAATGAAAAACGAGATTAGATTCTTTCAATTTACCCATCCTACAACCTCAAAAAAATGAAATTTACAAACCTTAGATTGGATCCAAGAGTAAAGACCATGTCTGGGTGGGGTCACTCATCCTTATTGTGGATCCAAGAGTGTAGTCCATGTCCGTGTGGGGTCGCTCATCATCTTCTTTATCCTGTAAAAAGAAATGTAAAACAAGAATAGATTCTTTCAATTTACCAATACCATCACCCCAAAAAAATGAAATTTACTAACCTTAGCTTGGATCCAAGAGTGAAGTCCATGTCTGGGTGGGGTCGCTCATCATCTTCTTTGTCCTGTAAAAAGAAATGAAAAACAAGATTAGATTTTTTCCATTTACCCATCCTATAACCCCAAAAAAATGAAATTAACTAACCTTAGATTGGATCCAAGAGTGAAGTCCATGTCTGGGTGGGGTCGCTCATCATCTTCTTTGTCCTGGAAAAAGAAATGTAAAACAAGATTAGATTCTTTCAATTTACCCATCCTACAACCTCAAAAAAATGAAATTTACCAACCTTAGATTGGATCCAAGAGTAAAGACCATGTCTGGGAAGGGTCGCTCATCCTTAGTGTGGATCCAAGAGTGTAGTCCATGTCCGTGTGGGGTCGCTCATCATCTTCTTTGTCCTGGAAAAAGAAATGTAAAACAAAATTACATTCTTTCAATTTACCAATACCATCACCCAAAAAAAATGAAACTTACTAACCTTAGCTTGGATCCAAGAGTGAGGTCCATGTCCGGGTGGGGTCGCTCATCATCTTCTTTATCCTGTAAAAAGAAATGTAAAACAAGATTAGATTCTTTCAATTTACCCATCCTACAACCCCCAAAAAATAAAATTTACTAACCTTAGATTGGATCCAAGAGTGAAGTCCATGTCCGTGTGGGGTCGCTCATCATCTTCTTTGTCCTGGAAAAAGAAATTAAAAACACGATTAGATTCTTTCAATTTACCAATACCATCACCCCAAAAAAATGAAATTTACTAACCTTAGCTTGGATCCAAGAGTGAAGTCCATGTCTGGGTGGGGTCGCTCATTATCTTCTTTGTCCTGTAAAAAGAAATGAAAAACAAGATTAGATTTTTTCCATTTACCCATCTTATAACCCCAAAAAAATGAAATTAACTAACCTTAGATTGGATCCAAGAGTGAAGTCCATGTCTGGGTGGGGTCGCTCATCATCTTCTTTGTCCTGGAAAAAGAAATGTAAAACAAGATTAGATTCTTTCAATTTACCCATCCTACAACCTCAAAAAAATGAATTTTACCAACCTTAGATTGGATCTAAGAGTAAAGACCATGTCTGGGTGGGGTCGCTCATCCTTTGTGTGGATCCAAGAGTGTAGTCCATGTCCGTGTGGGGTCGCTCATCATCTTCTTTGACCTGGAAAAAGAAATGTAAAACATAATTAGATTCTTTCAATTTACCCATCCTACAACCTCAAAAAAATGAATTTTACCAACCTTAGATTGGATCTAAGAGTAAAGACCATGTCTGGGTAGGGTCGCTCATCATCTTCTTTGTCCTGTAAAAAGAAATGTAAAACAAAATTAGATTCTTTCAATTTACCAATACCATCACCCAAAAAAAATGAAATTTACTAACCTTAGCTTGGATCCAAGAGTGAGGTCCATGTCCGTGTGGGGTCGCTCATCATCTTCTTTGTCCTGTAAAAAGAAATGAAATACAACATTAGATTTTGTCAATTTACCCATCCTACAACCCTAAAAAAATTAAATTTACTAACCTTAGCTTGCATCCAAGAGTAAAGTCTATGGCCAGGTGGGGTCGCTCATCATCTTCTTTATTCTGTAAAAAGAAATGAAAAACAAGATTAGATTTCTTCAATTTACCCATCACACCCCCCCCCCCCCCCCCAAAAAAAAGGAAATTTCCTTACCTTACATTGGATCCAAGACTGTAGTCCACGTTTATGTGGGGTCCCTCATCATCTTCTTTGTCCTGTAAAAAGAAATGAAATACAACATTAGATTTTTTCAATTTAACCATCCCACCAACCCAAAAAAATGAAATTTACTAACCTTAGCTTGCATCCAAGAGTAAAGTCCATGGCCGGGTGGGGTGGCTCATCATCTTCTTTGTCCTGTAAAAAGAAATGAAAAACAAGATTAGATTTTTTCAATTTACCCATCCTATAACCCCAAAAGAATAAAATTTACTAACCTTAGATTGGATCCAAGAGTGAAGTCCATGTCCGGGTGGGGTCGCTCATCATCTTCTTTATCCTGTAAAAAGAAATGAAAAACAAGATTAGATTTTTTCAATTTACTCAACCTACAACCCCAAAAGAATAAAATTTACTAACCTTAGCTTGGATCCAAGAGTGAAGTCCATGTCCGGGTGGGGTCGCTCATCATCTTCTTTGTCCTGTAAAAAGAAATGTAAAAAAAAGATTAGATTCTTTCAATTTACCAATACCATCACCCCAAAAAAATATAATTTACTAACCTTAGCTTGGATTGAAGAGTGAAGTCTATGTCCAGGTTGGGTTGCTCATCATCTTCTTGGTCCTGGAAAAAGAAATTAAAAACAAGATTAGATTTTTTCAATTTACCCATAATACAACCTCAAAAAAATGAAATTTACTAACCTTAGTGTGGATCCAAGACTGAAGTCCATGTCTGGGTGGGGTCACTCATCATCTTCTTTGTCCTGTCAAAAGAAATGAAAAACAAGATTAGATTTTTTCAATTTACCCATCCTACAACCCCAAAAAAATGAAATTTACTAACCTTAGCTTGGATCCAAGAGTGAAGACCATGTCCGGGTGGGGTCGCTCATCATCTCCTTTGTCCTGTAAAAAGAAATGAAAAACAAGATTAGATTTGTTCAATTTACCCATTCCACCACCCCAAAAAAATTAAATTTACTAACCTTAGCTAGGATCTAAGAGTGAAGACCATGTCCGAGTGGGGTTGCTCATCATCTTCTTTATCCTGTAAAAAGAAATGAAAAACAAGATTAGATATCTTTAATTTACCCATCCCACCACCCCCCAAAAAAAGAAATTTACTAACCTTAGCTTGCATCCAAGAGTAAAGTCCATGGCCGGGTGGGTTCGCTCATCATCTTCTTTGTCCTGTAAAAAGAAATGAAAAACAAGATTAGATTCTTTCAATTTACCCATCCTACAACCTCAAAAAAATGAAATTTACCAACCTTAGATTGGATCCAAGAGTGAAGTCCATGTCTGGGCAGGGTTGCTCATCATCTTCTTTGTCCTGTAAAAGGAAATGAAAAACAAGATTAGATTTTTTCAATTTACCCATCCTACAACCCCCCAAAAAATGAAATTTACTAACCTTATCTTTGATCCAAGACTGAAGTCCATGTCTGGGCAGGGTTGCTCATCATCTTCTTTGTCCTGTAAAAAGAAATGAAAAACAAGATTAGATTTTGTCAATTTACCCATCCTACAACCCCAAAAAAATGAAATTTACTAACCTTAGCTTGCATCCAAGAGTAAAGTCCATGGCCGGGTGTGGTCACTCATCATCTTCTTTATCCTGTAAAAAGAAATGCAAAACAAGATTAGATTCTTTCAATTTACCCATCCTACAACCCCAAAAGAATAAAATTTACTAACCTTAGCTTGCATCCAAGAGTAAAGTCCATGGCCGGGTGGGGTCGCTCATCATCTTCTTTATTCTGTAAAAAGAAATGAAAAACTGAATTAGATTTTTTCAATTTACTAATACCATCACCCCAAAAAAATGAAATTTACTAACCTTAGCTTGGATCCAAGAGTGAAGTCCATGTCTGGGTGGGGTCGCTCATCATCTTCTTTATTCTGTAAAAAGAAATGAAAAACAAGATTAGATTCTTTCAATTTACCCATCCTACAACCCCAAAAGAATAAAATTTACTAACCTTAGATTGGATCCAAGAGTGAAGTCCATGTCCGGGTGGGGTCACTCATCATCTTTTTCATCCTGTAAAAAGAAATAAAAAACAAGATTAGATTTTTTCAATTTACCCATCCTACAACCCCCCAAAAAAGAAATTTACTAACCTTAGCTTGGATCCAAGAGTGAAGTCCATGTCCAGGTGGGGTCGCTCATCATCTTCTTTGTCCTGTAAAAAGAAATGAAAAACAAGATTAGATTTTGTCAATTTACCCATCCTACAACCCCAAAAAAATGAAATTTACTAACCTTAGCTTGCATCCAAGAGTAAAGTCCATGGCCGGGTGTGGTCGCTCATCATCTTCTTTATCCTGTAAAAAGAAATGCAAAACAAGATTAGATTCTTTCAATTTACCCATCCTACAACCTCAAAAGAATAAAATTTACTAACCTTAGATTAGATCCAAGAGTGAAGTCCATGTCTGGGTGGGGTCACTCATCATCTTCTTTGGCCTGTAAAAAGAAATGAAAAACAAGATTAGATTTTGTCAATTTACCCATCCTACAACCCCCCAAAAAAGAAATTAACTAACCTTAGCTTGCATCCAAGAGTAAAGTCCATGGCCGGGTGAGGTCGCTCATCATCTACTTTGTCCTGTAAAAAGAAATGAAAAACAAGATTAGATTTTGTCAATTTACCCATCCTACAACCCCAAAAGAATAAAATTTACTAACCTTAGCTTGCATCCAAGAGTAAAGTCCATGGCTGGGTGGGGTCGCTCATCATCTTCTTTATCCTGTAAAAAGAAATAAAAAACAAGATTAGATTTGTTCAATTTACCCATCCCACCACCCCCCAAAAAAAGAAATTTACTAACCTTAGCTTGGATCCAAGAGTGAAGTCCATGTCCGTGTGGGGTCGCTCATCATCTTCTTTGTCCTGGAAAAAGAAATGTAAAACAATATTAGATTTGTTCAATTTACCCATCCTACAACCCCAAAAAAAATGAAATTTACTAACCTTAGCTTGGATCCAAGAGTAAAGTCCATGGCCGGGTGGGGTCGCTCATCATCTTCTTTATCCTGTAAAAAGAAATGAAAAACAAGATTAGATTTCTTCAATTTACCCATCCCCCCCCACCCCCCCCACCCCCCCCCAAAAAAAAAAAAAAGAAATTTACTAACCTTAGCTTGGATCCAAGAGTGAAGTCCATGTCTGGGTGGGGTCCCTCATTATCTTCTTTGTCCTGTAAAAAGAAATGTAAAACAAGATTAGATTTTTTTCAATTTACCTACACCATCACCCCCAAAAAATAAAATTTACTAACCTTAGCTTGGATCCAAGAGTGAAGTCCATATCCATGTGGGGTCGCTCATCATCTTCTTTGTCCTGGAAAAAAAAATGAAAAACAAGATTAGATTCTTTCAATTTACCCATCCTACAACCTCAAAAAATGAACTTTACTAACCTTAGTGTGGATCCAAGAGTGAAGTCCATGTTCGGGTGGGGTCGCTCATCATCTTCTTTGTCCTGTAAAAAGAAATTAAAAACAAGATTAGATTTTTTCAATTTACCCATCCTACAACCCCAAAAGAATAAAATTTACTAACCTTAGATTGGATCCAAGAGTGAAGTCCATGTCTGGGTGGGGTCACTCATCATCTTCTTTGTCCTGCAAAAAGAAATGAAAAACAAGATTAGATTTTTTCAATTTACCCATCCTACAACCCCCAAAAAATGAAATTTACTAACCTTAGCTTGGATCCAAGAGTGAAGACCATGTCCGGGTGGGGTCGCTCATCATCTCCTTTGTCCTGTAAAAAGAAATGAAAAACAAGATTAGATTTGTTTAATTTACCTATTCCACCACCCCAAAAAAATGAAATTTACTAACCTTAGCTTGGATCTAAGAGTGAAGACTGTGTCCGGGTGGGGTTGCTCATCATCTTCTTTGTCCTGTAAAAAGAAATGAAAAAAACTACTTTTCTTTGTTTGAGTTTTTAAAGTTGGTTTTTAAAGTGAAAGTGACATGGTTTTCCTTGAATGGTCACTGTGGAGGCAGTGCCCAAAATAGGGATGTCTTCAGTTTTGATGCAATATTACATAATGCTTGACAGCATAATGACCATCAAGTTTTAATAATAAAATAAAAGTATAATGGATATTCAACAAATATGACATGAAAAAGTCTTCAAGGTCAAGGAAGTTCAGAGTCACACCTTCAAAATACCAAAATGTAAACGAGAGATAACTGTACTGAAATGATTTTCTTTCCATTTTCAAAACCTTTTTTACAGAAAACAAAATGAGCAATTTACTGTCATTTTTAAATGATCAACTAAGAAAATTGTTGACAAAGGAAAAATATCAATAGAACAATTTTAAATGTCCTATTTGCTTCATTCTGAGATTCTGAACATAGTGAATGATTGAATCTGACAAACTGTAAAGATGTGTTTATTTCCATCTTTGAAACTTTATTACACAATACACAATAACAGGTTTACCATCATTTTTATATTATCAACTAACAATATTGTTAAGATGCAGAAAATGTCAAAAGAACGCCTTTACATATATAATTAGTTAAAAAATGAGACTGTTAACATGCCTAAGAATCAAATCTGAGGAAAAAAATACTTATATACAAAAACAAGGCATAACTTCAAGAAAACTTCACCAATCAAGCTTATTTTCGAACTAAATCTGTATTTCAGTAAGACTGATCACTCCTGTGAATTTCTAGACAATTGGTCAATTGATTTTCCTTGAAATGTGTTATCGGTGGTGCATATATGCTAAAGAAAGTTAAAAAACAGAATAGCTTTTATATAAATCGCCTGACCATGCCAATTTTCTAACTTGACCTGTGTACTATGAATATTCATCAGTTCTGTAAGTTTCAATCCAAGTGTAAAAATGCTTTGTATGTGTCTGTACATAAAAACAATACACAAAAGGGAAAAACACTTACACTTGAGAGAAAATGCACATCAGCCTTAGAAGAGAAACACGACAACCAAACAAGCGTGACCTAAATAGGGCATATGAAGGCTTTGGTTCTAGCCTCAAAGGGCATTCAACTTTCAAGAACGACCTAGAAACTTGGGCGTAAGAGGAATACGACAGAAATGAAAAGAGAGTATGACATGGTGGCACCTACCCATCTCCAGCAGCTTGGATTTCAGTCCATATACGATTATTTTTCTGCGGCGGTTATTCGAGGTCCGGGCTAAGAGCTGAGTGTTATTTGTACATGTACATTTCCCAGATTGAAGGGTCGAATTCACAGAAGCACACCATGGGGAAAAGACACAACATTCGATGTTTTGTGCTAGTAAAGAAACTATCCTCAGGTGCGTTGCATTGGCGTAGGATCACATGAGATTTGAAGGTGGTTGCCCGAAGAAAATCAATCGCTCTCACTTCTCGTCTCCTCTGGAGTGAAACGCAACATGTCCATCCCGCTTCACAATTGCCCGCTCTTAGACTTCCAATCTTAGATTGACGGCTGGGGGCGTTGTTGTCGTCAGCATCCTGTTAGTTTGAACGCGGGGGTGTCGTATGAGAATGAGACCCAAATTTCATTATTGCATTGTATATACACCTACGTTTGAAATGCATTCAGCGTTTTCATACCTTAACTTTTTTGTTTAAACAGATAAAAACGCACATGTACCTCGGAGGAAAGAATCAATGTACGGCTATAATAGTTTTTTGGGGGAAACCACGCACGCCTCTCCCCCAATTATTATTGACAGTGTCCTTGCATCTTGTTGACATGATATCAACCTGAAGTTTATAAACCTACCCCAGGCCATCATTGGACGACCTTGTCCGCTTACTCTGGAACATTTATTCACAATATGCACTGATCCACAATGCACTGTAAAGAAACTTTCATTTCATTTCTTGTTTCACAGATGATGATAATAAAGATAAAGTGATCAGATAATACATTTTTGCTATAAATATGTATGTAGAGTTGTCCAGTTTTTTGGTAGCATTAATTTTCGAAGGAGAAAGGATAACGAAAGGATAATATACTTGGTGTGATTTAATGTTTTAGTTTCTTTTTACATATGCTTAAATATTTTAACTACTTCTTATATTTGCTTGAAAGAAGATGGCATGCAGGGCTCCATAGTCCCCCTTTTCACTGTTCAGAACTGGCATGGTTTAAAAAAAAAACTTTCGTGTGTGTGTGTGTGTGTGGGGGGGGGGGGGGGAGGGAGGGAGTTACCTCCCTCAGCTCCTGTGATCTTTTATGTTGTTTAATTACCCAAATTAACAGGTCTGTAGACGGAAAGGGGAGAGGGGGCGAACCCCAGAAGAAGGTTGTTTGCTCAGGGCAACATATGACCTACGTACACGGAAGTTTCATGGTAAAAAGATCAACTTATAGAAAAAAAAACGTCACGTTTTGATAATCTGCATCTACTACAATTACCCAAATGGTCTTTTATTTAAAAAAAAAAAAGATTAACAAAAAGCATACAACCATATAATGAAGAGGACATTATCAGACTGAGTCTCTAATAACTAAAATGAAAAAGTATACTTTTAGCTGAAGATGGAGTTAAACAATCTGCCTCAACGGGTTCAGGGGTTGAGAAGTAAATATGTAGAAAGCCAAAATGACGAAATAACCTTAACATGAAATTACACAACTTATACGAAGCACATTTTTCTGACTGGCGTGGAGTTTTCATTTTTACAGCATGGAATTTAATGTAAGCGATATTTAGATTACCTGTTCAATGCCTGCTAGAGATATGCAGCAAGAAAACAAAGCGGGGACATCGTGGGATATGGTGGCCAGACCATGGACAGACGGTAGAGAGTTACAGGTGGTGCCCCCTCTGAAAATGGAGGTAAGGCCAATGATCTGAAAAATTAAGTATTGGACATGTACTGTTAATTACTTTTCGATTTCAATGGTGCGATGGGCGTAGAATAGGTGATTTTGCTACTTAAATATGAAGCCTATTTAATGATGTCAATCTATGGCAAATAGCGGGGGATTGTGAAAAATGGGTAATTGAAGGTCTGATCATTCCCCTTTTTCTACCCCCTTACCGTCAATAGACAAAAAACTATGAAAACAAACATTTTAGACGAAAAATATTTATATTCTTATTAAAGATCAATTTCCTAAATTGATGGGTTTCAGGGGCAGATCCAGGATTATTAGAAGGGGGGTCCGGAAGACCTCGAACGCAACCCCCCCCCCCCCCCAGGCGTGGGGTTCGTTGCCTGCTCAAGGGCCCCGAAATTTTTTTGATGTTTTTGAGGGCAAACGGTGCCCTTTGGTACGGTTAAGAACTATGATTCAGATAGTCAAATTTTTTTTCAAGAGGGGAATATTGGTGTGATATATTTTTCAGAAACCGAAGGGGGAGGGGTCAGGAACACCCAGTTCCATGTAAAATATATTTGCTCTTTATCTTTGTTTAATATATAACTGCTTTTAAATAATAATAGAAAATAGTTATCTAAACAGAGCTGTTACATAAACAAATGCTATAATATTCTATTTACTAATTGTTTTGTTTCTTATGAAAAATGTCTTATTCTAAGTTTCATTTTTTTTCTGTGAGCACAGTGTGTTGCTATATTTGTATAAAATATAATTTTGATGTATATATATTAAAACTGAAACATACGGGGAATTAATTAAAATATTAATGACTCGTGTAATTTGTTATCTTTTTGAGGTGAAAATAGGCCTAAGCCTGCAATTTTGCCGCAAAGCGATTGTAATTTAGCATTAAATGAATCAATATATTATAAATTTATAGTTAATAATTAAGTCATTAAATCAACGATGCAAGACTTAGATATTTTCCTTATTAAAGATTTATGTGGCATTCTCGATTGAAAGACCAAATCTGAGATGATCTCACATCATAAGCGGACATGGCGGTGTAGAAGCATACAGGTCGATGGTATTGAAAGTCACAGTGCCCATTTTGGGCACTTTTTAGATATAATTCCTGTTTGAATATAAAAATTCTCATGCTTCAAGAAAGCTTAGTCTACAAATACAATGTAGGCAGGCAGGCAGCTGGGACATTTGACGCCACTCGGGCCTGAGTTACGAGTAGACTGAACATAACATTTAAATTCTGTTTACCATTACGGACTGCGGCTCTGCTAATATAGTTTGTTGTTTATTCATAGTAAAATAATGACTTCATAATGAGAACTGCTTCGAAGCAAAATACGATCGTCAGGAGGTTTATTTGAAAAATTGATTTGTCAAATAAACCTCCTGACGATCGGGCATACCTTCTGGGTATGCCCGTGAAACTCAGAGTCGGGGTTATTGCATGTCTCTTGTTTATTAATTTATTTATTAATTTTATACATATATATATATATATATATATATATATATATATATATATATATATATATATATATATATATATATATATATATATATATCAAACTCAAAGATAAAAAGTTTGAATAACAGCTTCATTGGAATTATATTTTTGTTTTCTTTTTAATTTTTTCTCAAACACTGGCATTTTAAAGATGTGACTTTAAACTCCCATCTGCCTGAGGCTCTGCACATTTTCTGTATTTTCACATAAGCAGTTGTTTTTGTATTTATGTCTTTTAACATTATGTAATATTATTTTATGCACTGTCATCATTTTTCAAATATTGGGACTTTCATCATGTATAGTTTGAACTCTCATGGTCCTGAAACTGCAATCTTATTGAAGGGGGGATTGAGACCATCCTCTGGGTCTTCCGGAAAACGTTCAGATTTTAAAGTTTATACTGACAGGTATCTATTTGGAAGACCATCAAAATGGAGGATGGATCAACAAAGATACTTTGGAATACTGTTAGAAAATATCTCTGGATCCGCTCCCGTTATTGATCATGTTACCTGTTGTGCATGATTAAAATTCAGTGTTGACTGACTGTGCATTATAAGCATTATTTATTATTGCATCAAAATTGACAAAATGACCTGTTTTGCATCTTTATTTTCTGTTTTTTGTCTGTACATTTGACAGCTTTGCTGCCTTGTCTGTACATTTGACAGTTTTGCTGCTTTGTGGGTTGTCTTTTCAATTAAAAAAAGCATGGTGCTGAATGATCTTATGACCAGTGCCTATATTTTAATGAAATGTTCAAAAATCAAATGGACAAAAGAAAAGATTAAAGATGTATACAAAGTCAATTTTTTGTCACAAAAAACCAACCAAATACCAGCAAAAAGTTTCAAGTAGTATAACTAAGAGAATTACCAAAAGGCATTGATTAATTTTACCCGAAAATGATGTTTGAACAGCTTTTTCTGCTGGCATTCTAAGCTGTATGTCAATGGGGCAGGAAAGTGGGTCACGAAAGTAGGTTAAATTTACAACCAAAAATTTAAAGGAAGGAGCAGTCTAAAGGTCGTTTATAGCTGATCGAGTGATCTATTCAGTTTATCCCTTGGCATGTCGAATTTACTAGAGTCATATAAGAAACTAATAGAAGTGGTTTACACGTGTAACTGGGAATCCACACTCCACCGATGCTCGGTTTGTATGTACCTTTAAGTTTACTTGCTTGAGGAAGGGAATACGTAGACAACCTTGCAAATGAACAAGGGGTGTCATATTTTAGATCACATAATCCGATTTTAACCAAAGCCTTACATTGTACGATCCAACCAATGAAAGTTTCAATAGGTATATAATTATAAAATCATTTATTGTGTACTTAATGCCATTGGCACAGACACTACAAACAGAATTTGTACTTTGTCTTTCCTGTATTTTCACAGTTACTAGTATGTTTTCAGGAAATTAAAAAACCTGGCTTAAGCCAATTGTTATTCCTGATCAATGTTCTAGGCTGGCAACTTTTCAAATGAATGCATTAAGGCTATAAACTACACATTTACTAATGTTCTTAATATGTTTTATTCATACTTTATTTTATCATTTTCATCCATAGATGTCTAGTAAAAATCTAAGGTGAAAGTCTTCAGTCTGATTACTCTAATTGCTACTGGCGTTTGAAACATAACAAATAATACAAAAATAAGAAAATCATTATAATTTTTAATATCACGATACTGAAAATGTATATCTAAAACAATACATAACAATTTCTGATAAAATTTGATTTCAATTAATTTAATTTTACATCATTAAGTCATAGAAGCAGTCTTTAACTAAAGTTAAAAAAAGAATCTAAGGAATGCAAAAAAGAAATTAAAACAAGAAATTGAAAGAGAGAGAGGTGACAACTGAAGATGTGAATGGTGATGCATGCAAACAAATTATGGACAAGATTTGGTTTAATGTAAATAAAACCACAATTGTTATTTACATTTACCATCCATACCAATTTTCATTTTCAACACTGACAAGCTAATTGAGACAATATAGTTTGTTCACTTCAACTACACTGTAGCATAACAAACAGAAGCAGTTTTCACTCATTTTTGACTGCTGGTTTATTGTTCATCCAAACCCAAATATTGATGGAGGATGCCAAGCACAGCCATGCCAAGTAAGGCATCATTAGATAGGAGGCATTCTTATTGATTCCCCAAAACATATAAATACATCCAGCTACACATCCTGCTGTTGTTACTATCTCCAGCGCACCCTGAAAGAGGAAAATTATATTGAAAATTAATTAAACCTAATAGCAGCATTACAATTTTAATATATGAATGTTTTTCCACCAAGGGATCATGCAATGACAATATTAAAATACTGTTAAACCTAAAATGAACAGCAGATAAAAACTGACACATTGTATGCCATTTCTGCTGCCTTAAATTCCCAATCCAAATACCATATATATGACACAAATAAAAAAGTTTTATTTGCAAGCCCATGGCCTACAGTCTTGCAGTTTAACATCTGTATTTCACCCCTCATTTCATTTTTTTTCAACTCTTTTGACCTTAACAGATTTAAGCAGCCATGATGCAACAGTGGAAATATTTACCAGTCCCATCTTTCTAGCTCCAAAGAAAATGGGTGTCCATGCCCAATTGAGTGCCAGCTGTGTTCCATACAATGCCAAAGCACCAGCAGCATCTCCCTTAAAACCATTGCCATCACGATAGACAAGGTAGGAAGCATAACCCATACCTGAAATCCATTTGTTCTACCATGATTATCTTTTTATTCACATTTCTGATAAGTAGAAAAGCATTTCCTCTTAAAAGCATTTACGTTTATTTCTGTCACATAAGCATTCATTAACATCATTGAGTCAATGTTGAGAAATTATATACAAAGTTGCTCCGGTCTTTAAGTCCCACATAAATTATAGTTAGCTTTTTTGTTTCAGTCCATCAAGGATGTCCACCCCTACCTGTGTAAAGTGTGGTCCATACAGGTGCAAATACCCAGTTAGGTGGAGTCCATGCTGGCTTCTTTAAGTCCTTCAAAGAATACAATTATTATTGTTAAACTTCGATTAAATGATTACATTCCATTTGGAAGTTTCTCCTCTGTATGTACATACAGTTGATGCAAGTGACTTTTCAGTTCTTTTAGTTTTACAATAATTGGAATATGATATAGTAAATTACTTGATCAATTATTAGACTTAAAAATATATGGAAGTACTTTTGACCTCTTTACATATATTTACAAGCCATTTTGGCAAAAAAAAAAAAAAAAACTATAACGAACAGTTACAGTAAAGCAGCTAGTAATTAGTAAATAACAGAAGAGAGAAAGCAGAAAAATGCAACAATCATCAATATACAAGGGCTTGGCATTCCACTTTTTATCACATCTAACAATTATTTATATATGCTTATAATCACAAATTCTCAGGAATGAATTGAACAGTTTTACCAAAAAATAAATAAATAAATAAATAAAATACAAACTGGAGCCCTTGTATAATGACAAATTGCTAGAGTCAAACCATGCACCTTGAACCAATTTTTCAATGTAGGGCGTGTGAAAAAGGTACCAGCAATTCCACCTATATGTGGGAACAAACTGAAAGCTACAGGGGGTAATAATGCAGACCAAGACGCCATTGCTAAAATATAAAATAATAAAAAATATTTAAAAAGGTAGTTATCTAGAGCAGGGGAAATTTTGTTTAATAGAAAAACAAAGCTAAAACCGTGAATAAGTAAATTAACAATGCAAAAAGTTTCGACCTATTAGTTATTCTGTGCCATGCAACTACTGACAGAACACTAACAATAGGTGAACAGTTTCTTTCAGCACCCAGACATGCTGAAACTGTTGGTCTGATCGGTCATGACCGGCAAAATTTGTCTGGACCGGTAAAAACTTGGACTTGGTCGGTTCAAAGGACTGACAAGAGTTTTAAGAGTCGCAATTTTGAATTTAAAGTCATCATTTGACATACTTCACTAATAAAATGATATAAAGCCCAAAGCATTTTTTCACTTCCATTTCAAACCTATCACATTCACAAACAAAGTAAGCTACCCTAATCATACTGGAAGTATCTGTCTCAAACGAATAGGGTGATTTTTGGTCCGACAAAAATTCATTCGGTCAGGCAAATTTTTCATTACTGCCGGTCCAAATGTCCAGCCATTCTGAAAAGTTTTCAGCATGTCTGAGCACCCTGTCATATTTTTATATCAGTATATATATATATATATATGAAACTAATTTTCAACAGCAATCCACAAAACCATTAGTTAGTAGTCACCCAGCAACAAATATACTATTCACCTTTTCATACCAATAAGGCCACTGAACATAATGCTAAATGGGCAGCAATTATATTAATCTGAATGGCGGCAAACTCAAATAGCATCCGGTGGCGGAATTAGAGGGGACCCCCGCCCTTCGGTTTCTAAAAAATATATCACACCAATATTCCCCTCTTGAAATTAGAATTTTGACTAACTGAATCATAGTTCTAAGCCGTACCAAAGAGCACCATTTGCCGCCCATAACATCAAAAATTTTGGGACCCTTGAGCAGGCCCCACACCTCGAACCAAGGGGGCAATTGTCAGCTTCACATCTGAGGCCTGTCGTTCTGGACACCCCCTCCCCCATTTAAAAAAACCCTGGATCTGTCCCTGGTATCCTCTTCCTGGACTGGACTAAGACTGGTTAAAAGGGGAAATTAATGCAAATGTGCCTTTTAAGGTTGTTAAAACAAAAGGCTATGGCTAGGAAAGTGATAATCAGTTAATCATTTATCATTTCTGAAAGGGATGACTCATTGCTAGTTGGGATTATATGGACTGGACGATAACCGAAAGGCATGCAGTGTACATATTCAAAACAAAAATCTCTTAAAATAACAAAACACAAAGTACTAGTACTTATTAACGATAACACTGATGGATCCATGCTAGGTTATGTAGAGGGGGTGTCTTGGACAATTCGTTTTTCAGGAAAGGGGATAGGTGCAGATACCTCACCCCTCCCCTCCCACTTTTCTCTGGAACTGCACTTGAATAAAACAGTCTTTTTGGGCACATCATGTTGCAGTTTATCCAAGGGTAATACAAACATAATCACAAATAACGAGACCCTTATCATGAAATTTAAAGAATAAGACAAGGACGAAAAATAAAAAACATTAACAGAGGCATGCAGATCAGATCCATGATTTACCTCATTATACCATTTTTCTGACTCTTTGAAGAACTTAGCATGAACGGCATATGCATTCACAAAACCACCAACAGTTGGCACAAATATGAATGCTGAAGGAACCAGAAATTTGGACCACTCAGGCATTCTGTGAAATAAAGAAAAGGGTATTCTAACAGAATCCTTTATATCTCTTTACAAGGGCACTTTAAGACATCAAATTTACACATTTGTCAGATTATTGGCTTCAGACTTCAGCTGGTGATAACTTCTTTTCTTGGAGCATACATCCCACTTCTTCAGCTTGTTATGTAGTCAAGAGAAAAAGATAAGGGTTAGCCAATATATATACTATTTGTTAGTGGGTTAACATCTCACAAAAGAAATGCTACAGGCCCATAGCCGGGGGGGGGGGGGGGGGGGGGGGGGTTCCGGGGGTTCAAATGAACCACCCTTTTTGCTGGGAAAAGGTCCATTCTGGGTAAAATTTGATCTACGTACATGAAGATTTTATGGTAAAATGTCCACTTTTTCATAAAAAGAACCCTCCTCTGAAATTGCTGGCTACATCCTAACAGGCCAAAGATCCCAGAAAATACATAACAAGAAAAAAAGCCAAATCCTGTAACTAAGAGAAATCTAGCAACAACTGGACAAACAGTGAATTTATCATACAAACAATGTCAGTGTGAACATACTGGATACCAAGTCTTGATACTATCTTTCATAGTAAGGCTTGATATATATCCACCTAAACTAGGCAATAAAGTAAATCCCAAAGGCATCAAGTACTTAGACAACTCCATCTGAAAAACAACAATGACAAATACGGTAGTCAGAAATTCTAATTAGTAAAAAAAAAAGAAGCATACCAGGGCCCAGTTTCATCAACACTGGATAGCAATGTCCATTGGATGAAATTGTTATCCTCTGGTCAGTTATCTTGTGAGTAAAAAAATGTTTTCTTATACCTAGATACCTATCATTATTTCAGATTTTTCTATCCAGTGGTTAAAAAATGGCTGATACCATCAGGATAATGATTTCATCCAATGGATAGTGTTATCCAAAGTACTAGTATAGCGCTATCCGGTGTTGATGAAACTGGGTCCAGAAGTTTAACTCAATCTTTTTTCTCGTCTTCCTTGCAGTTAACATACCTAATGATGACATGTCAATTACAAATGTCATAATTCAATACCAACTCATGCTGTTCTTATTTACAGAAGAGATTGTCTCAACTTTACATCAAAATGTCCTTACGACTATTTGAACTCAACCACATGTATGTTAAATTTGTTGATCACTGCAGCATTGCTTATATAAAATACAAACATCCATATCTATATAAAATACAAACATCCCATTATCTAGCATCAATATTGTTCAATTCATTTTGTTGATAATGTATTTACATCTCTCCACCTCAGGGGTCAAATGCTAGCATCTGGTTCAACCAAATGACAAAACGGGGGCAGCCCTATATTCCAAGGATCCACGTACTATTCTGAATTCTAAGGAGCCTTGATCTGTTATTAACTGCTATTTCAAAGGTCTATTATGCCAATGGTCCGTTGCTCCGAAAGACTGCTACTCCGAAAAAAGTTTACTGCAATACCTGCGCTTGTACGAATTGTATTAGTTGTGCAATTTGGACACTGACCTTCGTGTCAAAGACATGCACATAATTTGCAATAATTCGGAATAGCGGTCCCTTTGAACAGCAGTCCCTCAGAATACCAGTCCCTCAGACTAGCAGACCCTCAGAATATAGCACACCCAACAAAACTTCCCAAGGAGTGCAGCACTTGACTTGAGTACCCAAGTAACTTCAGATTACATGAAGAACTTAAAATCCATAAATCTTACATGAAAATGAAATTCAAATATTGCTTGTTTTATACAATGGTGGACCTGCAAAAGAAATGAAATCTCTGTTTATTTCTATGCATTCCCACAGGCAACTTTAACCTAAATTTTAGGAAAAAATCACAGGCTAAGGCAGGCTGAATCACTCAGTGAATGTCAAGAAAAGGACGTTGTTGCGTAATTTGGAAAAATATTTTCAGTGGAATAAAACCATTTACTGACAACACATACACTTGACACAGCACTACAGACCATTCTTTCGAGGAATAAATGCACTCACTTTTTTACTTATCCGTTGATGGATGAAAGCCTATTCGCTGGACAACGTGCACCACTTCCAAAGGTCGAATTTATTGAGTAATGCTCAGAGTATATTACGGAAGCCTCGTTTTCGATTGAAAAATTCTGGTTTGCAAAAACTGCAAACGAGGATGTGTTATGGAGATTAGCCTAGTACTTTTCTTGACCTTGCCCTAATTATAAGGATTTGCGTAAAAATGTCCTCTGCAAGTTTTTTTTAATCATTTATAATAGTTTTTATATAAATCATATATTTTCATATTTAATATGATGTATATATGATGCTATATATATTTTTTTCCGTTCATTATTAGCCGGTAATGCTGGCGGAAGATCTCCGCAGTTGGAAGGAGAATGGCATCGCCAGGCCCCAGTGGGACGTTGAAGAAGCAAAAAGAAGATAGCTTTCTTGGAGAATTTATCGGAACAATCACGAGGAAGAAGAAACAGAAAGAAGGTCAGTGCATTTTCTCGCTTAAAAAAAAAAAACAAATCTAGTCCAGAACTATGCCACCTTGACATGAAAAACCAAGTGTTTACTTTTGGGAGTGGTTCGGCTTTATTCCCAAATTTGGCGTTCCTGTTGTTTTCAGTGTTAGTTTCAGTTTCCATATAAATTCCAGACCATAAATTTAAATGATATAACACTGTCTTTGCAACGCTGTGCTTAATTACGTTACTGATTGATACATAGCGTTTGTGATGCGCACAGTGCCGAATACAAAATATCAAGAAGAATATAGCTTAATCATGTGAAATAATTTATTTGTATCATATTACTTTGTACTAAGTTTCAGCACCCGTAGTAGTCACCTTCGTTTGATTAATATAAAAACTACAGCAAAATTATTGGAGCAACTTATTCATTATCTACAATTTCCTAATCCTATGCTTCTTTTGGTAGTGGTTGACTTGCAAGAAGAAGGGAAAAATGCCATTGAATCACCCAGCAGTCCAACAAGCCCAGATATGGGTCCAGAGGCATTCATGCTTGGTAAGGAACCTAGAATTAATTTGGTAGAGAACTGAAGTTAAAATAAAACAAGAAGTGCATCTGATATTTTCCTTAAATCAAATATATGCACATATAAACCATCCCATCAGTAATATGCATCATTTGGAATATGCATTCAGTGGACTAAGGGATATTTCTCTTTAAATTCATGTGCAGTATAGCGCATTTTTGGGAGAGTGTAAAATTCACCTGCCAGACCATTGATCGAACCCGGGACCTCTTGCTAATAGGGCGAGTGCTCTACTGCCTGAGCTTTCCTGTTACCCTGCATCTGGCACTTCAGCAGTATAAATGAATAAGCATTCTTTGTGTGTTAATGTGCCTTTAAATATTGATGCATGCTTGTGGTCATGTTTATTTTAGTTTTAAAAACTTTATTGCCATTACAGAGGAGAACGAGGAAAGATCCATGATAGAGCCTGGTTCTAGAGAAGATGCTAAAGTAAAGGAGCTTATTATGGTAAGGACATGAAGGCAGTATTCAGTATTATAGTAAAGAAATGTTGAATTACTATATCTTGAATATTAAACTAGAGCAAAATAATAACTGAAAAATATAGTTTAAGCTCATCAGATGTTGTTACTTAATGCATACACAATTATTGAAAATTTATACAAGCATAACATTTGATAACGAAAAAATTTGGGAAAAAAGTTTTGTTTTAATACACAGATATAGTATTAGTCATAGGCTTATTGATATATTGCTTAGTTTTCATTTCTCTTGTGACATGTCTAAAACTTTTTGTTTCTGTGCTAGAGTTAGATTGAGCAAATTGAAAAATGTAATTGGAATGCAGTAATCCACTAGTTTACTTTGATTTCATTTTCTCTGTTAAAAATCCTGCTTCTTTTCAGATGTTGCTGGACTGGATCAATGATGAACTTGCAGAGCAGAGAATTATTGTGAAGGACATAGAAGAAGACATTTTTGATGGACAAATTCTTCAGAAGTTAATTGGTAAGTACATCATGTTGCAGACAAAGATAGAGCTTTTTTGGAACTGTGATAACATATCTGTCACCAGTTGTGGTTATAACTGTGATAAATGAGACTTGAAGTTAGGCACTTATCCATTCATTGTTATTCAAAACCAGAAAGAAAGTTGAGCTTCGTGTCACTAGTATTTACAAAACACAGATCTCTGTAAATTTTTGCCTGAACAGATTTGATAACTGTATACTTTGAGCGTACCTAATTTGGTCTTTTGTTAATTCTATTATCTCTTTCTCGCTGATTTGCAGAAAAACTGGCAAGAGTGCGAGTTGAAGTTCCTGAAGTGACTCAGTCAGAAATAGGACAGAAACAGAAATTAAGGATTGTACTGGATACCATCAACAGAATTCTTAATCTGACACCTACATGGAACCAGCAAAAGTGGACTGTGGACAGTAAGTTGGAAAATGTTGCATCTTAGTTCTTGCATCTGTTCTCCTCTTCTAAACTGGTTTTAATTTAATTTGATGATGACTGACTTTAAGCAAATTTCTTGTCTAAAATAGCCATCATGTCAATGCAGCTGCATAGTTTTAAATTGTATTAAAAACATATTTCTTATTTGGTTGGTCTCCTTTTCTTTTCAAATATTTAGTCACTTTTCACTTTTAAATTGATAATTTGTTTGAAAATAGTGTCTTATTTCACATGTAACAGTATGATTCATCAATGTTTTTCTTTGTTAATGCATGTGTGTGCATACATACAGATATAAGTTAAGCAGAGCAAATTCTTCAAAGTCTTTTTTTCTTTCAGGTATTCATTCAAAAAACCTGGTAGCCATACTCCACCTTCTAGTCACACTTGCAAGACACTTTAGGGCTCCCATCAGACTACCTGAAAATGTGGCAGTATCAGTGGTGGTTGTACAGGTGCTCCATTTTGGTTTAAAATTTTTTGTAGCAATCAAGGGGTTTTCAGCAACAATTGAGCTTGCAAATGAGATCTTTAAATGTAAATTGTTTGAAAAACCCTTACTCTTTCTTTTAATTGCCATGATATTAATCTATAATATATGATTCACAAAGATTTAAATTATGTAGTGACCATTTTGCTTAATTTCATACTGGATATGTGGGATGCAGGGTATTAACCAGCAACAAAAATATTGCTGCTTTGAAGCAGGTGTGATGGACACTTTCACTGATCACAAATTAAGTCAGCTTAGATCACATTGTAGAAAAAATGGTCCCATCATCAGTTATTTATTTTCCTGTGAATTCAGATAAAAAGTTTTGGTTTGGATTTAAGAAACATGCCACATACACTAAACAGTGATTACCACTCATTTAACAATATTGTATTATCATCACTAATGTATTATATGTAGCAGTGAACAATGGCAGGTCATTTGTCCTTGAAATGAGATATTTACATATTTGGTAATGATGTTGATTCTTTGTTGACCAGTGCTTTGTTAGAATATGAGATTTTTAATGAACCCCCAGTCACATGTACCACCATAGAGTTGTGCTCTTGTTCTTGTCGTGCCATTTTGTTAGGAGAAATCATGCTTAAATCGGATTTTTTTGTAATGTACTGCCATCACTCACTGAAGATCTCAGATGTTAGATCCTGGTTAACACCCTTCTGGACTGTGAATGGATGAATTAAAAACCCTTTGCTAACTGATGTCTCTCATTACAGAAACGGGATGGTTTGCTGCAGACAAGAAGAGTCATAGAAGAGATAACAGGGACCAATGAGTATGTTCAGATTAGAAATATTTATAAAAAAGATTTTTAAAACATTTGAATTTTTGCTAATTTTACTTTTGAAATATTATGTTGTTGTTTAGCATATTAGATTCCTGTATCTGACCTTTTAAATTGATAGGAAACTAGACATCTCCAAAACTCTTATCTTCATCTTGATTTCATTCATGTTTACTGAGCTAATTACAAACTATACTCTTCTTTACAAGAATCAAACATTTTGTTCTGCTATAAGTTCCAAATACGATTGTGTTCGTATTTTAGCTAGAAATTTTATTTGTTTGAAAAAACCAACAGAATGTTCGAGGAAATTATTTTTATGTATCAGCTAATCTGCCATCTAACATAGAAAATGGAGAAGCACTTCAGTGGGTCTAAAAATGCAGATATATAATTATACCCCACTGTCATTGACATCTTCAAAAACCTGTGTTTGGATAGGTAGCAATTATAATACATTTTATTAAATTTTTCCTCATTAAAATGATGGGGAACTTGTCATATATTGTCTTCAAAAATATTGAGCTTATATTTTGTGTTTTATTGGCTTTGAAGGCAGATGGGTTTGATAAAGCACAAGTGCTTGTTATTGGACAAAATGGTAGAAGTTAAAAAAATTACAAAAGCCTATATTGGACTCTGCTGACTAGGTGGTAAAGAGAGGGAATGTGAAACAATATATTAATTGTTTTTATTAATCTGCAAGTTTTTTGTGCTACCAAAATTTGATGATTTGTGAAATGTATCTAATCGTTGTTTTGAAAATATTCTTTATATAATTTGGTAACTTTTCTTTTTTTCAGTGACATAGGAGCAAGATTTGGTAAGGACCTTGTTACATTCTTTCAATAAAAAGTAAAGATAAGCAATTATTATTTTATTTAATTGCCTTGGCATTAATAATAAGCATATATAAAAAACATTTGTTTTTTTGTTTAACCATAACATTAGGGTATTTATTATCTGTACTTTTGCTTATTTCAGAGCGAGATGCCTTTGATACTTTATTTGATCATGCACCAGACAAGTTGAATGTGGTCAAGAGGGTAGGTGAAACAAAATAAGTAACTGCAGTTTTCCTAAGATATAGGTATATCCAATCAAAATCTTTAAAGAAAATGTAGGTGCCTTACGTCTTCATTTCTAGGCTATTGTTTTGTCATTGTGGGATGTATCCTGAATGTGCGTAGTATTGTTATTTATACTTATTTTAACAAGTGTAGGTTAAGATTTTGAAAGTTTTTTAATACTTTAGAATATGGTGGACAAATAGGGTGACAGCGTTGAATATGTTGCTTTTTGTTCTTGCAGTCCCTGATTGGCTTTGTTAACAAGTGGCTGAACAAAGTCAACTTGGAAGTAACTGATCTAGACAACCAGGTTAGCTCTTCTTCATTGAATAAAAATATTGCTGATACTGAACATTCTCTTTATTTCTTGTGGTTTAGAGTGGCTTTCCAGTACTGTATCATGGCGATATGGCTTTTTTTTCTTAATTCAATGAAGCTTGAAGTATTTAACCTATTGGGGTTAGTTTGTTTACAATATCAGAGAGTATGTAATTCATTTAATTCAGCATAAAAGCCCTTTTGTAAGATTTACCACACCCAATAAATATATAACTTGTGTGGGTTTACATAATATGTCAAGTCTTCTGTTACAAGATATATGTTATGGTGGAAACATATCTTATTATTTTCACATTGTGATATTTTTTAGTTTCATGATGGTGTGTATCTGGTGCTGCTTATGGGACTTTTGGAAGGCTACTTTGTCCCACTTCACTGCTTCCATCTGACTCCAACAAGCTTTGAACAAAAGGTATAATATGAATTTTGATCAGTAGTATTCATTATTATTGTTAAAATAAAATGTTTATTCTATGAAAACATGGGTTAAAGGAAGAAGTTATAGCAAACTGATAACCTGCTTTCTTAGATGAATGATGTTAAGATAGTTCACAATAGTTGGAATTCAATAGATCCAGCCTTTGTATTATTACTAAAAAAGGAAAAGCAATCTATATAATCAGAGATTACTTTTCCTAGAGCCCTTCATGTCAGTTAATTTGAACTTGATGCATTTCTTTAGTTTTTCCCTTATGTGGCACACGGAACACTGTAAAGCATCACCTCTGTATTTTGAAAATTACCATCTTGAAACAAATGATTGTTTTGGGTATCAAATGTTTATGAAAGTTTTTACTCAATTCTTGTGGAGGTTCACCTCAATATAAGTGATATCAATGATATTTTTTCGTCAAAACAGTTGTGTTTCAATTATGTTTCCCATAACTAGAACACAAAACTGGTAATAAATAATATCAGATGACAAATAATGCGGTTTAAGCTAAAATTTCAATTGGTGAACTTGTATTGGAAAAAAATTATATTATATTTTTGCATTTAGACTAAAATGTTACAATTCGGCTAAAAATATTTTCTATATGCAGGTTCATAATGTTTCCTTTGCATTTGAACTAATGGTTGATGCAGGACTACCACAGCCAAAAGCCAGACCAGAAGGTGAGGTTCATTTGTTCAGATGCTAATAACAACGGTATCAAAAAAGTTTTCAAATGTCTGAATTTTAATCCATAATTCTCAAAGTTTCCTGTTGTTTTGTTAAAATTGACGTTGATTTGGTTAATTTCAGATGTTGTTAACCTTGATTTGAAATCGACATTACGGGTATTATACAACCTCTTTACCAAATACAAGGCATTACCTTAGAAGGTCCTGAACTTCAGACAGCTTTAAGTACAGAATCTCTGAAAAATTTACAAAGGATGCTGCCAGCTTTTTTAAGAGGTATCAGTTAAGGAAGACGAGGAAAAAAAACATTCAATATTTTGCCTTCCCTGCGTACTGTCATCATATTCATCACTGCTGTGAGAGTATGTACTAGCTTCTCAGACTTTTTAGTTGCATGCTTCTCAAATAGTGCGCCAAAAAATCACATCAAGAATATGGCCATTCATCATGAATATGACACTTTGTTCATTTTCATTAAGTAGATTGCATAAAAAATATATAAAACAATGTTTTCATTTCAACCCACTCATTAATTCATACATGAGCAAATAAATTTCAGGATATGAAAACAAATGCTGCTCCTATTTTCATCAGGGTGACAAGAAGGTTGATCAAGTTTTCTGAAATTGTTATTATAACAATGTATAATCAAAATATGTCTTTGTTAAAGACTCATTGATTTTGGATTAAACTAATGTTCCTACAAGGTAAATATACTTGTATGCAGTACATTTTGAAATGAACAATAATGTAACAATGTACAGGTGCTGTCAATACTCCATAATTTAAAAATGTAAATTATGCATGCATACATAGGTACAGATCTGTTAGAGAAGTGTAATTCTCATTATCTAGTATGTTAAAACATCTAAACCCATTTGTTAAATTAGGATAGTAATTTTAGACACCTAACATATATGTGCCAAGTGATATTTTATAGGGGACCTGCATCATATGACATGCAAATATTCCTCTTGTAGTCTGTATATTTTTGTAGATATAGGTATACACTATATGTATATTATGTAATCATTATGCAACCTTAGAAATAAATCTGAAGGACTATTTGTTTTTGTTTTATATCTGATATCTCAAGGAACAAAAAATTAACCGAGCTAGTTTGTAAGTATGAAAGGTATGAGCAATAAATGGGTTGGTGTGTGTGAAGGATTATTGAAATCGAAGGATACAATTTCATTTCAGACTTAATATTTCTAACCATTTCAGCAAAAAAACCTTTGGTGTTCCCTTTCAACAATTAACATGTAATGCTGTAGCCACACATGTAACTAATTTTTTCAACTACAAGTTATTTAATTCTTTTTCTTCCACGTGCCCATCCACGTCAAGTAGAGATGCAACTATCAAAGACTTTTTTTCTCTTTCTTTCATTCATTGCATATTTCGCCCTCTCTATATGCTGGTGTCCTCGTCACAAAAAGTTAGGGCAGACACCTGTCAGAATACATTAAACTAGCATTAAACTGTAATCTTAACAAAAAAGTTGTATCACAGCGACAGTTTCTCATCATACTGCTGTCATAAGCAATGGCCATTTTATATCCATGCTAAACAACTTGAAGCGGTCCATGAAACCGTTTTCCGTGCACCTGTCAATCCTTCCCAAATTAAATTTGGAAAGGTGATGTCATCCGGATGTCTGCAACAAAGCAGAAGGGATATGTGTGCGAAAGGAATAAGAATACATGTACCCCCTTCATAGACACCGTCTGATTTTGGACAAAAAGTAGAATAAGAGATTTTAAAACAGGGAAACAGATAAAACTTTCGAATTAACACAGTTTTAAATAATCACAAAGTGAATTTTCTCAACCAAGCAGAGATAACTGCAGCTATGAATGACAATAAACATCAAATTCTCCCAACTTATCGAAGTACCACCCCTGCGCAGGATTTATGCGCAGTGCGCGTGTACGTAGTCTAGATTCTTTGTGTCATTCCTTGCATACCATTACTGAAGAACTTGCAGCCCTGAAAACTCTCAATCCGATCAGAAAGTCGTCCCAGAAGTGCCTCGGCCTTTTGCTTGGTGAGTATATTTTTCTGTGATATGCGGGTTTTTGTCAGTTTTGGGGGAAAAGTTGAGAAAAGTAGCCCGGAATGACAGAAATGTTGGGGCGATTTTCGAATCCCACACATACCTGGCATAGTTCTAGACCAGGTTTACTTCCGGACGAATATTTGTGTGTAGCGTCCTCGTGTCTTTTGTTTTGGTCATGGTTTGTTATGGATATATGTGGAGACATTCATGAGAACGAAATGAAACGTGCGATTTTTCCTACAAGACACCTTGGACTAGGTTGAAAAAGTCGAAGAGTTGAAGAAAGTTTTGGCGGGTGATCGAGCGCACAGGTTAAAACTTGTGTGGGTGACTGTGAGCTGCAAACATGGCAGTACGGCTAGTGATTAAGAACTTAGATGTTGCAGTTGGAAAATGTTGTTACAGTAATGGGCAGTGTTCATCGTGGAATTGGAGTGGATTAAACAATTGTGCCGAGGATGACTATGTTTAACTCCAGTTTTGATTTGATAGGTGTAATTAAGAATGTAAGGATATTGCTGATGAACGTCATTTTGAATCGAACATAGGAATATGACCCGAAGTTATTGATTGCATACATGAGCATGATATATTATTGTATGAGCTGTTGCTGATAACCTGTTGCAT
This sequence comes from Lingula anatina, assembly GCF_051362555.1. Taxonomy (NCBI): domain Eukaryota; kingdom Metazoa; phylum Brachiopoda; class Lingulata; order Lingulida; family Lingulidae; genus Lingula; species Lingula anatina. The sequence goes on from NC_141767.1 coordinate 24,076,974, forward strand.
TATGATTACTGAAGCAATTTTTCTGACTACCAATGCTTTAAATTAATGTCAAAATGGTAGCCTGGTGGAGTTTCTGAAAATTAAATATCCGTTGATTGATTACATGCAATGAATGAAACATCAGACATACATGTCTTTTATAAATATAATTCCACATTTGATACATTTGGGCCTAGTACTAAATCAGCCAAATTAGTGTAATCACTTACCATTGTCATGACTTAAATCATTGCAGTCTATAGCAAGGCTGATATCCATGCATGTTTTATATTGTTTTATGTATTAGTAAATACACAGTTTGTAGCGATGATCAGAGACAGAAATGTAAAATTGTTGTTTTACCTAAGGTGTTAAGCCCAAGGCAGTATTTAATTATTTATGCTACTTGGCTATTTTAAAAAAGCCTTAATAAGAAATTAATAGCTAACTTCCAGGTAGTGACCTGATAAAATATTGTCATTATCCCTTGTTCAAAATAAAACTTTTGACAGATCATGGGTTTTATCAAACCCTCTTGCCATTTGGACACTGGTATTTATCAGTGTCAGTGAACTTGAACAGATTGGTGGAGTATGCAGCCATACAGAGCACAGTAACACTGTAGCCATACAGAACACAGTAACACTTGAATTCATCATCCATGAGGCACAAAAATTAAATCCTTGTTTACATAAATTGTCACTAATGCTTATTTAAGCCTCTCAGCATTTAAAAGAAACTTCAAAAGATGCATTCAGAACCAGTTGATCGGCATACTAACCATTCCCCGGATCAAATATGGTGCCACCCACTTGAAAGCTTGTCGAGATTTACGCCCTTCCCCCTGCGGGAATCCATTGTCAAGTGCATATCATATTTAAACCGCAGACTAGTTAGTCTGCAGATGAACTGGTTGTGAACCCAGCCAAGGGCTGTATTCAGAACAGATGATCTGCGGACTTGCTGGTCGGTGGATCATATTTGGCCAACCCCACTTGAAACACATAACAGTTAGCGTACAAAAGAGAGGACAAGTTGTATTCTTCAATATTTCATTTTAAGAGAATTCTTTGACAAATCTGAATATAAGTAAGAAATGAAAATGGCATACAGTTGTCAAAGATGTGTATATTTTTAAAAACAGTTGAACTGTCTTGTTTTCATCATTAACTTCTGTTTGCATTCAGAACATTTGAATAAATGAGAAAAATGTTTGAAGTGAAAAAAATAATAAGCTGTTGAAACTGACTGCCCGTAAAGAGAGAAACTGTTTTCTGGCTATTGGATAAAGTACTTGTCAAAATCTTATAATTTACTTGATATATGCTGAATCTTATCAATTTTTCTTTGAAAACACAAACAGAGAATGATCATACTGTTCAACTAAATTTTTCAGCTAAACAGTATATGGATATCTAGTTTTTTAAATTAAACTGAATATAACTGTGGCCTACTTATTTGATTCATTGTAAAAAGTAACAAGGTATGTTATATTGATTGTGGCGCTGTTATCTTTTCTTTTAGCTGCCACATTCTGGCAGTAGGAAAAGGTCCCTTTTTCCTCCACTCATCATCTGGTTCTATCAATATCCCAGGCAACACAGCTGCTTAGAAGGCAGAATCTAGATTAATAGTACTGAAACCTGACACTGCCTCCTAGACCAGTCTCATTACTTTTTTGTTGCAATTGTCTGGTAATGGATTTAGGTGCTTTCTCTTTTTATTTAAGTTTGCCTTTTTTTCTCCTTTTGTTTAGTTTTAATCTTATAAAACAACAGAGGCAACAATATATTTTGCACTTTTGCCTTGATTAATGGCAGTATACACCACATCCTTTATATTGTTATTTGGTAATTCAGTCTTGGTTTGTATTAGTGTCAGTATTTTTCATTTGTTTTAATCTTTCTCAGACCTGGTACAATTTTAACACCAGGTGGTTAGCCCCTCCCTTTCATTTTGCTAATTGGTACAATGTGGTGTATTGTTGTCCAGGTTAACGTTTTAATGCAAATTACAGAGACAGTTCTTCACAAAACCAGCACTGTTTTCGGGGTGACCTTTTACTTGAACCTCTGCCAAATTTACCATTAATTATTCATGTTGCCATGACTCATAGTTGTTCCTTTGCATTGGTTTTACAGTCAAGGTAGACAAGTGCTTGTCACGGCTGAAACCATTAAAGCCCAACAAAAGCCGCAGAATAAATATGAAAGGTTATAGTAAAGATCAAATAAAACAATACAAACATCGTACAATTCAATCCAATTGGAGTACAAATTTAACCCAGCCTGGTGCTATTCAACCCAGCATAGACTGTTGTGATATGACTTGTGCTAATATCAAACAGCATCAGACTGGAACCCATTCTTGCCAACACATGTGCCTTTTAACCACAAGGAGGAAATACTAGACCTATATAAACTGAATTAATGATTTGGGGGGATTCAAAAACACCAGGAGTTTTTTTGGAAAAACAGCCCAAATATAAATAAATGCAATATTTTATTTGGGTCTTGGTTTTGACCTTATCATTTAGTTAGTTTTATTGTCCTCCCTTGGTTTGTGTAGTTTTATGTTATGTCAAACAGATTTATGTTTTGATTAGTGGAATTGTTTTTTCAGCTGTAATTGGAATGAAAATGAGAAGTAAAAAAAAACTATTCATCCGGATCAATTTTCTTGACAATTTCTGGTCAAATAAATAATTTAAACATCTTCATTAATAATAAAAAATGATTTTGACTGTTTCTAAAGTGATGGTTATATTTTGTATCAACTCTTGCCTGTTCTAAAAGTGTTTGTTCACCTCATTCTTGGGAGAAGAAGCAGGCAGCTTGTTGTTTGAGGTCAGAGAGATCGCAGTTAATTCTGCAAGGCAGGTGAGACACAAGTTGTTAACAACCTGTCTGCTGCAGAGCTGATGGTTGGAGGCCACTTGTCCTGCAAGTTAACTTAAGTACATCAAATAACATTTTTCTCCTTACACCGTGATTAATATGCAGTTCAAGTTTTTACCTGCCGGCTACATTTTGTGCACTATGTTTGTCTTACAGCTGTTTCATATATGAACTGTACTGGCCAGATATACGTAGAAATTTAAAGCTTAGAATAAATTTCCTTTTTTCTGCACTTTTGTACTTTCCACCTTTTAAATTACCAGATTTGTCTATGTGTAGGTTTTGAGGTATTGGGATATTTCCTGTGTTTGAATTTTATTATTTATTTTCTAAAATTTAATTAACTTTGGTATGAGTAAAACTTATGAACAGAAGAGATTGCTTGGCAATGAAAAAAAATAAAGAAAACTGCTCAAGAGTAAGGCTGTGATAGGGATCATTTTACCTTCAGTTGTATGTAAAGGTAGATAAAATATGTGCCTGTATGAATCATGATCTATCTCTGTTTGCCTTAGGGGTTTTGTTTGTCATGGACAACACACACAACAAATATCAGCCTTATGAAGTCTATTGATCATGAAGGGATTTTTATTAATTGAGCACTATGCCTGTTGTTTATATTCTCATACCTGCAAAGCATATCCATTAATGTAATAAATTAGAATGGACAAGACTTCAGCAAAAAGGGTCAGTATTTAATGTAAGTAGAATATGTTTTTAAAATCAAAGGCAAAATAGATGCATTTGTAAATACCTCCGGTGATTTATAATTTTATAATCCTGTTATATGTTCCTATAAATAAAGGTGTTCAAATTTCATTTTTGTTATATTTGTGTCACAATACCAGTGCAGATTTATTCGTAAAATTTTCATAACTCTCTGAAAATACTTGACTCATGCCAGGCTCGTGGTTGGGGAGGGGGGGGGGGGGGGTTATATCAGTTGTCAGTTGTTACTACCCAGCCAGCTGCTTCTGTAAAACAACACATGCATCCCAAGCTGTTCTTTCAAAGAATGCCCAGCACATGTGAGATGCAACAGATGAAATGGTATTTGTTTGTTAGACTGTTGAGTCTCTTTGACAATTGAATAGAGAAAGCATGTAATTTTCTTTTAAATGGTTTATAGTTTTCAGTTTTTTTCTTCAAATTTTAATTTTCCGACTGTTGGCAGATTTCTGACTTTTTTGGAGCCCAGAATATCATTTTTGAGAGCAGTACAGAGGGCCCCATGCCATGTTTTCAGGCTTTTCTGGTAAATGACGGTCTCATCCCTGATTTTTACCTGGAGAGTTTATATTACCTAGAAAATGGGCACGTGTCAGATGATGCACCTTTGTTTAAGAAAGTATGAAGAAAGTACATCTGTTTCACTGGCTGTTGCTATTGGATGTGACAGCAGTTACAGGAGTCAGTGATCTGCACTGGCATATTGTCTTGTCACCTGTTCAGGAATGAATTAACAAAACAAAGACCATCCTGAGCATTATTTGTGCCATTTCAAGGATGTTTTGATATATGAACCTGATACCCTGAAAGTCTGTAATATTTGCTCATTTATTGAAATTGATGCATGCATTATTTAAAAACTTTTTCAGTGAGCAGCAAAAATGTCGTCTTCGTGGAATGCAGGAAATAATGCTGAAACAAACAGTCAATCTTCCAACAACTCGCACGAAGATGCAACGGATGAACTAGGGAATGATGCAGAAGGGGTATGGAGTCCCGATATTGAACAGAGTTTCCAGGAGGCACTAGCAATCTACCCACCATGTGGGCGGAGAAAAATTATCCTTTCAGATGAAGGAAAGATGTATGGTAAGTAGTAATGTATAAATAAGATGATTTTGCTTGGAGAAGGAAGGAATTGCAGTATTAAACTTTTTCACCAGTTGATTTCTAAATATGGTTTGTCTCAAACCCTAAGTTATTGTTATTCTTTTTTAATATGTTGCATCATTTCAGCAGTGAATAAGTAACTGAAAGGTTAGATAAGGCCAGCCATTAAAAACTTTTATTCAAACTGTATTGAATTAAGGTGTCAAAGTATTTATAGAGGAAGTAAATTTCACTGCAAGTTGGCATTAGGATGGGGTTGATCTGGAAAGAAAATGTCAAAAGCAATCATAAGTTGACTTGTATTAGCTTTAGAACATGCTGAAAGGCAGAAAAAAGTGGGACTACATTCAGCAAAGGCATCTTTGTTTAAAAACTTTTCAAGGGTCAGCCAAATTACCATATGTGAACAAAGCCTGTGTTATTGCTATGTTGTGTGTCTCAGTTAGAGAAAGCTTTATACACTTGCAAGTTAGCAACAGTAGGGAGAATACATATGTAAATTGAGGAACAACACCACTCTAGACCCGTTTCTAAATTTATGCCAGACAGTGAGTCATCATGGCTGAATAGACATCCTGTAAATTGACGTCAAATCCAAGTTTTAGGTGTTTACTGTAACAAGAACTCTTTAGTGAAATAGGAGGGGGGAGGCTGCTAAAATGAAAAAAAATCTCATAAATAATTTTGTATGTATTGGTATCAATTATGTATCATAATATCACCTTCTGTCTTTCTTTCTCTTCGTCACAAACTTTTCTACATGTTTTGAAATTTTATTTACACATTATAAGTACACATTTGCCCTCCTCTGAAAGTATATTAGCTTGGTAAACATTTGATAAGTTTGAAATTGAACCTCCCTCTTTAGAGTAGGGGAAAGGGACATTTTGTCCATTTGATTCATTTTTTTCTTCATTCCCAAAAGGCCGTAATGAACTCATCGCAAGATACATGAAATTAAGAACTGGTAAAAACCGAACAAGGAAACAAGTGTCCAGTCATATTCAAGTCCTCGCTAGGAGAAAATCCAAAGAAATTCAAGCACAGCTCAAAGTAAGTTTATTGTAAAATATCTTTCTTTCTCTTCACTTTAAAGGACGAAATGAACTGATTGCTCGATACATCCAGTTAAGAACTGGTAAAACACGGACAAGAAAACAGGTGTCCAGTCATATGCAAGTCCTGGCTAGGAGAAAATCCAAAGAAATTCAAGCACAGTTAAAAGTAAGTTGTTAAAATTTATTTCGGTCAAAATGAAGGGAGCCCATTTGGGTGATACTAAGAACAATATATTAAAATTCCTTTGCGATCAAAATTTTGTTTTGGCATGCCTCTTAATTTTGTGTGCATTTTTGTATCCACTGACATCTGAATACAGTACATTACCTTTTATTAATTGACAAACTAAGTTGGGTTAACACTTACTGTATTAACATTGCCCTATCTTTGAAGCATGTATGCATTTTGTATGTTTGTGATATGTTTGAAAAGCAGTTAAAGCAGCTTCCTTACAGTTTTGTGAAGCAATCTATCCGGTGCCAACCAGTGAGGGAAGTGTCTTGCAGTCAACTGAGTAGTCTGTTGACATTTTTCAGGACCAAGCATCTAAAGACAAAGCTTTACAAAGTTTAGCCTCCATGAGCTCCGCCCAGATAGTGTCCGCTAGTGCCATCCACAACAAGGCTCTTACTCAGGGGATCGGCGGGATCCCAGCCCCCATGCCACCCACCATGCAGCCACCTTATGCAAGGCCTCCAGTAAGTAATATTGGTTCATTCATTTCAAACTGTCCCATTGCAGGATCCAACATTACGAGACCGAGCTCTACAGAATATGGCCTCTCTCTCTTCCTCTGAAATTCTGTCTGCCAGCAATACCCGCAATAATCAGGCTTTACTTCATGGGTTGTCTGGACTTCCTGTAGGGGGTCCTCGGGCGGCACCTATGCTCTACTCCAGGGCGGCTGTAAGTAGGGTTGATTTCTTGCATGCAAAACGGACTGCGAGGTCCAAAATCTCTTGCATGGCAATTCATCCGAGATGTGTAGGAGTTTGTGACTATTTTATGACGCTGCATGCTTTGTTTCTTGCCCCCATCTCTTTCCCCATTTAGACTTTCACTCTCTGTGTTTTTATTTGACTTTATTCAGCTTTTATAGTGAATCATTTCAAAGATGAAACCTATGAATCCTGCATTATACAGTTTATAATTTTTTCATACCATAGTTATTTATATTTTGAAATGAATACAAATTGGTCCTTATTTTTTATCGTCCTTTGTATTTGGTTTAGTTAACATTGTCTGATATTATTTGATCTTGCTGTTTTCAGTTTTGGCAACCAGGTCTTCCCCAGGGCGAGTAAGTATTATGTTTTCTTTAATCATGACTTTTAGTTGTTACTTTTAGTAAGCTCACATGTGTGGGGTTTCCTTGTAGGTTGAAGTTGGCTAGTGCATTGCACCAATTTGATATGCCAGAGTGATTTTACGAGTGTTAAATTTCTTAATAGACCTGTTAAGAGTCACAGTAGTGTTTTTTCTATTCATCAGTTCAGCTTAATGTGTCTACTTAGATATTGAGGAATAATTTAGACATAATGCATGAGCACTGTTCCCCGATATAACCACTAGGTTTTTTAATTTCAAAAAGGAAAAAATTGAACAATTCTTTCATACATGATATTACCATTATGCCCCTAGAGACTTATTAGAGATTTATTCCTGTAGCTAATAATCTGCATCTTTGATCTAGAATCCATTCATTACCACTGTGAATGAAAAGAATTTATTCCAATTTATCTCCCTTTATTATTAGTAATGATACAGTAGTTTGCAATGCCTTGATTACTGCTACAGTATTATAAGAGCATTTTGTGGATAGCTAACTGAGTGAAATAATTGATGGAATCTAATAGGAGTTTTAGTGTTGGCTTTCAAATCACTATAAAGATGATATAAAGAGCATACATGGCTTTTCGTCAATTAAGATCTTGTACGAAATACAAAGTTCAGTAGTATTTGAGCTTTATTGAAAATCTGTGTTGAAAGTTTCGCTTGAAGTAAAGTCATTAAAACATAATTTTTCCACAACTGACCTCTGATAATTTCAAGTTACATAAAATAACCCTATGTGGACACGGCTTTAGTGTACATTTTATGTTGCAGTGTGAAGCCGTACCCAGCAGGCTATGGCTCCATGGATACCAAGCCCCCTGTGTCCATGCCCAGTGAGTCCTCAGCGCCAGCATGGCAAGGGCGATCAATAGCAGGTCCCAAACTACGATTAGTGGAATTTTCTGCCTTCTTGGAAAACCAACGAGATCCTGAACAGGTGGGGATAAGATGTGGTGGTGGTTTTAAATGACATGATGATTGTTTTTCCATATGAAAGTTTATAGAATGTGATTTGTTCATATTGGTTTTTTTTTTGTCAGTTCTTACTAATTAACCAGTGTGTTTGGTTATAATGAAGGAAGTCATACTAGCAAAAAAAAAAGGAAAAAAATATGGCTGTTTAGTAGCTTTTTTGTTTCAGCAACAACCAAGAAAGTTTGAAATACGTAACTGATATAGGACTACACATGAAATGATATAATTTATTGTTTCTAATAAATTCACTTCTTTTATTCATTCCAGTACCATAAACACATATTTGTACACATGGGCTCTAATTCCAGTTACACAGATCCATTACTAGAGGTGAGAACAGTACTTATGTATAGATCCTGAATTAAATATCATTCTGTGGTACAGTATGCTTTCAACATGGTGCCTACCTGAATGATCTTTTGTAATGCTAATTACAGCTGATGTGCTAACAAGCAAGTTTATAATGCTGTATAAATGCTACATTTAATGTAATAAATCAGACACAGTGGTCTGTGGCATGTAAGTTTGTGAAGTTAGATTGAGCTGAGTAAATTTCACCTGGTAAGGAGTTGATTATATCTTCACTGTGTTATTGCTGTACTATGAAAATGAAGGAGTGGGGTTTATACAAGGCTATGTTTGTTTGGCAAGATAGGCATGGCTTGATTTCCTGAATTATCTGTAAATGGAAAACTGAAGTTGTTTTTGAGGATGTGTATGTTTTTAGCATTGTCAAATTTTGTGACTTGTCCAAAATTAGAGGGAGAAAAATCCTTCCTGGTGGTCAAAGTTATGATATAGTTTGTAATTTGGTTAGTTAATATGCAATGCCCCAGGCCTTGTGGTTTTCTTCATTTTCTCTTAAGTTTGCCATACTTAAACAGATGGCAGGATTTTAGTTTTTGCTGTGTATTAAATGTCTGGTTGCCCATTATGCAATTGATGTAAGGCTTGTTAGCAGTTTTTGCCTCTTAGGAAAATTAGTTGCTGGACCGAAAGTCCAGCCATCTTGAAAAGTAGCTGGACTGAATATCTGCCGGGTGGGAAAACTTCTCAGCCCGTTCTGAAAGTTGTCAGCCCTCGGCAGACAGTCCAGCCTTAATTTCTTACACTGCTTGTTAGTATTTGTTCTGGTGTCAGATATTCATTTTTCTCTTGAAATGATAGATGTCTAACTTGTGAGTAAGAAGCAGTCATATAATGGATGCAATGCAATATAGTGGTTATATGACATCATTTCTTGGGTAAGCTGCTGGTACATGTAACTTAACAAGCTAATCACGTCTACATGTCTAGTGCTCATTGTTTTATTCTTAGTCCTTTTATTTAACACTGAAATTTTGCTTATTTTATGTATATCCTTTGTGTTTTATTGAACGTTTGAACATGTAGAGCATATTATGAGATTCCAAACAGAGATTTGTTGACAGCTTGGCAAAGAAGATCTTAGTATATGTCTTTTGGAAAAAAAAATGGTTAAAATTATTTAAATTTACAGAAGTGGGGAAAAAAGCTTTTGTTTGCAACAGGAAAAGCTTGATACCCTTCTGGCCGAAACCAAACCTTTCAAGCTTTGTTTAATCAAAAACCATTGGGGGAACCAAGTTAAGTTCCTGGCATAGTCTGCTGTGCACAGCTGATGCCTGAGATTCCTGATAGATGAACACTAGGCAATGTAATGCCTTCGGAATATCTGTGCAGACTCTGAGTGGCATAGCTGCCATGGTTCCCAGGTCCTTTTGTTCACTGTGATGGATGGAAGCAGATGTGGAGACAGGAGAGCTAGAATTAATGGGTTCCTTTTACTGAGACTCTCTCTTTCTCTCTCTTTTTAAGCGGTTCCTTTTCTTGTTTGTCTGAGTTCACTGGGAAAAGTGTGTAGTACAGCAACCAATCTGGGTTTCTCACACTTCAATATAAATACAAGGAACCAACTAACTCTAGGTGTTCTCCCTAGATAAGCTTTAATGCAGGTGTATTCATTCACCTGTGCAGGGCCCCTTTGGTTTACCTTTCATCTTGGATGAAAAGCTTAATTGCATGCTGTCAGCTCATAAAAGGCACCTTGACCTCAGGTTTATGTGAAGTGACCAGTTAGCTGAACAAGAGGGTCAGTTATTCTAGGCAGCACAAACTGCAGCTTCTGTGTGTAGTCTAATATGTATTTCATTGAAATGTGCACTGGGTTACCGCAACATGATAATGCGTGATTTGCTGAAAGTTATTACATTTAATGATGGGTTTGTTGAGTATGGCTACACCTGTGACATTAATGTTTTATATTTCATTTTGTTGAAATGGTTTATTGTATTGTGGAAGACTACTGAGAATGTGGAGTCTGTTTAGTTTTAATTGAACAACTAAAAACAAAGTCTCAATTACAAGACAGGATATGATTTTAACAGCTGTTAACCAAGTGGTGGTTAATGTATTTTTCATGCAGGAGCTCCACCTAGTGAGATGTACTTCAGTTGAGTTACTTACATGATTTGATAAACGCTTTATATCTGATGGATGTTTCATCAAATAAAAATCCTGTCTTTTAATAGTGTCTGGATAATATTTGCAATCCTGTAAATTATTTAAGAGAAAATTTCACAGCAGAATGATATTAAGTCACTAAAATATGTTAGAGTTTATCAAAGTGAAGAGTTGTTTACAAAATGGATCAAACATAGTGCATGTGGTTAATTCCAGAAAATGGTGGTTTTTAACAAATAGATGCATCAGAATTGAAATTTGTAAAATATTATTTTTCCAGGCAGTGGATATTCGACAGATTTATGACAAATTTCCAGAAAAGAAAGGTGGTTTGAAAGAATTATATGACAAAGGTCCACAAACAGCATTTTTCCTCGTCAAATTTTGGGTAAGTTTTTCTTTGATCTTTTAGCTTACAGTTGATTTTTGTCAATTTGATAAGGTGCTTTGAAGGTTTAGCTAAGGAAAAGTATTTTCTTTATTGAAGAAGTCCTTTGAACTATTGTCAGTTGCCTAATCAATTCTCATTCTGATATCCCTAAATGGAAGATACAAATGTATTTTGTATTTCAGGCTGATCTCAATACGAATGTCCAAGACGAGTCAGGTGCTTTTTATGGAGTCACAAGCCAGTGAGTACAGCAGTTACAAATAAAAGTCATTAATAGAAGTCGTAAAATACCTTAAGGTTAAATGTTGATGTGTGATGTGTAACTTGGTTAATGGTTCTGCTGGAAAAGCAGATCTGCCTTAAGATTTCTCTCATCCAGACGTCTGTTGTTTCAGATATGAAAGTAGTGAAAGCATGACAATCACATGTTCAACCAAAGTATGCTCATTTGGAAAACAGGTGGTGGAAAAATTAGAGGTAAGCTTGCTATTTAAAAAAATACTAATTAGTGTCAAATTAGTATGGCAGATATTTCCTATGATGAAGATTTTAGTTTATCATTCAACATAGAAATAGAGTAATTTGGATTGATTAATATTTCAATTTATTAAATTTTTTAGCATATTTTGTTTAAAAGAAGATATTTTTAATGTATGTCAATTAAATTCAGGTTTTCTATGAAAAAAGTTTTCATTGTTCCGAAGATTAGATGTTTAAACAGTAAATCCTGACTTGGAGATTAAACAACAAGAGCCGTACACCTTTTTAATCCATGTCTATACTGAATGATAATTATACACCTTTGCAACTTTGAATGGGACACCTTAGAAACAAAAAAAAAAAAAAAACACTTTAGACTCCTTTTAGCAGACAATCGACATTCCACTTGCATTGGTCAATGTTTAAAGACATGACCACACTGTCAGGCTAAGACAGGCAAAGCTAAGACACTCAAGTGGAAGGGTGGTAAAGCCGTGAAGTGCAAGAAGCTATTTTCACTGGGACCCAAAGCCCCGCCTACCACCACCACCACTGGGGCCAAGGTCTCCAACTTCCTAGGGTTACTACAATACCCTATTTTTTTAAGTGTGTCCATTGGGCACGAAATCATTCAAAATCATCAAGGTACATAGATGTTGGATGGAAATGTAGTGTACGTCTTTTTATTCTTTAAGTCAAGAATAACTTTGTATAATTTCAGTCAGTGTATTAGAGAAGATTACTGAATCAAACAATGAAATGTTGTGTCGTAATCTTTTTCAGACTGAATATCCCAGGTTTGAAAATGGACGTTTTGTGTACAACATAAATCGGTCACCAATGTGCGAATATATGATCAACTTCATCCACAAGCTCAAGCATCTTCCAGAGAAATACATGATGAACAGTGTGCTGGAAAACTTCACTATTTTACAGGTTGGTTTATATTTTGAAATGGTGAATTCATGTATAATGACAGCAAAATCCAAAGCACATTGGTGTTAATTCCTAGATATAAATAGATATTTAAAAAGCTAAAATCATGAAGCCTTAAAGTAAAGATATTTGCATGTTTCTCTTGTAAATAAAACTGCATTGCTAGGTTTTCGAAGTGGTTTACTTATGTTTATTTAAATCATTTTTATTCAAACCCAGGCTGTTACCTATCCTTTAAGAAAAAAAACAACAACTGGTTTTCTTTTGACAGGTTGTGAGTAACAGAGACACCCAAGAAACCTTACTGTGCATATCATACGTGTTTGAGGTGTCAACGAGTGAACACGGGGCACAGCATCACATCTACCGCCTTGTTAAGGACTAGTTCACTGCCAGGCCCATCTTCCCGATTTGCCATTGACTGAACCACATATATGCAGGGCATAGTGTGTGAGGGAGAAAAAAAAGGTGCACATACTGCTGCCACTGATTCATGTAAATGGCACAGGAAATAAAAACAGCTAGAAGGAAAAAAATAGAAATGATTTCTCAGGCTGCTTTTTTTGCCAGTGTTAAGGTGAAACAGTAGGTAGAAATTTGCTGCAATATTTACAGGTAAATAATATTGAAGCTGCTAAGAACTACTGTGTGTGCTACAGACAGATCTCAACTGCTGGTTCTATTTATTTGTTGAGCTCACACACCTGTTTTGTTTTTTTTTTTTTTTTTTTTTTTCGTTAAGATCTGCAGATATAGGGTAAAAACTGAAACCAAATCCTATTGACTGCTATGTTAATGTATTTGACACATGAGCCAGGAACTGTTTTACCCCTGATGTGCTGAAAGTACAAAGTAGTAGAGCCTTGATAAAGAATATGCAAGTTACTTTGCACAAAGCTTTGTTGATGTTGTGAGAGATGTATTTTTGAAAACTTCTTACAGATTGGTCGTGTTGTTGACCATTTTCATGCATTTGGCTGAATTTTTGTATAGTTTTTATACACCCATTTCTCTTAGTCCGAGTATAGAAATCTCCACAGATATAGATGATTAAGAATTGTATTTGCTAAATCTAATACCATTTCATGCTAATTATACTTGTAAAAAGTATGGATTTTTTGTGACATTTTAGTCTTAGATTTGTCTGGTTTCATAAATATTCTAAAATATCGAGATATATATAGGAATGAAGGAATATACTTACTCCAGGTCTATCAGAGTGGCCAATAGTAGGTTCAAATATATAGATATTTACCCTGCTGATGATAAGAAATATGACATTGTTACTAATTGGACATCTTTAACTTCAGGTTGTGTAAGCTGTGAAATGATGCACAGCATACAATATACAATGAACTTTGTATGTGTGTAAGTCGGTGCCTTGTTTATATTATTCTTCTAACCAGTCGGGTTGAAGAAAGATTAGTATATGCAGTGCAGTTTGCACAATATTTTCTACTGGTTCTGGGAGCTGATCTACCCCTCTCTATTATAACTTTTGTGTAAGTACTGCAGCAACAGCAGCATTCCTTTGAAAACGATACTTCTAAACACTGTGCCTGTTTGATGACTTGTTTTTTGTGGTTTATTTTTTAGTTGGGTGAGAAATGATCTTTTAAGTATATGAAGACATCGCTGTACTCTCTTCTGTTCAAGTCCTGTCCATCAAATTGAAAGATCTTTTATTACTAAGAAGACCTATTTTGATAGGGGAAAATCTGCATTTTATACAGCATTGTATATTTTGTAATTATAAGTACAGTATTTTATTAACTATTGTTTGTATATACATATTACACAATGATTGTACATGGCTTTTATAATATTTTATTTAGGCCCACCTATGCTTGATTTAAATATAGTGGTAATTTTATCTAGAAGTTGTGCTGTAAAACTGCATGTTGTCCCAAATTAAAAGCAATACATGGTTCTGGCTGGTCTGGGAGATTGTAACGCTATGCAAACCACAAAGTCTGGGTTAATACGAGCTACTGCCTTACAGCTGTCTTACTCTCTCTATGCATTGGTTGTCATAGCAACTTTTTTTAGTTGAAACTTCTGGCATCTTTTAATTTCACTGCAAATCTATATAAATACAATCGTCCAAGCCAACTAAGGTACCACTTATATAGACAGTTTGCTGATTATTATATTTTATCTCGGATTAGTAGACTAGTAATGAATGTATAGATTTTAATAGGGATTATCATGGTCCAGAAATGCCATTTGTGATTTTAAGAATATTGCGTTGTACTTATTTACCGATGATTTATGCAATAATTTTTTAAAGAAAAAAGGTGCTTTGCTGTACGAATAGATTGAAAGCAAATGTTATGCAATGAAAACTGTCACAATGATTATGAGCTTACTGCAGCGAACAAAAATCCTCAATGCCCGTTTTTCCACAAGCTGGTTCTTTGGATACTTTTTAACTTTGTGCAGCTTTGGGGGATTTCAAGACTTAACACCCCAACTGAATTGCTGGGCACAGCTGCACTGAAAATATACGTCATATAATCGCAACGTAAAGAGGTGAGCGTGTGCTCACACAAGTGTCCGTCTGTTCTGGACTATGTGATGAAGTTTGGAGTCCCACATTATTGGCGAATCGGTTTGATATTATTGGGGTTAAGCGCTTCTTTGCGATTAGACCATGGTGTAAAACTTTGAGAATGAATACTTTGTGCGTATGTCTGATTGAGGATTTAGCACGTTAGCACATATTAACTGTTGATGAGAACATTGTCAAATTAGCAGATGAAACTGAATAAAGCTTAATTTATCATTTGTTTGGAGTCCCTAAAAACGGATCACCGGAAGATGCAAATTGAAGAATGAAAAATTACATCGTATACTAAATACTACCGCATGAATGGTAGAAGTTAAAACGCTCTCGCTTTCGCTCTCTCTCTCTCTCTTCTCTCACACACACACACACAAACCTCACAGAACTTATTGTCGCCATTGTCCTGTAATGATGCGTAGTGTTTAAGTAAAAAACATTCATTTTAGAAAAGAAGCCTTTCTAAAGTAGCTGGGTAGTGACGTATACTCTAATCAAACCGTTTCCTTCAGTCCGTGTCAAAGCTGTTATTCCTCCATTTCGTCATCCTCCACCAGTACCACTACTCGTAATCGCACTGTTGCTAAATTCAATCTCTTTTTATTTACTAAAGAATAAAAAGTCGACCTTTGTTAGTATGTAATTTTGCTTTCAAAGAAAATTTGTATTTACATCAGTCTATATTTCATAGCTGCGATAAAAGTAATTGCGGCTGATGACTAAAATGTGTCATTATTATCGAGACATCATACGATTAATATTGATCTGATTAATGGTACTATCGACGCACAACAGTATAGATTACCCTGTCAGCCAAACGTACCCCGGATTACAAAGATAACCCTCTTGCTCCGCCATGTAATCGTCATATCAAGAAGCCATTAAACACCTCTGTAATCAATGCTAGATACCATCCCTGAAATAGGTCATGATGGCACTCAAATGAGGGCGTGGACGTATAAGTTTCACATTCTGAGAGGCTTCCTGACTTTTTGGTTAGTGCGGAGCTATTCTGTTTATAATCGAATAAGTGCATAATTTGGTTGAATGAAAATACGCGTCGGAAAACTGACCTAGGACCAGAAATGTGAAGACATCACAGTGTGAAGTCATCAAACAATCATTAATAAGTCTTCTATTTCGAATGTTAATAAATTTCGACTCTAGAATTCATCTCGAAGCGTCACTAGATGGGTGATTTTCGATTACTTTTCAATAAGATGCCTTTATGCTGGGCAAGGGTGGACATCAATAGCACCTGCTGCCATTACATCGTTTCTTCGAAATTGTTGTAGATGATATGTTGAACAGTACACATCCATGCTGTCTGTGTGTGACAATATTATATTTGAAAATGGTCTTAGTTTTAATTGTCTTATCAACAACTTTACCGGGATGGAATTCAAGACTTGAAAATCATCCAATCCTGCAAAAAAAGGTAATAATGTTAATTACGTTTGTTTGAATTAAAAGAAAAGAATATATACATGGGCAAAAAAATAGTCCAATGTCAAATGATTACATAATTATTTCTCTGCTTCTGCCTCAAACAATAACCTCGCGCCCCTCTCTCACGAAAAGAACAGTAACCTATCCAAACATATCATTCTCAGATTGCTTGCTTGTGTTAGGTGTGCGCTTAATAAACACAATATTAGTTGCACCACAGTCGCCGTCTAGCACATTGTTTGCTGCATTCTTGGGGGGATTAACCGTCTGAGCGGCATCGTCGAAGATTATAACATGTAACTTATTTGTTTTAACGTGTTCTTAGCGCCTTAAGGTTAATCGCTTGTTTCCCCAGACAAGCTTGACCACCCAGGTGAGTATGAAGACACTGGGATGATTGCACTGTCGAACAGATGGCACTGGTTGGGGGCTTTCATTGTGTGAGAAAAATTACGTCCGTCTAGCACCGAAAGTCCCATTATCATGCTGATATTGTTTTAACCCCTCTATTGTTTTTGTTTTTATTTTTATTTTTGTTTTTGTCTAATCACCAAGCCACTTATTTTATTATTGGTGTGAATCCATCTTTCTACCCTCTACCAGGGCGACAGATATTATAGGCACAT
Source organism: Lingula anatina (assembly GCF_051362555.1). Classification (NCBI taxonomy): domain Eukaryota; kingdom Metazoa; phylum Brachiopoda; class Lingulata; order Lingulida; family Lingulidae; genus Lingula; species Lingula anatina. The sequence goes on from NC_141767.1 coordinate 24,093,984, forward strand.
TTGCCACCAGTCACAGATCTTTAGAAGATTGACCATATTTAGCCAGAGACATCTGTGAATATCTTGTGAAAAATTAATCAGTGGACCCGATAGAGGGTACCATCTTTCCACCGTCAATTACATTTTAACTCGCCTATTGTTTTGAGCAGACAGTTGGTTATGTTTTTGTCCATTTGTTTTCTCTCTTTGTATTCACTTGTTTTAAGCCATGGATTTGTCTGTTCAAAATTTGAAAATAAGCAATACATGTTGTTGGGTACCCCTTAGGCTGTATTCCCAGAGCTTTTAGGGGGTAATTAACTTTCATGTCCGCTCGGCTGACAGCTATTTAGCGTGAACCCCCAGGAAGTTAGGTCGATCCAAAGTAGATCGATCTAATCTCTGGAAATGGGGTCTTATTGTAGTGCTTTTGTAAAACCCAATGAAGAGGAACTGAGAATTTGAATATCCCAGTTTTCTTGAAAACTAAAAATATGCAGTATCCCCGCATGGGATTCAGTGCATGCGAACGATTATAATAATCAATCCACGGATGGAATTTTACACCAATATTTACAAGATTATTTCACAGTTTACTCCCAAGTTGAGCTGGCTTATCCTCAGAACTCCTGAATACAAATTTTTACATCTGGAAACGGAACGTAGGGATTGCAATTAACGTCACACATTCTAAGTAACCGTGAGAAAGACTTATTAGCTAAACAAATATGTACAGCGTCATATTGTCAATAGAAGCCCCAGTGAGAGTTAAGACGGAGAAAATAGAAAAGCGGGAATTCAAAAAAGAAATTGGAGAATAAGCACATCATTATTTCACCATTGGAATTAGGTATATTACGGTATGTTGCACTTTTTCAAAATGATATCTTGCCATAACAGCGTGTCCGGCTTGCTTACGAAAAAGCCAGAAGTGCTTCTTATAGGCCTAATCAGCACAACACACAATCTCTAATCTAGGTTCCATTTTGCACGTTCTTGATTTTGTATATATTTATTCTTAACACATATATGAATAGGCCAAACTTCGTGGTGTTAAGTTCTTCGAGTCGATGAATCAATACTGCGATATTGAAACACTAATGGTCCTCAAGTTGAAGTGTTTTCGTTATAATTTTGCAATCTAATCCAATCTTATCTGGTCTAAGTCCTATTTTGCACTTCTTAATTTTGTATATATGTATTCTTTACACATATATGTGTAGGTTCAATCTTATGGTGTTAAGTTCTACGATCCGATGAATAAATATTGCGAAATTGAAACACGAGCTGCCCCGAGGTGTTTTCGTTTTAAGCTTGGTAATTGCTCCTTAAAAGATAATAGAACTCTTAGCGAATCTTAACACTGTGTGAGTGGATACGCATTTTTTTTCCTATTTCTTTTTTAATCAATGAAAATAAAGACAGGTAGGATAGTTTGCACATGTCCTTGCTGTAATCAGGATATGAGGTTGTCTATATGTATGTGGAAGTGTTTGGCAAATTTTGAGCTTGTTTTACGCCATTTTACATTATAGCATCTCTACTCATTAATCATTTTCTTTCCTCAAAAATGAAATTCCAATAAGTTTCCAAAAACTACCCCCTGGGCAAAATCGCTTTGTAAGTAGATTTTTAGTTTTAAAGGCTTAAATCAAATTCGAATTCCAGCTTGTTTGTACCAATTTAATTATTCAGATGATGAGATTTTTTTATACAAAATTTAAAGTACATAACCATATCTAAAGAACAGAATCTTTGATACAAAATAACATGAATGTGTGGAAAAGATAGAGAATCTTCCACAACGATAACATGGTGACATTGAAATTGCAGTAGTTGTGAAAACAATTGTGTTTTCTACTGTGGTCTCTGGTATAGTCTTGTTACCCACATCTGCTGTGCATGCTTTCCGTTTCCCTCGCAGACTATACGCGTAAGATCATCTTGCGGGTGTTTATTTTTCTGCCTTTTCATTATGAATACCCAGGCTTATTTTAAAGTGGTTGAATTTAGGGCCACTGATAGACATAACATTAAAAGAAGGGATGAGTTATCCAACATTCGAGGCTCCTAAAATTTTATTGTGATTAGACGAACGGGCAGTAGAAGGTGGAAATAGTTGACTGTAGGTCCAACAACGACAGGGAAATGATGCAAATTAAAGATTTGAAGATGGCTCTATCTATATCTTAGTATAGCAAATAGAGCCTAAACAATAAATTTCTAAATATACATATGCACTCTCTTCAAAACAAATGTATCCATTGTACTTTCTCTCGATTGTCCATGGTATCGCTTTGGATCTGTGTATCAGAGAGAGAGAGTGAGATGGCCATGACAGATATTGTAAGCGTGAAGGTCAGTTTAATTAAGCTGAACTTACGATGGGGCGAGTTTGAGACGTGTTTGAGTGCGCTGTTGCATGCAAAATCGCAAAACAGCAGCTCCTGCATGAACGTGCTACTACAGTATCGATCTTGAATTTTTTCAAAGCCATGCATCTTCCGGGTGTCTTTCCAACATCAAATCTTTCAATTAGAACACATTAAATGTCACCCAAAAATTGCGTTTGTAAGAGAAAAACGTATATTTAATGAAGTACGATACTGGTCTTTGTTGAAATGTGTAAAAAGGGATACGCCACGAAAAACGAACACAACCAGGTACATGTAGTAGTACTACTACAGGAGGTGGAAGTGTAAACATCACTTTTGAAACACCCAGTGATATTATATTTGTATATATAAAGCAAACGTTTAAGAGTTATTTACTGTGTAGATTATACATGGTTTGTTGTAGTTTACACCTCTGCAAGGTTTTGTGGATTTAACACCTTCCGGGTTTAGGCCCCAGGTTTATAGTTAACTACCTACCTATTTAACGCATTACTTTGTTTGGACAATTTTTCACACTGCCATTGATACGAAGTTCCGCAACCGGTGGACGGTGAAAGAGTACCGCGGCGGGGTCGAGCGGAACTCGGGGTTAGGTAGAGTTATATTACATAACGTAGCCTGTAATTAAAGGCTAATTACACAATTTTATCTTCCTGGACAGAGACACGTGAACATAATTCACGAGTAAAACAGGTAATGCCTGGGTAATTTTAAATATCTTGAATACAGTGCCGTGATCTTATCAGAGACAATCAACTGACTGCTAGGTCTATTAAGGCAGTCTATACAGAGTGACTTATCCAGGCAGTCTTTCTCTACCAGGCTCTAATGGCCGGCTTTGATAGGGATCACACCGGATAACTCAATCCGTCTCGGGGTAAGGGGTGATTGTCTTTTATCTCACCTCTCGTTTATTCTGTCAATCGTCCCCCGTTTCGTATTCTTCGGATCTAACCGGCTCGAACGCCTTTAATTATCTTATCTCATTGGCGACAGAGATCAGTTTAAATGGACTTAGCTAGCAAGAGGAATGCCTTGATATTTTACGTGGCAGAGAATACATATATTTATCATATCTGTCTCATTAGTAATGTTAATTGTATTCTGTATTGTTAAGTTATTCAATTGCATGATTCACTGCTTTTGTGGCATTGGTATATTCTCAGTAATGCATTTTTGCACGTAGACTTATCGGTTTCCACAGGCTTTTCAAGAAATGTGTCTGTATCAGCATTCCTTTCTCATACTGTAAGGTTAAATACACCGCTCTCTTTCCATGGTATGTTCTTTTTGTTAGTAGACATCGTGTGAACAAAAATTCAATGTAAAGAGGCACATTCAAATTTTTAGAATTTCGCACACTTTTGACAAAAGAGAAAACATCTCATATCGCCACACCCATATTTTTTAATCAAACCGAACTTACAGAGCAACAATATACAAATCTATAAGTTTAGAACAAAATGCTCTTTATCCCAATTATTGGTCTCCCACCAGAGCCGTGAATCTTGTGCTATAAAGTCAAACGAAAAGCCGGGGAAAGGAGGGACGGATCTTTTCTCAGTTTCATCCGTATTGACCCCAGGAAATGTAAAACGTCAGTGTCAATACCTAGCAAGTTTTGTTATATTCCTTGTCTCTCGGGGTATGAGGGTTGAATTTAGGCCTTATTTCCAACAAAAGTGCATTTGCTGTGTAAACACATTTAACGCGTGTGCTTCTGATGAACAAAGATCAGGTCGTTCCTCGACAAATATATTGGCAGCTGGCGCGTGCCCTAAGTACGGTTAAGTGTTTTCCTTTCTTTAACTTGTGTTTGAATTTGAGAAAGTTTAAATCACGTTTCCTAGACAAGAAGGAATTTACAACATGATGAAGATATGAATGGTCATAGTTTTTGGTACATGTGTTGGAACAGTGTTGGAAAGGCTTTGCGTTATTGGCCGTGCTCCGCGGGTCTCTTTGATGGAGTCGGCAGTTTCTATTGATTCCTGTTGATATCAGTTTATTCTGCTCGGCAGATTGACTCTGGCCAATGCCACAAAGGATCACGCTTTCTGTTCTTGGGGCAAGGGCAGATGCAGGCTGAAACTCGCAGTACATTTGGAAAGAGTTTGTATGCGTAAGGCAGTTGAACAAACACTCGCATAACTCCATATGCTCATTACACGTACGGCCGCCCGCTGAATTGAGCAATTGATTACATTGGTTGCATTCAGAACAAAGGCATGTCTCCTTGCAAATAGAGCTTACTTATAATTCCAATCATTTTATTGTAAAGCTGTGTGACCATCTGGCGTGTGCCATGACCACTTAGTTTACATACTAAAGCGCTGCAATTTGCATAGCAAACGCCGTGCCGTTCGCTTCACACTAAAGTATGATTTCGGTCTATCACATGTTGAAAAGGAAACGAAGTGAGTATTTGAGATATGCGCATTTTCTAACAAAAAGCGCGTGTCGCTAATGTGGTGAACGTTTTACACCTTTCTTGATAAGGATTCCATTGTTACAGACTTGCAGTCTCTGAAGTTCGCAGTCTCCTCTTCTTTCCAGTTACAGACACTTTAAACTAATTTGTTGGAAATTGTTAAAATTTTCTCCCAGCATCCAATATATGCTCCGGGTAACTAGGAAATAATTACAGATTATTAAAAGGGTTAATTTTTCTTCGACTTCTGGTGTCACTCTGTCATATAATACTCATATTTACTTCTGCTCTTCATTTCCTTTGATCAATTTTTTTCATATCTCATTGATCCCTTCTTTTGATTTCTTTTTTTCATACTCGGCGAAACTAAAAACTACCGCTTTAGCCTGATTTCACATGTCAAGGAGTTTCAGTTAACTTGCTCATGTGCAACGTTTTATGTCGTTGACACACGAAGGGTACCCTCTACCAGGGCCGCAGATCATATTATGTGCACTTTTCTCTCAGTGTGCAGAAAAGTCCCATCATTTAACTGGAGACATATCTGTAAATATCTAGTGAAAAATAAATCTGTGACCATGGTAGAGGGTACACGAGGAGCAAGGCTGTCTTTGAATATAAAGACCCGTGACACATCACGTACTAAGGACGCAATATAGGTTTTTGATATCCTTATTATTTGGGATTATGATACGCTTATGTTCATTTGCAAACAAAGAAGAAAAGACTCCCACAAGTTACTCACTTACACAATTAAGGCAATTTCGTGTATTGGTTTACACATCGAAAAAAAATGTTAGACAAGGAGACGGGATGGGAAATTATGTCATTACGATTTAGGTTGCAAGTCATATTTCATCCAAACATTTGTTAGAGGACAACTCATATAAAATAGAAAGGGAGAAAAGCTCTCGTTATGTTGCTAACCCAAAAGAAATTTTTCAAATGTCGGTCCAAAAATCCATTGGATCTTTTTTTAGTTACGACAATCTAAAAATGGATGCAACATGCAGTAGGGATAGAAAATAAGAAAATTCAAGACGGAAAAATTTCCATATGACAGTTTTAAAACATGTAGCATTTGTCAAATAAAAGTCGGCATAGTTTGGTTTGTGCAACTTTAGTATGAAACTGATATTTCGTGTTTTATCTAGTTGATATCTGCCTCACTTTAGCCATGCTCTTCGCAAAGAGAAACGTCATTTCAATACGATAATTAATGGATTCATATAAATTACGCCACCTTTGCGTCCCAGTTTTCCCGCCATATAGTTTATTAGACTTCAAAGTATACATAACGTGACCCAAGTTGTTAAACCGGCTCCTTAAAACCAAATAACTCAAAACCTTTTTTGGCATATGTTAACAGTTTTACCACGCAAGGGGGTTGTTTACATCCCAGTTCAAGGCTTTCGTAAATAGACCACGCCCCCAGACCTCGCGAACCAATAGAATCGTGAGAGCGATTTAAACTCTGGTCCTCCTGACAGCTGTCAATTAAGGAGCGTGGGGTTGGTGATTGAAATAGAACACTCGTACTACACTGTACTACATTGCAGCTTGTGGCAGCAAAGGATATGGCTGTGTATTGCAGACGATCATTCAAAATGGATATAACACCAAGCAAATCTGTTAGGCGACGACTAGATTTTGGAGATGAACGCCCAGACGAGGCTCAAGTAATTTTGGAACTCAAAGACCAAGCGAGAATTATAGACGAAGAGAAGAAACGGCTGTGGAATTTTGACTTTGAATTAGAAGAGCCACTGGAAGGAAACTGGCTTTGGGAACGTTGTTGCGTTCCCGTTGAAAGTGCCCAAAATGACTTCGTTGAAAAACAGGAATCTTCACACACGGATAGTGAAAACTCAGACTGTTTAGTAGGATCTACATCTTCGTCTGTATCTAGTACGGCGTTAGACCTATCAGTAGTTCAATGTGTAGATAATTCCTTTTTCAGCCAAGTTAGTGAAAGAACGCCAACAATTTCTTCTAGCCAAAAACCAAGTATACGCCAACAGAAAATTACAGGTGAGACTGTGAAAAAAGTGTGACTTCATGTGATGGAAATGAGTTAAGCCAAATGATACATTTGTTATACAGTTGGGGTTTAAATTATACGAAGATTCGCGTCTTTTACTTGTCTCCAAATTACTTCTTAGATAAATTGTAATTCAACATTTATGATTCAGATATAAATCAAAGTGTAACTGCGTCATTTAGGGTATAACTGTTCGGTACAAAACCATGGATAGTCCACTCGCATGCTTAATATGTTTCGCGAGCCCAGGCAAGTCGCGTAAAGAGGGCCGAGCTCCGTGACCTCGCGTACTACAATCTCCATACATTATCATGTTACTTCAACCTGTCTATCTGAGCCCATTATCTTGAAGCTAGACCCTAGATAAAGATCCAGGGTAGCATTGCGCCGCATTCAAGCAGAGGACACTCTGTTTGTGAATGCGACTTCTATCTGCTTTTGTTCACGCTAGTGACACAGAGCGTTCAACGCTAGCCCCCTTCTCCGCTCTCTGCCTGGACCGATCGGGGATTCGCGTGATGCCGCATATGATTGTCTTTTTAATTTACACCGTTTTCAGTGCCTTTTATTTTTACCGGCTTCGGCATTACTTCAAAGCCATGGGGTTGCTTAAGTTCTTTAATTACTAGATCCAAGCAAAACAGACTCATTTTCTGCTTTATTTATGACTGTTTGCTTAATGCGGTGGAGCTTTGTGAAATACTGTATCATGTTTGAGGTTAAGGGAAAATATTTTTCTTAGAGTTGAATAAATGATGCATGGACAAAAGAGTGCCAAAACAATAAATAATTTGAGGATGAAAGAGATATGTGCAAGTTATGAATAGAAGGTTATAGTACTGCAGTAAATAATAAGTCTTAAAGTTCCTAATGTATATATTCTTTTTTTCAGACATGCTCAAGCTCAAAAAAAGAAAACTGATTTCATCCATGAAACCCCAACAAAGCTCAAGAGACAACAAAAAGCCAAAACTAGAGAAAAATGCCAGTTAGGTATGTGCATATTAATATTTCTACCCTGAGTCACCCACCTTGTCAAAACAGCTCTACCTGCCTGGACACGAAAGTGAAAGGCGTCAAAATCCTTTGTCTAACCACCAAACCACTTATTCTGTATTTGTTTAAACATGAACTATGGAGAGCATGCATATCTATTATTTTGCTAACTGATTATGCTTACTTATATTTGATAAGGATTTATCAGTTTACGATATGACTTCGTTCAAGATAATATAAGAGAAACAAAAACTGTTCTCATTTTATCATAACGCAGCAAGGGAAATGCAATAAGCCATTGTGTTGTGGCAGCTTGTGTAGGTGTAAAAACTGAAGGAAGTCTTCCCTTTAGGTTTCCACCTTAAAAACAGTAGGCAGCTCCCTTATTCAGGTGTCAAATGTGCTAATCACCAATTTAAGGCAGGGAGCATTTTTAGGCAGGTTAATATCATTATTAATTACACCAAAATGGCCTCTAATCTTCGTACATGCTGTTCACGTTTCCTGACCCTAAAAGATTAGTGATTACAGAAAGTAATGGGGTTATGGAATGGGGGTGTTTTAAATTGTTTAAAGTGTCATCCCTGTGTGGGTAATTGAAATAGAAATAAAACCTGGAACCTGGCTTTGAAATTGAAATGTAAACACATCACAGGTACTCTGTGTAATCAAGTGAAATGGTTAAATACACCAGGAGCTGTGCCAAGTAAAATATTATTCCTCTCTTTCATACCAAACAAAGGGTTTCTGAAGCCCGGCTCTTGGCAGCTACAACGTGCATTATTTATTAGCACTTTTGTGATTGCCCATGCTGTAATATTTGTAACTGCATAACACATGAGTAGAAGAATATCTGAATGGAATATTACAGCTCCCATATGTCTCACTCACTTTCACAGCTGGTGCCCACATAAGTTTCAGATCTAAAGCACATTAAAACAAGCACCTGCATTTGCTTAGCTTTCCCTACCACTATAACTGGATTTCTCATTAGTGATGCTGTAAGCTTCATCTGATCATTTTGGAACTGTATAGAATATTGAATGTCCACGAAAGTGCAATGAAAAGTTTGGGACTGGCAAAAAAAAAAGAAAGAAAGAAAAGATTAAGGTAAACAGACCTAGTGGTTGAACATGATTTGGCTGTTATCTGGTTTGGATCAAAAAAGGGTTTATTTGGCTGGAGGTAGTGGCTTCCACCCTGGCTTAAGCATTTAGCATGTAGAGGATGATATGGCTTAACCAATTCCCCAGGTTAAGCCCCACTTTGAAAGGTGGATCAGCTGTCCGGCCGAATTAGAATTTTTCTTTGTCAAGGGGCCTGAGTAGCTCTTTTATGATGGACTCTGTGAGGATTTAGAAAGACTGAGACATCTACTGAGAAAAGCCTCTTAGTTTCTAATGAATAACTTCTATTCCCTTTCCATCTGTCAGATTCAGTCCAGGCATCTTTGTCGAGACACAGATTGTTCACTCTGGCGTCTAGAGAAAACCCCTAAGTAAATTGAATGTAGTCTGCTGAAATGAGATAAAGTCAATAGGCAGACTGTAAATTTGAACAAATAATTATTATTTTATTAGTTGATGATAGCAAGGGTTGCTACATGCTACTTTGGATTGTATTTTCTCTGTATCAAAATACATGCATATTAACTTTAACATACCCCCTCGAAGTTTAATTCAGCTGTGACGTTGCACATCCAGGACAGGTCCAGCAACTTTTAAGATCGTGATGCCAAGGAATTGTGTGCTTTGTGATATTAAACTTGTGACCTATTGACAGGACAAAGGGAAAGAAATCACATTACGTGATGTGTGTATGGTTACCTCACCTGGCATTAGCTCACCTTAGTGTGATCAGAGAGATCAAGAGTTTATGCATATTTTGGTTGAAAGATTTCCTTAGGTGACCCTAGACTTATTCTTCATAATTCGCGGTGAATATGTGTGCTTTTTCAACTGGTGCAGGGGTGAGGGAAAGGTTGCCTGATTTAAAGCATTCAGTAAGCAAACATTGCTCCTTTTGAGCAATGTTTTTGTAGTGAGGTGAATTACCCATCCACAGAGAGTTCATTTAAATAAACTTTTATGTAAATGAAAATAATACAGAGAATTGATGCAAACATGTTTTACTTAAACTATAGAAATGGTTATGTAAGGTTACATAATACTGCTGTCATAGCAAAATTACAAACTTGAATGCCAAAATAAAAACTTTTTTCTCAGAGTACCTGTTTCCTGTTCAAGTTTGTAATTTTACCTAGATCAACATTGGATTTAAAATTATGTTTCAGATTTGATCAGTGGTCTTTTGTTCAATTAAAGTGCTTGGAAGAAATTGTTTAAACCATATTGCCCCCTCTGAGCATCCAACAGTGGAAGTATTGATAAAATAATTACCCCAACCTAGTTTCCTGCGCTTTTTTGGGGAAATAAGTGGAAAAGGGATCAGTTTATTGAAAGAGACAAACCCTCATTGATTGTTGGTACTTATGTTGTTTGTTTTTCTGCTTGGCTGGTTTAGTTGTAAACATCTGTGTGTGCCTACCTTTGGTGAAGTGTGGGGCAGTGGCAGAGGACCCTGGGAACTTGAGGGACAGGCCTCAGGGGCTTAGTACACACCTCTCTGTTTGATCATGTGACTATTTGTTTAGAAAAACTTGTCCTAGAAATAAGTGAATGGGATAAATCTCCAAAAAGGAAACAGAAAAAGAGTCAGGAGAGAAGAAAAGGTCAAGTTGGGGTCATAATTTTGGCAATCATCCACTCTTTTTGAAAGGAAATATTGAAGTCCCCAGATCTCAGTTCATCTAAAGAAAATACAGTGTGAGGTGGATCAATAGAAACCTCGAACAAGGGTGGGGAGGGTTTTTATGTTAAATACTGGATAGTTGGTGGTTTATGTAAACTTAGGAGAACCTTGCAAATATTACCTGCCTATTTTGATCTAGGGACTTTTCCTGATTTCATGTTTTGAGATCTTTTAACAATGCTCTGTGTGCACCTGTGTCCAAAAGAAAGGTCATATAGCAGAGGGTTAGATGAACATTTATCTGGATTGTTCCTTATCATCACGGTGCATAGTATTAGGTGAAATGAGCATACTGAATACTAGGCTATCTAGTCAATTTGATGAGAGCTGTGGAATTCCGATTGTTCTTTGAGTAGGGTTTAGATATGGATTCCAGCCTGTCCTAGCTGGACTAGACGTAGATGTGTGGTTTTGGAGATAATAAGACCGCATTCCTTAAAATATAGTGACCCCCCTAACTCTTGCTAAGGAGGTGATGGTGGCAGTCATTGTTGAAACCACAAAAAGTTTTATGACTCTCATTCTGTCTGGCAATTTTGCAGTGGGGATCATACATTCAAAGCCCAAAAATATTTTTTGAGACTTAATGCAAAATCAAGTGAGATTTTGCAGGTTTTGAGAAGAGTGGAATCAGAAAAAATGACAAACTAGCAAATGTAATTAAAAGCTGGCAGAGTTAATCCACGGACATTTTTTTGGGTTTTTTTTCTCTTAATTTCTGTCATAGTACAGTGTGTTTTGAGTGTCACTGAAGGTTCTCATCTTTTCTAGTTTCTTATGATGTAACACAGTGCCGTCAGCCACATTTTAGGATATCATGGATGGTCCCAATTACCCAGTATTTTCAATATTAAGTGGAAAAAATAACAGAAATATATATTTTTGCATTGTCAAATAAATGTATCTTCCTTGTTGTGGCATATTTATGTGCTGGGGTGCTGATTTGTTTCTTTAAAGAACCTTGTATATCCCCTTTTTAATAAGCCATGGTAAAGAAAAACATACATTTGATTGACAGCCGTCAGCTGGTGTAGAGGTTTTTATATGCAGCCCCTGGATAGCGTCATCTCATCAGCTCAGTGAGCCCAGGGCCGAGGTGGAATAAGAGAAACCATGTGCAAGCCATCAGGCCCTATCAGTTGTGGCATATGACTGGACCAGATTGAATTGCAGAGCTTTGGCTACTGTGTCCACAGCAATCCACCCCTTCACAAATAAATCAGAAATTGGATTTCATACAGCTCAAACTGGGTGAACATAATGAGAGGATGGCTGGACGGCTCTGACCATATATGGTGGGGGCTATTAGTATTTGGAGACAGTGTATCATCTGAGGGTTGAATAATTCACCCTGTACTTTTACTCTCTTGTAACTGGCCTGGTAGGGCATCTAAGGACAAATGTAGCTTTAAATCATTTTAGTAACCTGAGATTTTGCTTAATAAAAAAGAGGGTCATGCATTGTTGAATGCTTTCATGGCTGCTATTTTCTTTTCTACTAATGCAATTTCAGTTAAGAGATGGTCACATGAGTAGCTGGTTTCAGTTATCCACACTGTTAACCCAAGTAAATGGTTGACTATTGCCTCTTTGTAGCTATCAATTGAAAGAAAACCTTCCCTTCTGAGGTTAAGGTCTTTTTCTATGCACTGTCACAGTATCAACATTGAATGGCATGCATCTGAATATATTTGGATTTTTAAGAGAGTATTGATTTCATCTTTGTACCCAAAGAGACACTTTGAACGGAACAGCAGCCACCAAAATCACAATTAATGACATAACTGACAATTATGTTCCCTTTTGTTTTAAATCTGCACCTGGCACGGATGAATAAAAATGTCAATAAACCCATCAGTAACAGTGGGGCATACATGACCAAGTTTCTCAGGAAGTTCTTGTAAATAGGAGGACAATTAATACTGACGCTAGTTAATGTCTTAATGAGTGTTACAACATAGCTGCAAGCTTACACAGCCATGGCTTTGGTAGGGGACTTCTCTATAAAAATGATTTCCGTTAAGTATTAAAAAACAATGAAGGTGCGTGCAAGTTGTGAGGCAGTGCTGCCAGGCTATCTAGAGGTTGATTAGAGTTGACATTTTGGGCTCCTCAGGTTGCCACTTCACTGTAGCTAAGGTTGTATTTTGCTCATTGTTGTTATAATTTTGGACATCACTGAATGAGTGCCCTTCCCAAGGGCTGGAACAGTTGTAGAGTGGAATGTGTCAATATTTAAAGTTGTTGATAAGCACTGATGCCTCTTTGCCATACATAAACTTAAATTGACATTTGAAAGAAAATTCTCTCCTCGAAATTCCTGAAATTTGACAGTTTCAGGATCAGGAGAGCTATTAACTGGAATTACTAATTTTACTTTGAAATATTGTTTATTACATGTTCATTCAACAATAAGCAACAATGGTGTAAACTTCCACTTTTTTCCTCTTTTCCAGACTCCATCCTGTAACCATGGTAATGGAGTTACCCACAATGCACAAGAGCCTGCCAGTGCCAGCAGTAATCCATCAAGTTTGATTGCCTTGGGGCTAGGAGGCAGGAGAACTTTACCTGCTGCATGAAATGCTATCCCACTTCCTACACTCCTTAAAAGGAGTGGTGGAGAGTGGCAGACATTTTGTGAAGGGACCAAGACAAACAGTTCCCACCTGTGATGAAGTGAGGCCCAAGCAAATTAGTTCCATCCCCGATTTGATTAGAAGGGAAGGTAGAGAGAGGAGAACTCTGGCTGCCTGATGTTTTGTGTAGAAACTTGAGCAGGTTCTGCAAGCCAAACATGGCATCAGGTGGACTCAAAAATAGACACAGACAAATTGAGAGTTGGTTTTAATAGACAGCATGAATGAACTTTGAAAATGTTGAACAGCTGTAAAGTGGAGAGATCTCTGATGCATGCTGTTCACTCACCTAGGCTTACTTCATTCAGATTATGTTACTCAAGGCAAAACAACTGCACACTCTCCGAGGCCCTTGGTTTGTGTGGAAAACTTTATCTGCTGTCATCAGTGCAATGGCACGCATTTTTGATCTCATTTTGTATAGTTTATCTTATTATTCTTATTCAGATTATTATTATTATGTAACTGAAGACAAAGCTCTGGAGCAAGGATTGCTGTTAGGGTTGAAAGTGTATTTTTCATTATCGAGTTAATTTATACCTTGAAGTCAAATTGAGTTGAAAAATATCAAAATTCAATTGTGAAATGCCCAGTTGTCCAGCTATCTGGTCAAGAGATAAGATCCACAGTTGAATACTTCATTCACTGTTTAATTAAATTGTCTTGGAGGTTGTAATCATAGAAGGCAGGTAAAATGACCAGATGGTTCTCTTGACCACCAAGTGACACTTGTGGTCAAGTGGGACAGGACACTTGAGAATAGAGAGAAAGAAAGCAATAGGGGTTGGTGCAATGGCCACTATAATACTTGGGCCTGATAAGTGGTAGTTTGTTTGTTAGTTACCAGTTATCCCACCAGTGTGTGGTGGGCTGAAAATCACCTTTTCTAAGATCTCGTAGTTAGTCAAGCTGGATACTTTGTAGCCACATCAAAAAGTGTGGGGCCAGTTGAAGTTGAATGCGCAAACTAATGGTATCTGGAGGTGCAAAGCTGGAGTGCTTTATATTCCAGAGTGGTTTTCTTGTTTAGAGGAGGGAAGAGGCTGGGTTTTTGCTCGGATTTAATACTTTTCAAGCAGGGTCTTTGCATGAAAGCAACATGAAAAGTGGAAATCGGCTTCTTAAACATGACATGTTATTTATGTTGTATATGTGTACATAGAACTTGTAACAAAATGTACTTTATGTTTTTTGTAATATTTATTATCTTTTGGTAAATTTTGTAACAAAAAGTCTATATTTATCAGGTACTGAAATAGTTCACTAAAGGCATTGATCGATTTGACAAAATTAGAAGAAGAATATTAGTTGGATAATGGTTGTGTTATGAAAAAAGTGGATATTTTGTGTGCACTGTTAAAAATGTGCCAATTCGAGTGGGGAAAAGGTTTAGATGTGCAATAGATTGGTTTAAAGAAAATCTGGCAGCAGAAGTGCATTCTGGGATTATAAAAAAAAGTTATGTCAGGGGTTTAATTTGTGGCAATTATTTTTATTTTAAGTAAAACCTGTCAGGGAATTTTTGTTATGGTCAACATATGATAACTCCACTGATATTTATAGCAATTACAACTTGTTATAATTGTATAACCATAACTTACACTGTTTTACCAACTTTATTTTTGTCTTCATTTATTATCTTTAGTTGGGCAAAATCATATTGATCTCAATTTATGATGAAAAATCCCTTCTGCTTTGTGTCAGTGCACTGTATATATTTATTTACATGTACCATATACCAATATGAGTGGTTATTTTCTAACGCCATCATGAACACAATAAAGTAAATGAATATTTAACATGAAAGTCTTGGATATTTATTTGCCTAAATACAAAACACGAGATAAAGATGCGTTCTTCCTCGTAGTTTTGGTTATTAATAAACGCTGCTTATTACATTATCTTCCACCCACAGGCAAATCGCAATTTTATCCGCAGCCCAAAACTTCCTGATGTTTGGTTTAATGATTGGATAGGAAGTCTGCCCTTCGTTCCTAATTTTCAAGATTTAGATACTCCTCTTGTTACGCAACTTAATGCCTTTCAGGCGCAGGCTTCTGTTTCTAACTATAGAAAGATACATGTAGCGAGAGAAATAAGATAATCCACACAGATTCAATACCTAATTACGGAGAATTCTGTTTTGTTGCTCCCTTTGTCATAACTGAAGGTCTTTGTCACATCGGCAAGGTAGTATGGCAAGGGCTTACATTACAATCATGAGCTAGCTGTATGAAAATAAGAATGGAGACCCTGTGCGTATTCAATAAAACAAGGAGCTAAACCGACGACTAGAGCGGCGGTTTCGCGTGTAATAACCGTTCCAAACTTCCTGCTTCATTGATGCTTATTTTGGATTCTGTCCGATGCCTAGGAAACCAGCGTTTCAAAGCAAAAAAATCAACACTGATTTTTAAGTTTTCTTATTATCACATTAATTCTAGTATTAAGCATGGTGACCAATATTCTATTGTTTCTATTTTGTCTGAAATAGTAAAGCTGTAAAAAGTTCATTTACACGACGACGATCAGGAAGTAAGCTATTCGCTGCACACATATCGATATTTATAACCACAAACCCAGCCACTTTCATGGCTTAATTTGTCGTGCAAATCAGATTATCTTCATGTCAGGATGTAGGCTCTGCCTCAATGACACCTTTAATTAATCAAACAGAATGAGAGACATGCTTTCATTGAAACTTTTTTTCTGGAATTCGAAGTGCAGACAAAAGACGTCAGTAGAAAGAAAAAACTGTCTCTAGAACATTTTTCATTTCATACTGAAAAAATAAAACAATTCGTGCAGAAGAATAAAGGAAAGAATGAAAGAAAAAAGAAGAAAGTACTTATGGCAGCATGTGCTATTGGTTATGCATTTGGTAAACATCAACTAGTGTTTTACAGCTCATTAGTCTCCTAGGCTGACACTAGTCAAAGGATGGAAGGAAACACGATTCACCTGTTGTACTATTAACCACGGTATTGTGCAAGAAATATTTGTCATCAGGCGTATTGGGGCCAAAAAGATATCCACCATCTATGTCCATGTGATGTATGTAATGCAAAATATACTATAAGCCACTATAAACAAAGCGTACATATGAACAAATACAAAATCAAAATCTTTCAACTAATAATGGGACATTTTTCTTATGCTTTTTTCAATAAAGCAATGCCCCCAAAAGTGGCAATTGGGCTACGGTTCTTCCACCATTAGTACTGCAGATTTACGGTTTTATCGGTGTTAAAAATCCAGGTTTGCTGAATTTTTTTTCACTAGGAAATAATGTACAGAAATAAAAGTTTATATCACACAAATAAAAGATTATATCACACGTCACTTTGGAACCCTACCAGTAAAACGTTAATTTACAGCAGAAAAACATCCCTGACATTGTAATAAAGAGGAAATCAAACCCCCAAGATTAAATCGAGAAATCGTAGTTGTGGAAAATCAGATTAAGAGAGAGAGAGAGGGGGTTGCTATGCGAGGCAAAGTTTAAAAAACTGTAATAGGATCACAGTCTAGAAAATCAAAAATGTCCCCTGCTTGCGGAAACGAAAAATGTTCTGATGGAACAAGATTCGACAAGGACAACTTTATGGTCAACAACACGGTGTCAACATGGAATGCCGAAGCATTGTTCTTTCAGCGAGTAATTATACGCCTTGCTGCTGGCCTGTCTTGGAGGAGGTAGTCTGCTTCAACGGCTCCTTTCCATCCACCCAGGAGCCGGCAGCTGGCGTATGTCAGAGAAAGAGGGAGAAAGAGAGAGATCATTAAAATATGTTGCCACGACATGTTGCAGATATATGTGTTTTCATATACATATGTACGTTTTATACAGGTTTCGTTTTAACAAAATAAACGAATTTGATGTTCTTGTAGTAACGATCTTTGAAAATGTTGTATTCGATCAAGTGGTTTCATTTATACGGCACCTTTGTTCGCTCATTTTAATTCCAAAAAGAAAAAATGGCGGTGTTACATGCACTTATATGAAACTTCTATCCCAAAGACATCGCGCTGCTCAGATTCTGTATCTGTGTCATGACAATCAAAAGTATTTTTAATTCAGCTTCTTATTCCATTTTTTCTCTTTAAATTGCCTTATTTTATGAGAATAGGGTGCCACCCCCCACTTTCTGTCATGATACTTTTTACGTCGCCAAGTAATGGGAAGGTGGTTTATGTCAATGTCAGTCTCGTCTGTCTGGTATGATGGCGCCAATCTCTTAAAAACAAGTACAAGAAAACCCCAGCTAAGAGTCCCCTTCAAGATTTGGTCAGTGGCTCTGTTCAAGCTCGGTTAGACTAATAAAACATGACATTAGGCGCGTGCTCAGTACAATTCTCTCTGCAGGCCGAAAATTAAATCGTTTTACAATTCCTAACCTAAATAAGCATATTCTTACGATAGTAGTGCGTACTTAACCCAACGTCACGCTACAACAAACTTCTTACTCGACACTTTAACTTCAAAAATCCTGAAGACATTTTCAATTCCTTCCAATTTTTGTCAGAAAAAAAACAGAATAATTATTCAAAAAACAACAGATATGTTTTTTTAAGCAGAGCCTAGAGATGATTAAACTTTAAAAACGAATCAAAAGTCTAAATTATCGCTCCACCTGCTTAATTTCCGTATTAAAGAAATCCATTGCTGTAGGAGACCGATCTTCATATATTTTGCATGTATTTAATCACGGCTGATCAGCTGTCAGGGTCCGTATTCATTCCCCGTGCCAGCGTGGTATAGCGTGTGGAAGAGGTGCTAGAGGTGAGAGCTCGAAGGCGCAACTTGACATGAAATCGACCTAAACAACTCTTGTACAAGTGGCAGGGGGCGACTTGTGGAATTTTATGGCCGCCGCACAGCTGGTTAAAAGAGCGTTCTCTCTTGGAGCTCAGATTAGAGATTGTCATTTATTACGATGTAATAATGTACAAGATGCTTGAAATCTAAAGACGCTAAATACTTGTGAGCACGTGATTATAGCAGAGACACACGAAAGCGCTCCTGTTACCTTTGCTGCTTCTGATGAGCTAGCATCACGTACTATAACAATACCTCAGTTCTCCGCTGAATAAACACATTTAAACTAGTTCATTTCTTCTGTGAATGCAAGCAATAAAGGGTGACGAACTAAATGGCATGAAATCACCATCACATGGGGTTTTATGTGAGAAAGGTGGGTAACAAATTTTCCTGAATGAGATGATAAGATGCAGAAAATGCTCTATTCAAACCCGTGTAAACATAGTTCATACAGTGATACTGATCTTCAAACGAACGGGCTGGTTATTTTGTGGGGACCGGGTGATTAATAGTCATCCGATACTGCTCGGGTTGGGAATCTGAAATGATTTAAAGGAAATAAATTTAGTCACCATTGTCCTGTCTTTTTGTAACGTTTATTTTTCTTTCAAGATCTTTTCGCAACCACCCTCAATTATACTTGATATAGTTACACCATGGAAATATAGCGTGGATATACGATATACTTACATGGTTACACTTATGATTAGTGTAATTTGACTTTTGAAAAAATCTAACTCACGTCGATGTGTTTGAAGACTAGGACTCACCCAGTGTCACCTGGATCCTAGATTACGAGGACGGATTCGGTGTATTAGTAAGACAGGATGAAGGGATGATGTTAAATTACCAATATTAGTTGCTTTTGAAAGATTTTGGCGCCTTGTAGTGATATTTTGTGACTTTATCAAGGTTTCTCCAAGTATAGCCTCGTTGACTAAATACTTACAGATAAGAAACTGTTATGGCCTTTGATTGAACTCTTATGTGGTGTTTAAACAATGATTTTCGATTCGAAAATCTGTTATTAAGGATATTATTAACTAGCGAACTAACGATAAAGTACTTGAGTCGGTACTAAATGTGCAGAGAGAGAGAGAGAGAAAACTGATTTAAGTGAAACCCTGACATTTAAGAAGTTTGAATCTAGATTTTCGTGAAAATGAAAAAACAACAAACACAAGAACATCAACGGAACATCTCTTATCGAGTACATGTAGTGCCTACAGCCAGTCGTTGAAGGCGGTCATCCCCAAGTGGACATGGCAGATGTTTGTCCTCCAGTCAAAATCCTTATAAATAAAGCCATTAATGAAACCCCTGCAAATACTTCCCACTGTCTTTTTAGTAGCTGAAATGGAGATGATCATTAATTTGCAATTAAGTCTATCCCCTAGGAAGCCTAAGGTAAAGTCAGGTGATTTGATTCTTGTCACTAAAAGAAAAACTGGAATAGAAGATGCCCAAAGTGAACTGGTAAAATGTTCATAGTTACGTCGATTTTTTGCATTAAAAAATACGAGAAAAATTACAAGTGCATTATTTGTTTCAATACAGCTTTCTCCCTGTACGTTTTGAATCCCCTTTGTGCCAATACCACGAGTTACTGATTGTTTAGGTAGGGCTATACCCGTCGCTATAGGTCTTTCGCCACTGTTTATCGAAAACTGGGCATAACCTGTGAAAATATGTGCTAATTTGGTTGAAAATGTAAATTATTATGACAACCTTCGCGCCTTGGCAGCTCGTGCGATGACAGATCGCATGGGTGGAGAAAAAAATGGACAAGCTGCCACCGCGCCTGCCAGTATTGTAACAAAGGGGGAAAATATCATTTTCTTAAAGTCCCGTTTTTTTTTTTTTTTTTTTTTTTTTTTTTTTTTTTTTTTCAGCCATTGATTTCTTTTATCATATAGTTTATAAATAATAGTTGTTCCTTTGTTGACGAATAATTACAAATAAGAAAAGGTCCACCAGGTAAAATTAACCATACTATAAACTTCCTTGCATTTATTTTAGAATGTGGAAAACAAACACGTGCTTTGACAGAGCAGCACTTTGTTATTGAGACATTTAAAGGGACACTCAAGTCTAATACGTTTTTCGATAGGAATTGATAGAATAACAGAAACCAAATTTTGGAGTCAAGCACGTCACAAGATAGGGAGTAGCAATAGTGGGTAGCGATACGTGTATTTTTTTAAGAAACCCTCTTCATTCACATTCTTCCCAGTCAATTCCAGTCTGGATATATCTCAATGTACCTGATAACTTGGTATAAAAAGCGTGTTGCACGTCTAACACGCCACAAGATTCCTTTGATTTTGAATTTTTATCGCGTGCATGAAGATTTTGACACGCAACGGTTTGTTTTACATTTTCCCCTAAACTCAACACTTTGGGTAACAGATGAGACAGCGGTTTATTATTTCTGAGAAACAAGAACTTCTTAAATTTTTCTGAGAGTGCAGAAAATAGCACATTAGAAGAGATAAATCCAGGCCCAGATGTACTATAGAAGTAAAAGTAACTGTATTTCCTTGACCAATTTTCCCTTCCATCATGTATGTGGCAACACTGATAAAATGATGATCCTAAAATAATTTAAGGACCAGAGGAAAAGTTAATTTTCAAGATCAATCACCAGAGACCATAACAGAAACTAGATTTGCTTCTGCTCGCAAAGATGAAATGCACCCGCGGGACACGGTAGATCAGGAAAATCTTCGCGCTTACTTGACATTTCCCACGTCTGAGGTGAAGATATGCTATGAATCAAAGCGTTCACATTGTGCAATATGCGAAGATGATGAGCGAGAAATCTCCCTGGCATTAATCAAACCCTGAAAACATCCAAATTTTTCATCACGCCGGGCAACAGCTGCGGGAAATTATGCAAGGCTGTTACGTCATTCCTAAAATACAAGGCTACTGCTGATATCCAGGACAGAACTTTCTCCTTGATTCAATTATAAATTGAAGAAATTGCACGTCTGTTTCAGAAATGCTGACATTTACCTTGTGCAATTGTGATTTAAATTGGACACGTGGAGGGTTCGGATGGAGTTGTCTGTCAAACCAAAGTTGTGATCTATGATCACTTCAACCATCTTGAGACCCTTTCAGAAATTGAAAATCGATGTTATTGCGATGATCTTTTTAAATAGATATATTTGGATGTAATGCCTTCGTCTCTCTCCTTTCCCTTATTCATTTTCAAACACAATATATGATGTCACTTTGAAGACAACGTTTACACTGTATCATTGGGTTAAACTATTTTCAGGTTAATATCCCTCACCCCTCAACTCCCACCCCCATCTCCATTTTTACCAAAATTTTGGGCATCGTTTTTGTGGCGCTAATTAAATAACTTCAATTGCAATAAACGAAGCTCATTTACTCTAATATATCATCTTTTTTAAGCGAAGAAAACCCCCTGCTCTTTCACCTGTCCCACTTAACCTTCAGAGAGACTGGCAATGTTGTAAAAGATAAAGGTAAGACAACTGGCCGACGTAAGCCATCTGTTAGATTTCAAATATTGTGATATCTTTTGTGTGATGTTAAAAAAACAGTCGTAGAGGCTAGGAATCTTAAGTGTTCCACTTTGGTTTGAACGGTCACTCTGAAGAGGCATTTTTTAGTCCATCGAATTGACGTATGGGCAGCCACGTTTATTTAGAAAATTTAAAGATAGGCCATATGGAAATAGTATCGAACAATGGAACTTTGGAGCTAATTAAAGCTAGGATAGAAGATTTTGGGTCCGAGGTTAAAGCAGATGAAATATAAACACCAACAAAACGACATTCTATTGTGTCGTTCATGGCAAAAGGCATATCATGATATATATATGTGTAGTAGGATTAGTAATTAAGTCGCCCTATATTTAATACCAACTTAAAAGGCCGTTGAAGCACTTCATTATTTCCTAAGTGAAATTAATGGGAGAAAATGAGTATTAAACTCTCTTTCGAAGTCTTGTCAAATTGGCTCGCACCATCACGTGGTCTTCCATTAAGCTGACGTTAAAATAATCGTGGGTGTTGTCAATATTTGCCGACAACAAAGTTGAATCCATCTAGTCACACCCTCATTAATTTAAAGAACCGGTCGAAAGTAATAGACGGCCCTAGACGAAATTTCCAACAAACGCCCATCAACGGAATTGACAGTTAAGTTACCTAGAAATCAATTTGGTCCTCTTTTCAAAGATATCTTTCTTACATTTTGAAGGATTTCTTATGATAGAGAAAATTCATTATTTCCTTCATCGTAATTTTGCCATTGCCCGGAGTGAACCGGACACTGGTGTCACGATCAAAGACCCTTTCAACCCTCAAGACATGTTTTAATTTCTCTGGTGTCAGTATCTTTGATTGCAGTGACGTAAATACATGCTTTTATAGGCTTGTACGGAAACCTTGTGTATGATGGGTCCAAACAGAAACAAAAAATATTTTAACCATTAATTTTCGGAATCAAAGAATCCCTTAACTTGAGTTATTATCCTTAATCGTTATAATAAACCCCAAAGCAATACTTCAATATCTTAAAATGCCACAAAGAATTTACACATTGTTAAAAAGTTATGAGAAGTGAGAGAGAGAACGTTTTTGTAGTTGAGATTTTCTTCGGTCATGTGGTCTCACTTTCTACTCTGATCACGTCTGCTGTGTTCGGACATAAAGATCGCCCGGACATAAAACTAAGCCTGTTTCATGTTTGGCAGGTTTATGACCAGTTTTATTGGCATGAGAATAGGTCTCGTTATTTATATATGCCTGTTGCTCACATTACTTGAAATTGAAAAAAAATGCGATTAATTTGTTTAAAAACGCCCAATATTATTTTTGTTTTGAGGTTTTTTACTCTGTTACATTGTAATACCCACCTTTAATAATTACATGCTTCAAGTCGATGATGATAATGCGTTACACAGTCCATAGTTTGCTTGTTACAAGACACATTCCCATGCTCAGCATAATATAAAAGATGCTTTTTTCTTTCTCTGTGTAAATACCCGGTATACAGGGATACACTATGGCTACTCCTGGGTTAGCCATAATTCATATTATTATCAAACCGAACAAATACATTTATGTCTATCTTGAAGAGATTTGTCAAAATGAATAGTGTAATGAGACACCTCTGCCCTCTCTTTAGTAAAAATTGCTCTTTTTTTTGTGTGTGTAGCTGAAGATCACTTCATCAGTTTAGGGAGAGCGTGCCATTATTTTTCAAGTGAGAACAACATGATGTAATCATTAACGGATAGAATTTCAAACAACGAACTGTTGTCGGATATAAGTTAAGTAGGTATATTTACATTTTAAACCACGAAAGATTCTTTATGTTTTGAAAAATTAATTACAAAAACATCATCATCATAAGTATAGTGCAATAGTCACGTGTACAGATGGCGTGTCAAATAAAATGATTGGATTGAACGATCCACATATTTTTATAGTGACAACGGTTATTCTGCCGGTGTCAACATTCCCATAGCGTGTCTATGTCTCACAAAATTGTGACCAAAATAAGAGAACCCAGCAAGACTTCCCATCTTTAATTACCAATACTACGATAAGCTATATGGGAATGGGGTACAACGTGGATTTATTGTTTCGAACAACGAACCACTTTGCACTTTACGGCGCTGCTGATAACAACAGCTTTCTTGTTGCTGGTACCAGTAGACTAGGGAAGGTTTCAATAGCTCGGTACATCGTGAGAAAGCAACGCTATAGCGTGGCCTTCGACAAGCGTTTATGATAATGAGGGAGATGTATTGTTTTATCGCAAAATCATTAACGGTTTAATTTGCCGGTAGCAAACACGATTGGTAACTCTTTGCTTACTGCGTTACTGCATCGTGAGAAAATAACAGTAAATCCAACTCGCGACGATTACCGAGAAGACATTGTTCCTTGTACTGCTTGGTATTGTTTTAGAGCTTATAGCTTTACATTTCCTCGGGGCTTTGGGAGAAACGTTTTTCGGCAGCGGGGCTTCATATCTTCAACCCCATGTGAATAGTTTGAATTAAAAATTCTCACACAAGGTAATTTAGGTAGAGAAGGAGCCTTTTTGCATGGAATAAATGAATAAAATCCTTTGATCATTGGGTTGGAATCTCTGATGAAAAACGATACCTCAAAATTGTTTCCGACTAGACAATAGCATTAAGGCCCATATTGCTATCCTTAACGAGATTCATGTGTAAATCAAACAGTTCTATATATCATCTAAACCATCTGATTAAAGAAAATTGACAATACCTTTATACCCCGCAACAAATTTAATAATTTGACCGTTACAGAAACATCGGAACAAATTCAGTCCATGCAATGAGAAGAAATAATGAATGGGAACGTCTGAAACCTACTCCATTTTTGCGATTGTTAACTATAAACAAGAAGGATTTAAAACCGAAATTACAGACCAGACGTTTAAAAGCTTGACAACACTTATCTGCGACTTCACATCTTAATAGGAAGTGCTTGCGGCGCCGGTAGAAGACGAACCGCAAAAGTTGAAACGATATTTAGTCCCAGATCTCGTTGTTAAGGAGACGGTATATAATAAACAGCAAGGCCAGATTATGTTTCAAGATTACCCCTAAAAGACAATAATGACCGTTTTGCGACACGGGGTGCCATATACCTGGGTGAAATTTAATTAAAGTGACAAGCGCTGTAAGGGAAGAGCAACGGAAGAGTGAACACCTAAAGGCCGATTATTTCCAGCAACTTTCATTGCATGTTTCTTGAGTAGTAGGTCCTGACCCGAGCCTCCTGGCAAGAGAAAAGGGTGAAAAGGAGTCTCAAAATTCAATTAAAAATCTGCAGGTAAAAGACACAGGTGTGGAGTTTTATCGCCCTAGACAATTTGTTTACACCTATTGCGTTGGTTTAAGCGGTGGGTTTTTTTTATCGAATCAAGTTGTTTCACTGACTGCTTTTTTAGGGGGAGGGGTGGGACTGGAGAGAGAGGGGGGAATGAGGATGGTATTCGTCTTCTGTAAGAGCCATCAAGCATTTGTGAACAAACATTCACGAGAAAGACAAAACTGTGTAAAATTGTAGTATGTTAGACAAATAAACCCGTGAAGAAGTTACAGATTCCCAGTTTATACGTTAAGAGAGATGAGAATGTTCCCATCAAAAGGGATATCGCTCTCACTCTCAGCTATTTTCACATATGTAGAACGGTACCGGTAAGACACTAACGGTTTAAAGAGGGACTGTCACCCACTGGTTACGTACCTCCATCCTAGTAAGAGGATTATGAAGTGGACACTTTTCCACAAAAAGAAGACTGTTTACTTGTCTTTTTCTCTTAGTTATGGGACTCATAAGTTGGCGTTGTTTGGTTTTATCGGTTTAAAACGTGAACATGTCAGAAATGTCACAAATTCAAAACAAACACTGCGTAGATTTTGATCTGAGCTTACTCTATCGAATGAGATGAGAAACCATGCAAATTGATGCTACACGTGGACAAACGACAAAATACAAGGGACGTTCGATCAGAACTACGTTCTCTGTTGAAAAAAAAAAAAAAAGAAAGAAAGAAAGAAAGAAAAAAAGAAAGAAAAAAATTGCGCCATTGTGTACAGATGCTCGCCACTTGAACCTGTCTTCTTCAGATTATTTTTTTTTAGGGTAGGTAAACTTGATCACCGCTTCAAGTCACTTCCCGGTGATTGTGATATTGTAACTATATATTGTATGGCTTTCCTGGTACTGGTTGTTCCATAACTTCATATTTCCCTATACTGATTGTAAGACCACAGTTGCAAGCCTAGGCGAACTGATCAACGGTTTGTTGCCATTTCAGTTATGAAGCAGTCATCGGCAAACGAGAAGCCGTTGATAGAGTTTGATGTAACTGATGAAAACTTCTGAAGCCTCCTTTGAATAGTCGGTGCGGTGATTTGATACCGATGCCTAGCTGTATTGGTATCTCTGAATACATCTGAATGCATGGTAGAAACCAATGTTGAACAGGGTGGGAGCAAGGCAACATCCTTCGTATGAGACAGAGAATGGCAAGGATAGCTATAACAGTTGGTTTAAAAAATCTGTAGCCATCAAAGAATTATAGATGTCGTTCAATGACGATGGATTTCTGAAGACATCCATTCTATGTTTCGATTATCAGTGTATGATGTATATCAAGTAATCAAGCAGGCCGATGGATTGCAAAGAGAGTTTACATAAAACGACAGAAAATAGAATCCAACCAAAACGCGTTTTTAAACCAATGTTCTTTGCTGCAAAACTGTAAAGTTACAATGAGGAAATGCCTTGAGTGATTAAAAGTAATTTCCTGATTTAATTATTGTCCTAAAACGTCGCTTCCTTTCACATGAGCTCTGTAGGGAAAAATAAATTTTGTTCTTCAGATTGAAATTCATAATTTTGAATTACTTAACACGCCGCTTCACACTTCTATAACAACATTGGTTTCTAAGGGAAGACGATTGGCTTAAAACACGGAAAAAATAGGCCTACACCGCACATTTATTCCGTGCAAAAGGCTATCTTCCTATCATGCCATTACAAAGTTTTTAAGGGATAAGCAGTTTGTTAATTTGATATTAAACGGTATACATTAAACGAAATAAAGTGTAGGATTAGATGATGATACAACATATAAACTACACCGTAGCTTACAAAGAAATTACGCCATCACATTTCCAGCGTGGCTGTAAAAAGAGACGGAGAATATTTGCTCTTATCTATCGAAATATCGCTTTCAATTTTTGTTATCAGAGAAAACAATCAGTGAAATCTAATATGGGCCGTAATCCGATTTATAAACAGTACAAATCACAAGGACCGCCGAAGTCAAAACAGGACAGATGCAAATAAAACTTTCTTTTTTATCTTTTGTCATATCATCTTTCCTATTCACTCATCAAGCGTTGTTTGGGCTGGAAGTGTGAGCACAAAAGTGCAAGTTAAAGGATTTGTTTAATCTAGTGGAAGGCGGGTGCTTGAGCCGGCCACCCAGAAAGGCGACAAAGTCAGACGGATTTCACTTTCATCGGCTGGTGCAAGTATACTGGAGAGTTTTTATATGATCATTTCTATCTTGCTGTCATGACTGACTGCAGACGGACAAGGCTCTACTTCCAACTAATTTTCAAAAGCAAGCCGCCTACCTGCGCCGTGCTTCCCCCACAGGTGTCATCACATTTCTATTATATATATTAAGTATATATACCCCAGTGTATAATATCAACACGATTTTGAAATAATATTTTCCACTCTGCATTTGCTCTATTTAATTCGACCTGAAAGCTCCACAAACATGTTTATTTGAAATCATCCCAATGCCAACAGAAATGAATGCTATAAAAGTGATGAGCTGAAGGCTAATCGCTTCTGATGGACTGGATACTTTTTGCTTATTTTAAAACAATGCTACATTGAGTAGATGTGCAATATTTACTCCAGTTGCGGTCATCCGGAATACCCAGACGCTTAATCATTGTAACCACCACACCAGGAGAAGATCTATAGGGCCCCAGTCTCAATAAAGTAAAACGAAACATCTTCGTGCTCCATTAGTTATTTGGTGTATGTTTATTGTATCGTCACATCAATATGTTGTTTGTAGTTTGCCCCTATTATGGCAGATGATTAGAGCGAGGGCTTCTTGTGCCACAATAATCTTCGTTTTGTGATTCTTTGTGTTAGCATAAAATTAAAATCTAGGTATTTCTCAACCATGGCCGTTTTTCCCTGAATTATCAGTTTCGTTGGCTATAATGTTTTCAAAGATAAGTCTAGATTTAACAAAACATAACAAATCTGTTCTTTTGTAAATTTTATTCAGTTGCACAATCTCCGTTATTACAATTATCAAAAAATCACAATACTTGGGTAATATCAACATCTTATGTGCAAAGTTATGTTCAAAGTGAAAAAAGTTCTTACATTAAGATAATTGTGAATAAAACCGTACAAACAGAAGAGACTTAAATTAATTCTTACTCCACCTTACTGATTAAAATTGTAATGAGTATTACCACATAAAAACTACAGGAATGACTGCAAAATACACTTTATCATAAATATTTAAACATATTATAAAGAAGCGTGTATTTCAAAGTAAGTCTACAAGTGACAAAGCATCAAATAATCTAACAATGAAAAGGGATATCCTTTAAAAATCAGACAGGAACACCAGTAAAACTAGTAACACATATGCTAAGGCAGAACAGAAGAATACCTCTGTACAACCAATATCTAATAGGTCGAAATTTTCTTCATTTTGTTCAGTATGATTATTTATATTGAGATGACATTCAAAGCAACTTGTAAATGGAGTTTCAATATCAAAATGTGAAAAGTACCCTGAAACAAAATTTCCATGTGCAGTCACCTGACATTTAGAAGACAGATTTTAATGAGACAAAATGATCAGCTGTCTAATTTTAAAATTACCAATATGATAATAATATCACCCAGTCAATGGACACCAGTTGTAGATCCTTCTCACATCCAGTATTAAAAAAGCTTCCTGACAATTAAATAGCATGACTATAACATAAACAGAGTCATCTAAACAGAGGCCATTTGCCTGACATCATCAGTTAACCAGATAAATTTTGTTTGCTACAATGCTGTTTCTGAAAACGAATGCTGTTTCTGAAAATGAATTTCAAGTGAATTTGTGAAAGGGACTAAAAAATCATGGTATAATTATATGTTGGGACTAGTCTAAGTGTTTCAATACTGATATGTTTACCACTCCATGTAAAACGCTGAATTATAAAATAAATTTTGTGTCATTAATTTTCATTGGAGTCACTCTCTTCACAAATTGCATTTAGAAAAAATTAATTTTAACTGTACTCAAGATGTATTCAGTATTTCTCATTAAATGCAGACACTTTAAAAAAAAATTATAATAAAAACATCACACAATCACTATGAATAAAGAAATAAAGAGATATAAATGGCAAGAACAATAACAAAATAATTATTATATTAGCAAAAAATAATTAATTAAATAGTTAAATAAAGAAAACATCCATTTTCATTAGGTTTCACTCAAAATCTTCTTGAAGAGGGTTCTGCACTAAAAAAAGGTATATTTCACCATCTGGCACATACATATAAATTTTGGGCAGATCTTGCAAAAAAACTCAAATGTTAAAACTGTTCAACTAAGGAAGACACTGAGAGATCAGCATCTCTTGGTGACACATCTTTAAACATAATCAACCATAAAACAGCAGCAAAGAGTCTTTTACATATTCCACTTGAAAATATCACGAGGTAAAGACATGGGCAAATTAATTTAATTCCTCAATTTACAAAGTCAATATGACTGTTTTAATTTCTTTCCATTCCTACCTTCTACTTTATAATTACATTGCATACTGATTACTGTATGGACTTTCATAGGTCTAAGCCCTGATAACTTGTAATAAGTATGTTGTGGTGTAAGACTGGGTTCAGATTCAAACATCCTACCAGCAGGACTCAACTCTGCGGGGGATTCTCCTTAAAGTGCATTCAGTGTAATCAACTTGAGTAGCTAGTTAATGAGTTAATACATCTTAGCAACACGAGGATTGCACTTACGGAGAATCTCCCAAAAAGTTCAAGCTATCCAGCTATTGTATGATGGGTTTATCTGAATGCTCCAAGTGACCTTGTTCTGCCCTAGTCAAGTGACTATGACCACATTTTAAAGTACATACGCCCCATCCTGATCATGCTATCATTAAAAATGGCTTCCTGGAACTAGTGCACAAATAAGGAGGCCTAGTTAACATCCCAGGTGTTACAGAGAGCTTGGGCCTGCCCCCATTACCTCTAGCTAGCCCCTCCCCCCACCCTCCATTATAAACTAAATGGGTGTGGCACAAAAGCTGTCTCCATGTCACTTCACAGCATCACAACCAAATATCATCATATTGCCATAAAAAACAAGTCACATTGTGTCAATCTACAGTGTATGTGTGTCTGTGATGACCACACTATCAAACTACACTGCATAAGTTACCCATTGCCATGCTATCCTTATAACCCCTGGTTCATTTAGCTGTTTCTAGTCCTCCATGCTCCCCCTTAACACAATATGACAGCATCACTTGTTGTATTATACCCAGAATGAAGCTATTTTCCACAAAATTGGGAGAGAGGTCCGTCCATGTCCCTGAAGACAGTTTACACAGAGTCTTCCTTGGAATCTTCATTCACAGCAGCATGCTTGGCTTTGACCAGTGTGTTCAGCATGATGAGTATCTGATCCAACTTCTGGTCCATTTTGTTGACCTGGGAAGTAGAAAATGAACAGCTTCTGAAAATGTTTATATATATAGATATATATGTGTGTGTGTGTGTGTGTGTGGCAAATGCTTTGATAAAATATCAATCCTTTTGATATTTCAGCATAAAAGAGAAAAGGTGTTAGATTTATCAAAGCATGGAGACGGTGGAAATATTCTGACACAGGAGGAGAACAGACAACCCACAGTGAGGTAACAGTTTATAAAGTGTACTCTTTGCAGCCATAATACACTGTATATGTACGCCCAAGCACAGATGCAGATGTTTTGCCAAACAAATACAATCTGCAGGAGTGAATTCTGACTGGTGCATGCTGCAACACCCAGTCTCCTCACAAAAACAAAACAAATCTGTGTGGAAGTGATATGGAATATTGCCTCAAGACAAACGAGAGGCACAGGTGGAAAACAAAACAGTCTGTGTATGTTATTTTGTGGTGAAAAAACAGGCCTGTTGAATTTCAAATGATGTTGAAGTGAAAATGGTTCTAAAAGTACATCAGCAACAAGCAACGAAAAAAAAAAAAAACACTAAAAAAATTTGCAACAACTACTGCAGGTAATATTTGATCAATTAAAAACTGCCTTTTTTTCCTCCACCTTTTTGAATTTACAAAATGCTCACATTTTCCATGGGGGTTACTGATAAACACATTGTAGAACTAATTCCAGTAGGTTGAACCATAAATACATTGTATTAATCAGTTAAAAGTAGCACAGAAGATTCTGGTAAGATCAAAGTCAGTATAGCTTTGATGTGCCTTGCAATATCTTCAGCATTCTGTTTATATTTTAGATCTACCTTTCCCTCAACACTATCATATTTCCGGTAGAAAACAAAAAAAGTACACTGGAGCCTCGAACTCTTGCTGAGAGTTTCTTTCTCATTCATTTCCTGACTTGCAGACACGAAAAGATATCTTTTAAAATTACCTTTGATTTTTTTTTACAAAATTATTCAAACATTTATCCAAATCATGGATTTTTTTTTTGAGTACAAAACACATACAGGATGAAACCACAGCTATTTTTTCCTTCCTGAATTTTTCTTTCTGATAATATTAAATTAAAATCGCCTGGTTTCCTTCAACAAAACTGACATAAAAGCTAAGGATAAAGCAGTGCATAATTTTTGTCACACTAAATAGATGTGGAAGTATTGGAGGTAAACAACAATTTCAATAGTAGCTGTTCACTACAGAAAATGACTAAGAATATTCTTACATAACACAGATGATGAAATTCTTTTCTGACATAAAACCTCAAAACTTCCACTCTCTCCATAGACAATGTTCTCTCAGATTCCAGTGTGACAAGTTAAAAGCACACAACAGGAATTCAAAAAGCAGCATGTGATTGCCCAGGCCTTCTGATCAATTGATACGACACCACAGCCATGTCACAGCCAGATCAGAAAACAATGTCACTGTCTCTTCCATCACAATGGTAAAACTATATGTGCTAGCTGGTGGTAAGAATATGCTGACATGAGTGCTGTGGCATACAATACAACCACAGTTATGACAATACAGGGACTGGGGGAGAAATGATGCACTTTAATGGAAAAAATCAGCTATTTCAATCTCTGTCAGATCATATACATCAAATTCAATTACGTCTAGCAAAATGCAGTACTTGAGTCATTTTCAAAGTGTTTTACATTTGTACAATATGTAGCTTCCATATGTTGTACAATGTACCGTGAAATGGGAAAAATGAAAGGCACCATTTCCAGTTAGTTTCACTTACTGATGGGGCAGAAAAATTCCTTTTCCCTGATTGTTTTTTCTTTTAACAAAACAAATTCCAATTAAAAAAGACAGTAAAAAACAAACCTGTGACATTGGGACATGTGATTATGTGAAAACATAACACAATCTAAAAACTCCTCTTGTAATGAGTACTTAAATAACTCTAGGACACAATACAATAAGTGTACTTGGCAGAACCCCTACCCTTTTCCTTGTCAGAAAGGTATTTGAAACAATGGTAAGCATACCTCTGGCTCAGGTTCGATTTCATTCCAACACTGATTAGTGAATATTTAGGATACAGTATCAGTGCATTATGCAAGTGACGAGACTTACTATTGTGCAATGGAGTGAACGGGTGCAGTCAAAACGGGGGGAAAAAAGTCCAGCTGCCATCACGAGGAATATTTCATTGAAGGCAGTTCTTGACTGAACAATGAAACTTCCATCAAATATCATTATACTGCTGATTATAGTAA
Source organism: Lingula anatina (assembly GCF_051362555.1). Taxonomy (NCBI): domain Eukaryota; kingdom Metazoa; phylum Brachiopoda; class Lingulata; order Lingulida; family Lingulidae; genus Lingula; species Lingula anatina. Next base: position 24,126,648 of record NC_141767.1, read on the forward strand.
AAAAAGAAAATGTAAACTGGAAAAAGTAGCCATAGGAGCAAAACACCAGAGGAATTTCAATCCAAACACACATTTTTATTGCTCAGGTTAAATATCCTAAGGTCTTAGGAATCAACTTGTTTCAAAGAACCAGCTAAGCTATGTCAAATGAAAAACTATCTTATAATAGGACAGAAAAGCCAAAGAACATTACTTGCCACCTGCCAAATGACAAAAAATTGAAAAATTGCCAATCAGTAATCCTTCAGTTATACAACTGTTTGATATTCTTTATATCAAATCTCCTGAATTTGTATTGGTTTTAGGACGTGTCAGCTTTGTATACACGTACATTTACAAAAACTTGGAAATTTCTCACAAAAAAATATTGATATTTTTTTCTTCACTATCAAATTTTACGAGAAAAATTGTGAAGTAAAAGTCAGATTTTAGCACACTCCTGAAAGGGAAAGATATCAAAGTGAAATAATTATTTGGTTTAGGCAGGACTTAGTAAGGCTCAACAGATTTACAGCAAGTTTATAACCCAGCTATCTCACAGCACCTGTGTACTCAAAATTCTCATCAAATCCAAGCAGGAGATGTTAGTTCTTCCCTTATACTGTGTTGACTTAAGTACCAATCAACTTTTGCCTGAAGTTTTGTAGCAAATGAATTGACAAGTGGAAATCACATGTCAGCGCATTCAAAGAAAATCGAACCTCCCATCTCAAATTATACACTTGCATGTGAGGCAGGCAAAAAAATTATCCATAGAAACTGTGACAACACAAAGCCTGACAAACATAAACCCCCAGTTTCTCATAAAGGGCTCGGGTCTTTGACTTTTGTTTCACAGTCTCTCTGCGTGGCACCTCGGTGTGTACTAGTGAAATCAAATACACAAAGCTAAAATGACAAGTCTCATCTTCCAATAGATCAAAGAGGCATCCGCATAGATAAGTTGCAGTTTGATTGGCTGGTTAAATGGGCAAATCAAATTGGCCAGTCTGCTGTGTTATCTTAGCAAACAGCGAGTTTTACGATCATGTGCCATGAAATTGATTTCTGGTCATCTTCCTTGCCAGGTAATTGAAGTTTAATGATAAACAGAGCTTTCAATTTTCACTCTCACAGATTTGCATCTTCTTTCCCCGTTTTTCCTGCTAAGAAAAGGCTGTTGTATGGCTGGAGTTTAAATAAGAAAATTGAAAGACAAACAAATGGTTGAAAATGTAACCTTCTTACAGTTGTTGAATGGGTCTTCTGATACGGAAAAGTGCAATATTTCTAAAGCCATACACCAAGCATGACTTCCTCTTCACAATGCCACCATCAATTTCATTTTTGCAAATTATCAGAAAATGATATCTTATTTATCACACTTTTGCATTAACTCTATGCTGAATAGAGTCGTCAGCCTTAGAATATAAGCAATCTATTTATCACCCTATTTCTAAACCATATATCTGAATACAAATATATCTTGATCTTAGGTCTTTTTAAAGTTGATAAGAATATATTCATATTTTCTAACAAATTAATCAACACATCTGTCATCTTGAGCCAGAGTTAATTAAGATCATGGGATATGACAAAGGATATATCTTTTGTCAAAAACTTATTAAATTTTGAATAATAAACACATCTGTCATCGGACCTGGATTGGTTTGTAATCAAAGTGTCAAAAGAGGAAGGTAACACAAACAAGAAATTGAGCTGCTTTAATCTGAAGTAAATTTGAATATAATTGTCGAAGCATCAAAGATGAGAAACATAGCCTGCATGAAATGCTCATCACTATTGAGAAATAGTGATGAAAGATTATCTACCAGCACTGTGATGGAGAAAAAAACTGGGTCATTAATAATTCAATGTAGATAACTTTGATGTTTCTAAAGCTCTGATAGCTTTGTGGTCAATTTTAAAGAAAAAGAGAACAACCATCTCATATTTCACCTGGCACACCAAAAAGATGACATTCAGAATGATTTTCACGACATGTTTTCGCCCTGTCAAAACCAAACTCTGCCCAAACCCAACTTTTCCACTGGAAATTATATATTTTCACCTGTAACTCGTTATTTCTACTGAATGTAAATGTAAAATATCACGTCGTTCTTTATTAAAAATATAGTCAGAAATTTATACAAATTAAACAGGGAGAGAGCTGGGAAAGTAATATTAACATCCCCTGTGTGATCACCAAAAATTTCTCTGGTATATTTTGCACTGTAAATATCAAGGTGCCACATTTTTATTAACTTAAATGTATGTGTAAACATTTCTGTATGAGGTGATGTTAAATTGTACATACAACTGAGATGATATGAGCTCTTCAGGTATTAGTTACTCATCAAGTGACTTAGTCATCTGCCATTTTAAGAAGAAGTCAAAACAAAACGTTCTCATTTTTTTTTTCCAAATACAAGTAATGAACATTATGGCATTTAGGTTTAAATCTGAATTAGAAGACAATTGAACTATGGGTTTAGTGGCCACAAAATTTTTTTGATAGAATCTTCAATCACTACAAGTACTCAGTTTCAAAGAGAGGAACCAAAAGGCTGTGCCTCACTGGGCAAAAAGCTGCAACACAGTAACTTCAATACTTCAAACAAGGGGTTATCCCGGGGGTTATCACTGCCTAAAACAAAGGTTTACAGAAGAATTCCTCAGTTGAAGCCATACATCACACAAGATGTGTAATTAGTTGATAACTTCGATTGTTAAAATGCTTGGGTCTGGCAATTTTTAATTTCATTGTTCTGAATATTGACCTAAACTACTTTCAGACCCATAACAGATTGATAAAGCAAACAAGTCCTCAATTTATTTCCACTTATGACAGCTTTTATCACAGACAGATAGCCCTATCTCTTCCAACAGAAATCTGAGATATTTGTTCAGCGCCAGAATCTCTCCATGAGAACTTGTCTATACCACACAGGCCAACCCAAGATAACCACTCTAAGAGCACAAACATAAGTCCTTACGCCAGGTATTGATTTAAGAATAATAAGTTTATCTTAGACCTGTGTGCAGCAGATATTCATAAAACGTAAATATGGACCCGTGGCGGGGAGCTTTGCTCTCATGTGAGATAATAACATGACTTTATCAGCCTTACGCCTCAGAGTAATTTACCAGTTGAGACTTATGAAGCCTCCAACAAGATTGACATGTTATCATAACATGACCTTACAAAAATGCTTCACAACCACTACCACCAGAAAACTGTGTCCATAATTAATAGTCTCTAGATAAAAGAATGCAATGCGGATATAATGGTTTTTTGACTTTCATAACAGGCGGCTAAACGAAACCTTTACCTGAAAAATGGTTGGTCAATTAATATCACCTGATGGCAGCAAAATAAATGAGTAATTTCCTGTTGACGGAGTCTTGACTTAAGTTAGGTTCAGTATCAGGGTTCCCCTCTCTCCCCAGACTTCCTGTTACAGCACCTGTGTATACTTTCAACAATCTAAAGAAAGACATGTCAATTCTACTTTGAAATTAAAAATAAAAATGGATGTTATTTTGGGATTTCCTTTCTTTGGGGGGTGGGGGTGGGGGGTGGGAAGGGAGCCCAGCATAAGACAGATAGCTTTGATTAATCAAACATCATTTCTAAGAAATATGAAATAGATTTTACCTCATATCATAGGGTGATATGGGAATATTAAATCTGTCTTTTAAATAAGATATTATCATTTTCATCACAGATTTAATGTTCACCTAGAAAGCTTCAAACTAATAAAACCAACATAACATATGTTAATAAATGAAAGTATAACTGAAACAACTGAAAAATTTATAAATTATGAACCACTTGTCACAGATTACCCACAAACAGACACTTGCTCACCCACTCTCCAGCTTTACAGTAAAGAAAGACAATGAAAAAGAAAAGGAATGTACAGCAAGAGGCTAAAAAAAGATACATATATTGTGGTCTTGGTAAAACAACATACTTTCTGGATATCAAATCATGCTTGTTGTCCCTGCAGGAAACAACAACAATTCAATAAAATATTTCGTCACTGAATGGAAATGCCTGTCTTTGTTTCAAATGTGAAACAGGAAATTGTTTTAATCTGAGTATAAGGGCATCAGATTTTGGGATTTTTTTGTCTTCGTTTTACTTGAAATACTGAAACTAGGATAAAAATTCAGGTTAGTTTCATACTTAGGACAAGTGGTTGAATCAAATGTACTTTCCATTATTCAACTGAGGATGTACCTACATGTACTGCAGGCTGGTGACCACAACAATTTATTTTTTATAATTTTTTTTGTGTCAGAATATCTTATGTCTCACCCAAATAGCATCCGTAATTTTTTCTTTCCAGATGCAATAAATAAAAATATCTTCAACAAAATTTTTGTATACTAATTTTAAAACTTTCCACATTCTTGTGCATGAATTACCCCCCACCCCAAAAAAAGACAATTTTCAAAGAACATCTACAAAGAACACACTGAATTCCACAGTTCAATTCCTGTCCTTACACATCAGCAAAGAAAAAAGGGAAACAGTTTTCATGAAAAACAATGCACACTAAAAGTCACTGTTATTGCTCATGCACCATATGTTTTCGTACAAGAGGAAACAGCAAGCCATAGTGTGGGACAGTGCAGTGAATGTCCAAAAGTCTTGTGTGTTACAGGGACTGGACTGTGTGAGTGTGTGAGCTACAACAGGTGCTTCATTAGAGTGCAAAAGTGTGGGCTCCACCTTTCTAAACAGCTCAATGTATCATCTACTGTCATTAAGCTGACATATGATACTGGGATAGATCATCTGTGCACCAACTTCATACTGTAACACCTTGTGGCATACTGGCGTGAATATTGATAAGTATTGCCTCATACTTCACTGTACTTGATAATTCCAGCATGCTTTTACAAGCTCATAATACACTCATAGAGTGTCAAATAAAATGGTTTCGTAATTTCACCAATTGTAAAAACGAAAATCATGTAATATGCACCTAATTGTGGTAATCTTATCCACTTAATTTTCAAATCTTTTTTTTTTTTTCTGGTGAGCATAAAAATATTGCAAAATATTCTACACATCTGCAAAAGGTTGTAGCTGATCATCTTGATATAAGAATAAAATTATTATCTCCTTCAATATTGTAAATGTGTAGATTCATTAACCTTTGATCAACCTCTGAGGGCAGCATTGTTGTCTCATATTGCCAGTGGATTACAAGTCCAGAACAAAGCCTCAGCCATGGAGCAGTGCGGACATCCGTCCAGCTGGACACAAACACTGAAAAGCTGGCTCCCTGCTGTAAAGGCATCATAAACACCTACAGCCATGATTAGAGATGAATAGGGGGGCGATTCTTGCCCAGAAATATTAGCAACAATTTCAGTCCAGATAGTGTGAACGCAAAGGTTTTCTCTCCGACTTGTAATAAATTTATTCATTATGAGGGAATTTTCTTGTCAAATTTGTCAATTGTCGAATGAGTTTCACCTGTCACCTTGAGCGGATTACAAGATTTCGTGATGAAAACATCATTAGAGGCTTGGAAGATGAGCATCTTAAACACCATTGTCTGCGATAAGCTTCTTTCATTGAGAAAAAGGATAAGAAAAGAAAAGAAAAAGACACTTTTTTCTGAAATGTCAAAGAGACAAGCATCCTATTTTCACATATTTTTTTTCAACTGAGGCAATTATTATTTTATACTGTGGATTTATTCTATGACATACTAAAAATATTACACATATGATTTACCACTTGCAGAAACAGATTTTTTTCAAAATATTTACATAAAAGCCTTTATTGACCAAGGTTCAGTCTAAATTTGCCCACAACTAGCAACTTGAGTGTAAGCCAGGAATTTGATGCAGAGAGACAGGAGTCATGAAAAGAAGATCAAATGTCAAAAACTAATTGTTAAAATGGCCTTAATTGCCTGCTACTTTGGAAGACAACAAGTTCAGTAAACATTGTTTAAAGAGGCACATCCAAAACACTAATAACTGACGTCAACAGTCATCCATATCAAATGTAGACACCCGCAAACAATAACTGCACCCAAAATTTTTTTTAGCCCAGGTAAAGCAACCCGACTGCCAAGTGATGGGTGAGTTCGATTGTTTTAGTTTTAAGGAAGATGGCGTTGATGTGTTGGATGTTCCTGGAGCAATTTTTCCTAGAGATCAGCTCTCTGGATGCCCAGCAGGGCCACTCAGGACACCCAGGTGGTGAGGAGAGTTCTCCAGTGCATTCATGTGTGTGCATTTCTAACCCTCACAATACAATAATACAATTACATAATAACTTAACTGAGCGGGGAACTTGTGACACTTTCTGCAAGTTAATTTTTCCATGCTTGCACTGATTAAGATGCATGGGCACAAACAAAATCAAATTGTATGGCTGTTTAATTTAATTTCTAATAACACACATGGTTGGTTGTTACAGCTATTTTCCTTAAGGTTGTCAAGTGTTAACAACTCCATTAGGACTTTCCTTTAAGTTTCTTTCTTCTAGAACTAATCATAAAAACATGTACAAAAATGAGAATTTTCAACTTAAACTTGGTTGGACAATTCTGATTTATCTGTTTTTGTCCTAACAATAATACATAAATATTGTTTTTTCATCTTCTTTCTGTGTACAAAGAAAATTCTTTTTTATCTACTGGTAAATCTTGGCATTGAAAAAATATATTTTAGTTGTCAGAACCAGTGGCCCACAAAAAGGGGGCTCTGGGTAAGTTTGATGTCTCTGTACAAATACTTGTGTAAAATTGTTTGAAAAATGAAAGCAGTCACATAATCTTTTCAACACATGGTTACATAGCAAACTGCAGAGCTGTGCTTTTGTAAAATCTATCCCTGCAGAAAAGAAAAATGAACTTTGCAACCCTACTCTCAATGAACTATGAACTCAACTTGTGAAGATATAAAAAAATACAACAATTTCTTGATCATTTCAGTTCACTACCAGTAATTTCAGCTGGCGTACAATTTATGGGATGAAATAATAACCTCCCAAAAACTCTCGTTTACTGTTTTTCACAATTTACAAGACATTCTTTCAATTTTTTATAATTATACTTCAAAGGGATTTTCACATGGATAGAATTCACTGAATCTTTTAAGAGTTTTTTCTTTAAGCACCAAAAATAGAAAAATGCTGAACCAACAAGTTGCTGGAAAATACACTTACGAATCTTCTTATTTTTCTTCCTAGAATACTCTTCCTATAGCTTGCTATAGAGAGGGCATTCAGAGAAACCCATCATTCTAGCTGGATAGATCCAACTCTGTGGGGATTCTCACTTAAGCGTAGTCAGTGTAATCAGCTTAATTGTCAGACATGCCTCCTTGGGAGTAATTAACTTATTAACATGCTTGGCTCTTGAAAGCTCTTTCACTTGAGGAGGAAAGTCAGTCAACTAAGCTGATTTCATTAAATGCACTTTAGCAAGAACCCCCACAGATTTGGATCGATCCAGCCTGTATGATGGGTTTATCTGAATGTGGTCCTACTTTCATTAAAAATTGAAACACTAGCATAACATAGCTGGATTTTCTGCATTCAGTTTTTTTTTTGCAATTTGTTTTTGGCTGTTTTTTGCTCATCACAAATGCCTTTCAAAATTAATGAAAAAGAAAAAAAGAAAAAAAAAAAGAAAAAAAAAAAAGAAACTGATAGCCAAATATGCCCCCAAGTGGTGTCCCCCCCCCTTTTTTTAAACAAACCTGCTGTTTATTATAAATCATTACAACACATGTGCTGTCGTTTATTGATTTTTTTTGCAGACGACTTGAAGTAATGTTGACCAATGGGGGCTACAGCAGAGTGGAGCTGTTGATAAAGACAATATGGTGAGGTAACAGGGTGCAGCAGTCTTTAGTTTTAAACACAAAGAGCCTGCCACTACAAAACCATTGACTTCTGCCCCTAACAGACACACAGCCCTATCAGATGCCACAGAAACAGATGGCAATTTTATTACAATTTTATTACTAAGAGGTGCTAAGTTACTGCACATCTGCAGTTGGTCTGTGTTCCTTAGAGCTGCTAATCTAGATTAATTGATTTTAGTTTGTTTTTTAAACAGTGCCTCCAAAGTGATTAATTGTGTGCAGAGTTAGTAATAGCTTGTACCAGTAATGTGATATGTTTTTCTTTTAAAATGGACCCCACTCTGTAAAAAAAAGCCTTTATAAGGGACACTATTTTCAATCCCCTCCAGCCAACTCTATTTCTACAAAGCTGATTTAAGATCAATTCAGATATAAAATTTAAAAACCTGACATCAACTAAAGAAAGAGAGCAAAGAAACATTCATACAATGTTGTTAAAACAGATGTATATCATGTAAAATTGGACAAGATGTGGAATACTATCCTTAAAACAATCCCCTGACAACTTTTCACAAAAAATCAAATCAATCATTCCATAGAGATAGGATTTCGATTTGATTTGAAATACAAGACATTTCAGTGGTGAAATGAAACTGACCGGTTCTGATGTACCTGTCTCTTTATAAAAAGAAAATCACCTGACCTTGAACATCTTGTTTTCCGTGACTGATTTTATGCCGCATTAACTTCAAAAGGACCTGCATAAAGATATTTAAAACTTGCAACAAAAAGAAGAAATACTATAGTGGCAATATTATCAGGGTCAAAACAACTTTATCCTGCACATTTTTTTGTTACAGATACATGAAGCAGTTTTTGCTGTCAAGTGATGCTGATACTTTATGGACTCTCATGTGATAATAAATAAGTGTTGTTGAAAGCATATGGGATTACTGGTCCACATCTACACTGATCTCCTTCACTTTAACCTTCCACAGATAGATCACATGTTCTGCAAATTAAATTTTAAAGTACAAAAGAGTACAGTAAGCATAAAGGGTGCTGTTCCCAGAAAACAAGAGTGGAGGGAGCCAATGGAAGTGATTGATTACAAGTACGGTACTTAAACCCATGTCCTCACATGACAACACAGCACATGTAACACAAGAAATGTGTATCACCTTAGTGCAGGAAAAGCCTTCTAAAAAGTTACAGCTACGGGTTTATGGCACAGGTTTGAGGTTAAGACAGGTGACAATTACTGTATAGAAGATGCTCCTTTGTACCCCATGTCCCCTCTTGATATCACATACAGTACACAGGTCTGTCATATAGATATATACCTTTTCCCGGATAAAATGGTCTATATAAACATATAAAATTTATTCAAGATATTCAAAAGTATTCACAATAAGATATGGATATGAGGGGCCAAATTTAAAATGACTTATAATGAAATAAGCACTGATTCAGACCAAGGAAACAACAGAATGAAATATCAAAATCCCAAGAAACTGTCTGAAATTTGCTCTTTTTTAATAATCTAATTCTTTCCTAATAATCTTATTCTTCTGAAAATCTGTACATTTGTAACGAGACTTTTTTTTTCTCTTTAAAACAACAGATTCCATCAATATCTTCTCTTTTGGGAGCGTCTTCTTGTCTCATTATATCAACCCCAAACTCTGCAAGCAGCAGTCTAGATAAGATGTCCCTCCCCCCTTATACAAGAACATCATGTACTGTACTACTGAAGAGTTCAGTTGAGTGTATCACTGTATGATATCTCACTTAGGAGATAAATAAGTCAGAAGAATGGGCCCAGTGGAAAGATGACTGCAAGGACCCCAAATGAGCAGCCATTTAGGGGCATCATTATGTCATCCTCCAGATGTCTCCCTACTACCAATAAAAGATGATGAATATCCCAGTATGACACAAGGTTGATCTTACTGGAGTTATGAGACAGCATTACAACAATATGGTTTAAGATGACAGAAAAAGGGGGCTTCTGTCAAGCATTACATCACACATCCAAGGAGGGATTTGCCTTCCTTTTCTTAAGGCACACCTTAATTTCGTATGGCCTTTTGACCACAGCTTTATTCAATGCACAGATCATTAGTCTCTGTCTGTGCAGTTAAAGAGCTTAAAATCACCAGATGGCAAATCATGACTTATTATTATTAGCTATCATTATTGCAGTAAAAGGCTAGCATTCTGTGTGTATGGCTGCTTGTAACATGTGGTCATTTATGATACACATAATGATTTCAATTAAGAGTGGACTGGCTACTCACACCAGTGGAAGTGAAGGAGTTCACATGCAGGATTTCTTTTGTATGCGACCTCAAAAACTCAGCATAAAGTTCGCTGTCAGCACGCCAGGACAGCTGTAAATCAGAACTTTATATGACTGTTGCATGCTTTTACATCCATGATATTAATATGACAAAGCTATTTACATAATACTTTGTAACATTTTAACTTAGCATTGTTTCCACAAAATTCTTGACCATAATAACATCCAAAATGCTAATATTTATCAATATGGCAAATTAAAATCAATTATAGCTTGGAGATTGAAATTAAAGTCTTTATTTTTTTCTTAAAGGAGATGAGGTATGATCATATTTAAATGTGGACATGTGGCAAAATGGTAGGGGTTTACATTTCATTTTCTACCAATATCATTACTGAGCACCTTACAAAAATAAAATGTCAATAACAGAATGGTTACCTTATGATTAAAATCTAGAAGTTAAAAAAAAGCTATCAGGTACTCTAGCACAGATCAAACTGATGAAAGGGGGACATGAGAAAACATCTAAAACATCTAATTTACCAAACCCTCTGGATTAACCTACTGGTGCCAAGCTTCAGTGGTATAATCACTAATCAAACATATAATTGCAATAAGAGAGATAAAACTGGTGGGCTCAGGCACCTTACTTGTTCTTTCAAGCAGACACAAAAAGTGAACTGGACATCTCACAGCCAATCTATGCAATACAGTTTGGCCAAAGGTAGCTAAATCTAACAAAAATTAATACTTAATAAATTAATCAATAATTTTTGACCCTGGGCAAATATTAAATGGTCATGCTATGCACTGTCTCAGCCAGATAACCCCCAAATCACCCCAAGATGTACAAAAAGACCTTGATACCCCTTCTTCCTGCACTGCCCCAGACATCTAACCCCTAAACCTCTAAACCTGCCCTGAAATCTAGACTGGGACCTTGATATCCTTTCTTCTTGCACAGCCAAAGCCAGCTAACCCTTAAACCTTGCCCTGAAATCTATACTGGGACCAGGACTGTGATATACCCCTTCCTCTTGCCCCTAGATATGGCCTAAAATATCCATGACAACTAGAATATCCATGACAACTACATCTGCAATGACATGGACTGATAACTCCGAGCGAACTTTGTCAGGGGAACGAGCATGAATCACCACCATCACCATCATCTTGTGATGTTTAACCAGACCCTGAGTAAGAACCCCATGATTTCACCCTATCTCAACATGCGATGTGCCACTTGAAATGCCACTATGACACCGGTTGCCTCCAGGTGCCCGGAATACTGCACAGGTGACGCCTAGCTTCTGCTATGTCAGATGCAAATAGGACCTAGGTTCATTCTACCCACAGCAGAAACAAGTAGAGGTTTCCATTTTTATATTCCGCCTTAGAGAATATTCAAAATGAGATTAGACAGCTGCATATGCTTATAGCCAATAAACTTAATACACATCTTTCTTTTCATGCAACCATATTGATTTTCTATAAAAAAAAAAAAAAAAAAACAAAATTGGAAAATAAATCAAAATTGAAATATAGAACTTTGGACTGAAAAAAATAAACCGAGGAACTAAAAAACAACTAATCTTACATATATACATTCTCAAACATACAACACATTATGGGCAAGTGATGTCAATGAAAAGTATATAGGAGGCTCAATCTCATGTAGCACCATTATGTTTCATGTACAGGCAACAGGTCTGTAACAAAACCCCCATAGGACTAAACTTTCAATTCCATCAACAGAGTCTGTTATTATATGATTCCTATCAGTTGACTATGTGATTTCCAGCCAATGTCATATAAGGCTACACTGTATGCACAGCTTGGGGGATATGCTTGCATGCACTGCTGAGCACCCAGGACATTTTCCCTAGTTAAAAATGATACTGTCACTGATAAAAAAAAAGACGAGACTCTTAATTGTCATGCAACAAATACTGCTACATATATAAATCTACGGTATGGCTGTTTGCATGCCAAGCATACTGCAGGGGTGGCTAATGCATAGAATGCTGATTAAATACATAACAAGTGGTTAGTAAAAAGGTATGTTTTGATACGCTGGAATGGGGTTTGACTGTAGTATGCAAAACATTTTGCCTTATTTCCCTTCTGTTTTAAGGTTAAGTATGCTACGGCATCATGTTGGAATCAATAGATATGGTTGGCAAAATGTTTTTAAAAAATGCATCACAATCAGTTTAATTTGCCGTAAAACCGCAAGCTGAAGCTGGAGGCCATAAATAAGCTTGCAAATTGCCGTTTTTTACAAGTGATGAAGTCTAAATATGGCCCTTTCCTTGGTCACCCCATTCCCAGGTCCTTCAAAACATCTGATAGCCCACCTGTCAGGTAAAATCAATTTTATGTGCCACAAAATTTTTTTACACCACAAATAAACAGGACTCATAAGTCACCATTCACATAATTCATCATCGACCGTATAATATTAGTTGAAAAACTCATTAAAACACTAGTGTTTTAAAGCAAAGTCAAAAAGTATGTTCAAAAGACAAAGAAGGGATTTATAGCAATGTAAATCAGGTCCTTCATTCTCCTTTAAATTTTTCTCAATAAAACTAAGATTTAAAAAATGCTCCCAATTGCAAAAACTTAAAAATACAAACTGTCTGCCACCCAAAAGCATTAATTAGCAAGTATCTAGACAGGGTCTTGAATGCATTATGTACAACGTAGATGTGCAGGCCTGTATACATTGAAACTTTGAAATTTAAGAAGTACATAATGCTCTGTTTTGCCAGTGACACTAGGAGAGAGAGTCCTATTCAATCTCATTGGCTATGCTATGTAATACTTGGGTCTGTGTGGACCATACCTGTGCCCTGACCTGCCAGGGGCTAAGGGAAAACATGGAAGATAAAAAGCTCTGCTAGAAGGCAGGATATGCTGGTCACAGGGTCAGCTGCCCCAGGGCTGAGGGGTCAGGTTAGGGCCATGCCCCTCCCCACACCTCTAGCTAAAACAACAACCATGTTATCTTCAGGGGGTTTTCATTTCAATTTATAAAACATTGATGAGACTGTACTGTTTGGAGAGGTTTTATCAGTTTGATAACATTGCTAACACTTGAACATATTTGGTAAGATCCAATGTTTAAGAATCTGTAGTGTAAGATGACACTTAAAATCCTGTACCTGTGACTCTTCTACTATAGCATATGATCCTGTGTTTCTTTTTTAAAAAATCTACCTTAAACATAAACCACCCTATGAAATAAGTATACAGGAAATGAATAAGTGAAAACTGTTTTTAAAAACAGACACTCATGCCCCCCTCTCTCTGTAGCCCTGGAGTAAGAAATTATACACATATCCTTGCCTGGGGTGACATCGGCATTTTACCCTTATGTCACCCTATATGATGGTAACCAAAAAATGTGCATGTAAAGGATTCTGTCTTGACAAGAGGAACAAATTACACGCCAGAACAAAGCATGACACTTACAATAATTGTGTATTAATTGCCGAAGTAAACACGAGAAAACCGACCAAAATTTATGATCCATGCCAGAGAAGAGTGGCACGATGTTTGAATTGACTCATACACTGGGGTTGTTATAATTTACTGCGACATGGCTCCTCCCCTTGTGCAATTTGAATAGCTGACAGAAGAATAAAATACACGCTTGTGGTCGCCTATCTAGTTAACCCTGATGCCAGATTGTCCCAACTTAAAACACCACACACAAAGACTCGGACAATAAATCTTTAGGATCTGTACATCATACTTGATGCCATGGAGCAGACTTTTTTGTGCCATTTTGTGAGTGACTGTACTTTGTGGTATTACATTGTCCATACCTGATGACTCGAAGAGATAGACAGCACTTACAGTGGTCAACTAAGAGCCAATGTTGACTAATAATGCTATGGGATATTTGGGGTCAGCTATAAGAAGTGCATTAATGCACTACTGGAATATGTCTGAGGCAATTTTTACAACTCCGTCAACTTCTGGCTGCATGACTATATCAAACGAGATACTTTTTTTTTACTATTCAAGTATAACTTCATGTTCATTAGTTTTTACTGTTGACTTTTCAAGGCCATTCATATTGCCCCATTTATTTTAGAATAATCCTGAGACAGAGGTACTATAACAGCGACTAGTAGCTTATTTTAATTTATACAGCATTCAGTTAAAATGTCTTTTCTACAAACTCATCCACACGGGAACTTAAGCTACTCATCCAAAAAGGGTAAAAATAATGTGCTCAAGACTTCATAATGCCTGGCAAGCTAAAATAAAGATGTGATTTATATCATTTAAAGATTTTTTTCTACACACATTTACTTAAATGTGTGACATAGGATACACTAGTCTGACACACTAAAGAAAAGAATATTGTACTGAAAATTCTAATGAACCACGAACATGTAAGGTTCAAATGTACCGAAAGAGCATTGACAAAAAGTCAGAACAAAAACTAAGATGATAAACAATCAGCTTGTTGTAATACAGGTCGGTTCAAAGATTAATACTGGTTAAGTTAAAGGCATGAATGTTGAAAGCAATTTCCTGTTGTACAATTTGACGGTGATACTTTACTATAATCCTTCTCCCATTAATGAGATAAATCACTGTGTATTGTGGAGGTAATGTTAAAGTTAAATACTGAGTAATTTAATGGGGGTCCAGAGTTCTCTTTATGGGGCAAAACAAACAATTTCCATTCTAGATTTCAGTCCCGTGTTCCTGACAGTTCACGAAATTTATCACTCTTTGAACAAAGTTTTGACCTACATTTTGGGGAATAGATGCAGAATGTTTGTGCAAGAAAACATGTGTCCCCCGTGTCAACTCCCTCGTTCAAGGCCGGTTACCTTTGTGTTCCTCTCACTGCTGACTTAATCATATCACTCACTGATAACAGGTTGAAAGACCAGGAAACCACCCCACTCTGATGACTCAATAACAGGACACGTGGACCCAGGGACAAACATCTTCCGACTCCATGCTATGACAACAGGACACACTGCAGTACTGTACACGTGATTTTTACTTTAGTGCAAGAAATTTATGTGAAAAAAATATACATAGAAATATGCAAGACATTTAACAAAAAAATCAGAGGTATGTTAAAAATTAAGAGATCTATACTTGTGCACTTGCAGAAGTTATGTAAAATATTTTTCTCCTAACTCCTAATATTAGAGAAATGTATCTAAAAAACTGCAGTGTGTTCTAAATACGTATGAGTGAGTGTCTGTCTTTCTTAGTTGAGAAACCAGCTGACATCTTCTGACTATTTGATATCTTTATTTCTGAATAAATAATAGCTGAATATGTAAATTCACCCTTTTTTTGACAAAATACAACAACAGGATGACCCCCCTGACCCACCTGTCCTTCCACCCTGCCCAGCCGTGAGGTGATGGTCAGTTTGGCACGATCTGCTGCAGTACTTGTGCCATTTTTATCAAACCATGCCCCTGGTTTGCCTATAGTTTGATCTAATCTGAAAGCCAAACAAAATACAAATGCTGTCAAGGTATTAAAATAACATTTCTACACATTACTTTAAAATCAGTGTAGTGACATAATATGTGGTCATATCATCATCTTCAGGCCTGTTCACATGTGGGCAAACTTAAATCAGCAAAACACTAATTTTCTCATTGGGTTTCTGCGGACAACTGCGTATTACACTGTCAGCCTTTTACAAATGGCATGTTCATCAGATGTGATGATGGCCAACAGTTTGGGTGATCTCTGGACTAAGTGATCTCTGGACTAAGTTTGGTGTAAGTGTGAATGCAACCTGTAAAAGTCTCCTCAATGTAACAGACCATGAGTCTGATGACTGCAGCAAGAAACACAATCACTGTGCCTCACTAACACAATCACACCTGAGAGGATTTCAACTCTTTTTCAGTAACTTTATCATAAAATACCCCATAAAATAACTTTCTGGTTGTACATTTTATAATACAAATTGCATGCTTCTAGGGGTGAGTAGCAATAACATTACTTTAATGTATTTTTAATACTTATAAGGTCCATAATTTGCATTTTTTTACTCCTTACTTCCTTAAAAATACTTCTTAAAAAGTCACTGTACCTCCACCAAATTTTGTGGAGCATTGCTATTTACCTTCTTTGTAGCTCCTTTATCCTCACCATCATATTAAGGTGTCCCTGAGAGTATTGTTCTATCACATCACGCACATCATAAGGTTTTCTAGCTTGCTGAAAAAAAAAAAAACAATCTTAGGTAAATGCAAGTATAACTTATCTGAGAAAAAAACAAAAATATTTCTGTCTTGTATGTCAAATGCAACTGTTCTACAACTGTTCACACTAGCAAAAGGTCAGACAGATCTAAAATTTTTCTATTTGGAAGTCACAAAATTCAACTGGCACTGAGATGTTGGGAAATACAGAAACACGCTCTACATATATACATGGAATTATATTTCAAAACTTAAATAGGCTTGAATATTTTAACTTATCAATTTGACATATTTTCCCACTTACTTGGAATTTTCTTCTAGCCACAAAATATTTTATTCTTCTTATTACTCGTATTGCACATTTATGAGATTCTGTAAGTCTGAAATAAGACAAGATAAATAAAAGAAAACCAAAACAACACTAACTAGATGGCAGAACTAAGGTTTTTGCTCCTTCATGAAAAAAATGGTGTCAGTTGAGGCATTTTGTGATACTTCTTTTTTTTTATTCTTCCTTTTTGAGAATAGTCAGATGTTTCATCTGCCATTTGATTTGGAAAAGATGTACTAACTGCAAAAATAAAGGTTAACATGAAATCAAAACTAAATTTTCCTTTGTAGGTACACTAAATGGTGCTAGCTCAAAGTAATGAAAGTTCACTAATGTTTCTCTAAACAAAATTCTATGTAAATGTTCTTTAGTTTGATTCCAATAAAAACCTCGTGGGTACAAAATTAATCTACCACATTAAGAAAAATCATTCACGAATCAGTTTCACTTAAAAGGAAACAAAAAAACACCGTTTCTTTTATTCAGATTGGGAATTGATTTTCATACAGTGCTCAATCCACTTAATTGCTTTTAGTTCCCTAATGGCAAGGATCTAATTTCAAATTAGTAGAACAATACCATGTAAATTTCAATATAACTGTAGGCATTTTAGATTTGTTTCAGGAAGTACATGCTCATTAGCAAACTTCAGTGCTGTACATGATTTCTTAAGGATGTAAGTGGGAGTAAGTAGATAAATGGTAAAAAGGGCACAAAGATTAAGATATGAATAGACTATTTTCAATCAAGTTATATTGTATAAAAAATGCATAAGAAAACCAGCATATAACACCATGTTTGACAATTTACTTATAATCACAACTGACATTTTCTTACTTTCTGGTTATACAATAATTTACATGTAATGGGTAAATTATCAAAAAAAAAAACCCCTGAAATTGAGGAAGCAAGAACAATATTTTCCATATGTTTTGAATTCACCGTGTACTCACTGAACAACCCGCTGAGTTTCAACGTCTACATGCATATCTGACTCGTACTCAGGAGGAGCATCAGTGGCTCCACCTGGGGAGGGTTTTAATTGAAGATCTGTCTTCATTTTTGCTAAAAAATACAAAAGTTATGTCTTTTAACTTAAAATTTTGTTGTCTAATTAATTAAGTAATATGTAACATCCCTAGAAAACTCAAACAAAAGAGAAATTGAATGACTCAATAAGAATCTAGATTCTCTTTAAAAAGTTTAAATAACAGAATACTGAAATTAATCTTACCGGAATGTCTAAATGAAGTGATCAAACCACCATCCTGAACTACCAAGGCAACATTTCACTTGATATCAGAAAAGGAATCATAAAATTAAACAGCTCCCAATTATTACTTCAATGAGGATATTAAGCAGCTGTTTCTCCTGCAGCATAACTAATGCATAATTAATGTTTTTTTTCTTTTTCTTCAAGAAGATACCTTACCATTTTTACTTTGCTCCTCTATATAAAATGTAACTTGTGAAGCTTCACTATCTTTTCTGTCTATGTGATTGCAGCTACTTGATCCTGTTTCAAGTTTAGTCCTAGAAAAGCGCCTTCTTTTAAGATTAATTAAACTGGGTCTCCTGAGGCCTTTACTAACTACTGAGTTTGAATGTCTGTTGGGATCCTGAACGTGGATTTTCCATGTAGCCACTGAGTTAGACCTGGAGTCTGCAGCATAGCACCTCCATAAGCACTGAAAGTAATGCAGAAAAAAGTATGGCAGTTCAAAGCTACAGAAAACATTTACACGCATGCAAGATAATAATTACCCTGCATGCATGTGCGAGAAGTGTTCTTAAAAAGAATAATAAAATCAAGAAAAATCTCATACTAAAAAAAAAAAAAAAAAAAAAAAAAAAAAAAAAAAAAGCTAAGATTAGAGCCACCCAGTTTAAACTATTGCACTCTTATCCTAAGACGTAGATTGTTTTTGTCTAAAACAGGCTAGAGACCACTGAACAGATGTGGATGCTACAGCTTAAAGCTACACAACAACAACTTAACATAAGGGAATTAGCTCGATTTAAAAATTTTGGAATGAAATCAAAGTAAGGTAGTTCCAAGTTGTAAGGAGTAAATATATCTAATATAAACAGGAAACTGCTAATGGTTTAATTTTCAAGCAGAAATGTATATTCTGTCAGTTGTAAGGTGTGACATGCTGTATGCTAAAGAGTCTCTACAGGCTTGATCTAATCAAGAGGGTAGTGTAGTATTTCATGTCTAGGTCAGGATTTCTTAAAACAAATGACAAAAATGAGTTATTCATTTCCCTCGAGATACATACTCCTTGTCAATCAAAATTATCTGAAAACCTAATATTAGTTTACACTTTCAGAGTCAAGTGGAGGGAGTATGATGTTTGAAAGAAGAAAAATCAGTATATAAAACCTGATTGAGTTCATAACTCATACCTGTATTAAAGTAGCAGCAGCTGGAATCTGTCTATTGAAATGTTTCTGTCTCTGTTTTTGCTGTACTTTAAGAGCAAATCCTGATCCCAAAATACCCTGCAATGTAAAACAAATATGCCAGACACATTTATTATTATTATTATTATTACCAAACTTGCAACCCAAGGGTTGGATAATTACAATCATTACATCATAGTTGAATAAAACACATCACACAATAAGGGATTTCTTCTTCTTGCGGTTTACCTGGACACAATAACCTTCCACTAGGAAAAAATCATCAATATACTGTATATCTGAGTGTATGTTCATAAAATTAGAAATTGAGTGTTGACATCGTATGCAACTTAATTTACACTGAAATCACCATATTTCAAATATAAAAATAATAAGTAAAAAAGAATAAAAAGAATCAGTATTCCTTGCTGCTCATGCCTTAAAGTAAAGATGTTAACCCTAAATGTTCAATTCATTTCAAAGTCTCTGCGATGGATTTAACCCGTGACATCAATTTCCCTGTATCAGCAGTATCCGTGACCTAATTATCCCAAAGGAAATCACATTTTTCTTATTTCCAGGAACAAGTTCCATTGAACTTGAAGAGAATCAAGTACTGCAATATAAAGGGACTATCCCAACCAATAAGATCAAACTTACTTTCCAAGAAAGGGCTAAAAAAGTTAAAAGTGCATTTAGTAAAATTATGAACAAGACCAATTCCTGCAATGTTCTGCCTTGCTAGAAATGTGCATTAACATGATCAATTCAAGTTCTCCAATTTTGTCTAATATTGATGAGATGTACGGTTTACAAAGCAGAAAGTCTATTTTTATAGCACAATTAATTTTTCATCGTATAGAAGTCTTGAACAAAGGTTTCCAGAAAATTTAGCAGATAGGCTAAATCCGTTTCTGTTGAAACTGTGTGGCATCTTATTAGCAAAATCCACAGTTTCCTAGGTAAAAACTAATCAATACATTTCCACTGGGATATGAAAATATAACTTTTCAAATGACTTGTTCATCCATCAGAATTTTCTCCTGACTTCACCTTTGTAATGTCAGTTGAAGTTAAGTTCCACCGCCATGTCAATTGATTTAGATTGATTTAACTGTCAGCGAGCATTAGCACAACATTATGTCAAGTTGAGTACACACTAAGTAAGCAGTTAGTTCAGGAAAGCTACACACATTCTTGGCATGAAGTCATGAACTTATCATCTAACAATATGTCACTGTATAAAAAGACACGGCTTGTCGATAAACTCTCCAATTTTTATTTTGCTTTTGTTTTTTTTAAAAATGTGAAGTACCAATCTAAAGGATATTGCTACTCTTTATTATCATCCAGATACCGAAAATGAGTTTTTTCCTGCATCTAATTATTAAATAATGCATCTATCTTTGTGCTGATTTAAAACAATGAAAATACTCTCGAAAATATAAAATATTGCCATTTATATTTGTTGCAATGTATTAGCATAGGCAACTCAAAGTTTCAATCGTCTATTTAACACCTTTCTATTTGAAGGTAAGATAGCAATCTGTATGGGGCATAACTTCATCCTAAAACAAGATTTAATAACGAAAATTGGGATAGTGGACCATAAGAGTATGAGCTACCCATACTTTTTCCATGGTTGTCTCATTATAAACAATGCATCTATTATTATTATTATTATGCTTACATACTGATGAATATGAAATAGAGTATTGGCCAGGGAAGAAAATATTGGCTTCATTCAAGGAAAATTACTTCAGCCAGTCAGTGCAAAATCATCTTCCAAATTTCCTCAAGGGATTGATGTTCAAATCAGTTCCTCCCCCAGAGGCATCTCCAACAAGCCACTTACTCCTACACACCACATCTGATTTTCCTCCCCAGATATTCTACAGTGAGATGAGTGTCACCTATTCAAATTTCCTGCTAATATACATTTGCCTCCCAATGGCAAAAGATCAATGTGTCTAGTCTTATCTGTTTCTTTCCAGACTTCAGTTCTAGATAGAATGTGCCTGTTCTTTTTCCCTTTGATACAAAGTTGAAGGTGTGCTGTAACCTTAATGGCCTATCAGCGTCTCTAACAACACATACTAAAGTGTACAGTGTTGACGATAAAACATATTGATTTCCACCTAAAAGTATCAATAAGTTAGCCGACATGTATTACATTTCACTCTATGGGTTTACCCAGTCAACAACACAGACACCCTCAACCAAGCTGCATCTGGACATGACTACTCTTGTAGGTAGTCAATTGTGCCGCAGGCACAGATCCCAAAAGTCAACATTTGGTATCAATATTTCTGAACCACCTGCAGTTCCGTCTAAATTATTCATAGAACAATTATGCTCTCCTCTGTAATATTCCCAGTATCCTTTTTGGTTACGTAAAACTGTTTCTAATTAGAATTGAATCTATTGTCATACCGAGAGAGCTAGCTGTTAATCTTACGTATATATATATATAGTGACAATGATGATTATGCAATTTAATTTGTGGTCTGACTGTTACTAGATCTATATACTATTTCTTTCAGAATTTCAATTAAGTTACCTGTGAAATATGAGCAGAATTAACATCCACATTAATCAAAATCAATGAATTAAAGAAAGATTAATGGTAAAATCTATTTTTATGCTTCTTAATATATTTAGCAATATTTCTAACTCAGTAGCCATTAAGGGAAAAAAGGTATACTTACAGCTGGGAGAGCAAAGAAAGAAATTGCAAAGACGGAAAAACAGGAAGCCACAATTTTTCCCACCCAAGTCTTTGGCACGGTGTCTCCATAGCCTATTGTGGTGACAGTGATCTGAAGGAGACATATTTACCTGCATATGATTTAAGCAGAATTAAATGCAAGTGAATAAATATATATATATATATATATATATATATATATATATATATATATATATATATAGCAATGAAGAAATATCATAGTGGCTGTGAATAAGCCAATGAAGACCAATTTCCCTTCAATTTTAATCCTGATCCAGACAACAAAAACTGGAACACAATTTTTATTCGTTTCAAAATATATTTAAATTAAAAAATGTCAATTTTTATAAAAGGTCAATTAACCATATATTTCAATAAGTAGTATCAAGACGAAAGTTCCACACTCAGACCCACCACTGTATGGTGGGTCCTAGCTACAGGTCTACCTAAGGTAAACTATCCTGGACATTTTATGTCACTTACCACCCCCCACCATAAAGCGTCTGCATAGCTGTTAAAATCTGTCTCCCCATTGGCTCCTTCATCCTGGTCCCTCTCTGCCAGGTACACAAAGTAGGAAGAGAAAATGAGGCCAAGGAAACCAATATATAATGTAGTGATAAGCTCCTGAAATAAATAAGTGTCAGTTTTTGAAATGCATATATACTTGACAATGAAAAGTGTGTCAGTCTTTTCCATAATATAATTTTATTTTTGGTGTTCTTTGATCATGCTGTAGTGATTTCTTTATCAATATATTATTTTGTCAAGCTGGTATAGAAACTTTGCTTTCTATGTCTATGACCGCATTCTCAACAAATTGAGCCAGGCTTTACAAATCCTGAGAACTAAAAATGGTGGACGTACATGAAAGAAAAACCGCCTAATCTTTTAATAGTCTCTTCGCCTCTCACACGCCTCCCCACACGTCATCCCTGCGGGGTACAGTAATTAAATCTCGGCTCCGTTCGCCATGTGGAAGCTACCTGAGAAATATTACGGCTGAAGGCGATCGAAGGAAAAAAGCTCTTCTGTTCTATTATCTTTCAAAACAGAGACGAAAAAGGAATGAATTGGCCCGTAGAGCAGCAATGAATCGGCTATCTACGGAGATAATATCACCAGAGATATTCACGGAGATATTCATGTTCGGAGCCGAGATTTAATTACTGTACCCCGCAGGGACGACGTGTGGGGAGGCGTGTGAGAGGCGGAGAGACTATTAAAAGATTAGGCGGTTTTTCTTTCATGTACGTCCGCCATTTTTAGTTCTCAGGATTTGTAAAGCCTGGCTCAATTCGTTGAGAATGCGGCCTATGTTAATTGTATGCGGCATTAAACTGTTTACACAAGAGACATCAGTATGCTTTTAATACATGCTGTTAACATCAGTGAAGAATATCAAATTATTGAAAAATATCATAATATGAACCCATTTAAAAGAGTGATTGAGAAATTAAACTTTCCATATGAATCTCAGTTGAATGTTATACTGTATATGCATGGCATACATGCTGTTTTAAGTTTTAGACCTTCAACAAGTTAATGCATTCATGTGTCTTTATATACATAATCAATGCATTAAATTCTAATCAAATCATTTAAAAAAATGAGTGGCCAATTAGTTGCAGGCTGGAGACTATGTAACTGATGAAAAATTAATAGTTTAAGCTGCAGCAGTAAATCATTCCAACTACTTTTGCTAAATTACAAAGCAGCAATTACAAGATTAAAGAAGCAGAGGTCTTCTTTTCCTTTTAGTATTCACAAAATATATAACCTGTAAAAAAAAAAAAAAAAAAAAAAAAAAACGCTCACAAGAAAAATATATGAATCTTGAATTTACATTCTGACATTCTAATTAAATGGTCATCTTTATTGCCATAGATATGCTTTTATCCCAAGCCTGCATAGAAAACGGCACTAAACTAAGGTGTACCTGTCTATGAACAAACACAACAGAACCTAGCAGTCTCCATGTGCCACCTTGTCTATCAACATGCAGCATACGCAAGATCTGGAGAAAGCGGATACCCCTGAAAACATATACCCATACACATGTATATAATGTAACAATAGTAAAATTCAAATATTTCTGCAGATTTAATGAAAAAGTTTGACAAAAATCATATCTCTCACGATGATTACACACTAGCTTCATAGCTAAGATACAAGTGCAAGCATGCGTCAAGGTATGAGAATCTCCTCCGAGCGCAGCCGAGAAAAAATTACAGCTTTGGAAGTAACTGGCTTGCGCTGCCAGTATTTACGCCGCGGGGTATTCAGGGCACAGACCGTGATCACAAGATACCGCCAATAGATTTTTAGATTTTTAGAAAATAGATTTTTCATGTGAACGAACCCTTAAATACTAATACTAAGAGCCTTGCTCAATAAATATGAGACCCTTCAATCTAGAATATTGTAAAATATGAAAGGGTCCAAGAATGTCTTTAATTTTGATATTTACTATGTACACACAAACACCCTCACGCAAATACACACACACATACATGTATATATACATTGTGCATAGACACACAAATATATACACACAAATAGACGCAAATACACAATCACATACACACACACCAAACACAACAGATGAGCAAACAGATGGACCAAATAGTTGTGGACAGACAGATTCACAGACATTACAGTCGTACTGTGATAAGTGAAAAGGCCATCCGAGCCATCACTAGGAATATTAAATATGCAGAAGCACTGTAATATAGAGCCTTATCAGAACGCCAGCAGTTTTAAGCCTCTGTTATTTTTGCTATTTTATGACAACATGGTTTTCTTGCATAAACACAAGTAAATGATGAAAAAACATCAGTGTTGTCAAGTTGACTTACTGATAGCTATATAAGTTGGTGTAAGGCGCAGTGAAACAAGAGTGAAGCATCTCTTTATATTACTCAAAGCTAAAGAAGAGCTATGACTGCATGCCCATATATAGTCTAAGAAACTGTACAAAAGCCTTCCCATTGTTTATTTACTTCTAAATAAAGCAGAATTTTAAATGACAAAAAAAAAAAAAAAAAAAAAAAAAAAAAAAAAAAAAAACAGGTCCAAACCACAGATACAGAACTGATGAACCTTATTTTTTTCTTTTACATATATCCTAACTATCAATATCAAACAGGAAATCTTCAAACATCTACACGAGGTTCTGATATACCAGTTCAAAGGAAAGTTCCACAGTATCTGTTGCTGTGGCAGCAGTGTGACAGGAGCCAATTTAGGATGATTACCACAACATATATTTTATTGCAATTTATTCACCAACATACACTGGCAGAATGTGCTATTTGACAGGTATATGCACACTAAGATGACACTAGAGTACAGTAAAATCTTAATAATTGAACATCGTATTATTTCATATATTCATGTGTCCCTAGGGGACCTGTCAATGGCCCTTACTCATCAACCTACAGAAGTACCGAGATTCTGAATTAATCCTGGACAAGAGATGACATAGTGACGGGCTAATGATCTTCAATGACAAATCATCTCTTCCATGAAAAGTCCCTTGTGTGCATGACGTGAGGACCAGGAAACCTAATATGAACTGTAAACACAGTGACAGATGAAAATGGAGACGGCCTTTTGTAATAACAATTATTACATACCAGTTAATGTACCAGCGAAACTAAGTACCACTGGTTGTCATGACAATGGACTTACTAATGAACGAGAAGTTTCAATAAGAGCACACGGTCCTTAATCTGACTTTGATACAGAACTTCATCATTTACGGAACAGACACAAAATCATGACAATGATCCCAGGGATAGGAATATTCTTGAAGTTGATATAATTAACGTCACAAGGGTGGTGAAAAAATCAATTCCCAGGCTAAAAATGGGACTTGTGGAATTAAATCACAGTTGTTACTTTTATAATTACATTTGAATGTATGCATGGTATGAGACTTTGGAATTATGTATAACAATCTACAAATTTCTTGTTGAAGAGGATTTTTCCCCATTAAGGCATCCTTCAACACTTAAAAAAATTCATAAAAGTCAGGTTATATACCATACCTAATTAATGTACTGCATGAACCTAAGCATTAGTGAAAATGAATGAAATCAGACTAAGAAAATATAATTGTAGATCAGTGCCCAAGGCACAATAGAAAGCTCACACAATGAATTTAATTTCAATGTAGTGAAATATAAAAAAGAGGCTGTTTGGTTAAATAAATGAAGTTACTGAATTTTTACAAGTTTTTGAAAACTTTTTTTTGCAAATATCTAAAAAAATCGAGTTACAGATATTTCTTAAGTATTTGTATAAGCAGATGCAGTGACCAACAAGCCTGGGTAACAAGTTGCAAAAGCAATCTAATAATGAGATAATAACGGCAGTTTATGTTACAAAGACGCTCCTAATTTTAATGCCACTTTCCAGAATCTAAAAATAAATAAAGATGATTATTCCCAGTCATTTCCAGCCATCTTTCACAGCATTTCCATGAAAAACATAGCTTGTGAAGAAAGCTGTTGTGTGTCAGATATTGATATTTCAAGCCAGGGAAACAAGTTTTACAAAGAAAGGTAACACCTTGAAAGTCCGAGCCTACATGTATAAAATCTCAGTGCATATCACTAGCATTACTCTCAGTGGCATTAAAACTGATAATAATTTTGGGTGCACATACACCAAGTGCTGTACAAGTAGGAAATGACAAGAATTTATCATTTTGTTCACTTTTGGGCTTCAGAGAGTAAAATTTTTCTTCAAGTAGGGATAGCAATGCACAGCATGCTTTTAAGTCGGCTGTGGAGGCTTACATGTCAAAAAAGGATTTCTGCAGTTTCTTATGACCAAGATTGATTTTTAACTTTCAAAAATTGATTAAAGAAATTTATATAATATAAAATCAGCATTTTCCTCAGAAGCTTTTGGCTTTGTTGTTCAGTGTATGTTAGTCCTAGATAAGACTACAATAATACATTGAGATAAACCTATTCTTGCATCTTTTCTGCATTCTCAGTCTATAGAGAATCAAATATGTCATCATAACTTACAGATGAGAAAGAACAATTGTTTCACAAATTATTCTAAAAAAATGTGTGAGTGCACATATACATGGGTGTGCACACACACACACACTGACATTTAATCAAACTGATCTTGATACATGTCATTCCTAATTGTTTTCACAGATTTTCAGCCCAGTAAAAGAGTATAAAGAAATCAAGGGTGTGAAATCAAAGGACATGTATCTGGTATAGCTCTAGATCTGCCATAATAAGAATAATAAAATATAAATACCTATAAAAGACCACTCAAGGCATGGTTCCAATTATCATAATATATTTAATACTGGTAGCCCAACAATCTTCATGTCTATATTTGGTTTATCTTTATACCTAAACACTGAAGAATGATATCAACATACATATGCAATGGACTATCTAAAAATTAATTAATTCTTATATTACTATATATTTGGTATGAAAATTGAAATGTAAGCCCACCTGATGGCTGAAGCAGCAAACACCTGCCCATTGGAGCCAATGGACAGCACAACCACTGATGCTACAACCACTATTAGATCTGAAATAATCACACAAATCACTTATGCAAATGTCCAAATATGAAATACTGAACAGTATAGACAAGAAAATAAGAAGGAATGAAATAAAATCAATATATTCGGGGCTTTTTGCAATGAACCATGCTTTCATTATTGTTGGTAATATTTGGTAATTTTCAAAGATTGATCTAAATGTATTGTCAATATAAATGTAAGACCAATTTTAACTTATTAATTAATTTTCAATTTTTCTAGATTAAATACAATTACTTATAGTCACATGTTGAGTTATTTCTAAGGTGGTCATAAACCTAGCTTTGTTTCAATAAAAAGTCTCTTGGTAAAAAAGAAAGAAAGAAAAAAAAAAAAAGAAAGAAAGAAAGAAAGAAAAATACTGGTTTCTACAACAAGCATCTGGATCACTGTGTACCAACCTATTATAGATATTGGTTTTCTGGCAAACCTCAGCCTTCCCACCAAGCCCATGTATTTACTCCTGCAGCCAGCAGACCATAGACGGATCACGTATTCCAGTCCAAAGAATACCACCAATACTATTTCCTGATGTGAAAAGATAGCACATAAATCAATAACTTAATCTAAAAATTTATATGAAAACAACATTTCTGTCCTGGAAACCAAGAAAAGAAAACAGACATGGCACATAATCCTAAAATACACTCAATACAACAACTTCCTGAAAAAATTTGGGCTAAATGTCATTTCCTGGAGAGAGAGCAAAAACAGAGTATATCCAGGCTAATAATACTACCGATGCCCTTTAGTGAAATAATAGTATTTCCATGAAATAAAAGAAAGTCTTACGATCAGATCCATCAATTAATGAAAAAACATCCTCTCGCCAAACACCTCCAATTTGTCTGTCTTTATTCTTTTGATCTCTGATTAAACATCAGTAATTACAAGGCTTAAAAATCACAATCAATATATCAGTCTTCATTTACACATATTTATCCACTCTCTCTGATATGATGCCTCAATAACAACCATTATTAATGGCAGGATATCAAAGAGCAAGTGATTATGCTTATGAAATATTTGCTTATACATCCGTGTCTAGCCTGCAGGTTGTAAATAATCTCTTTCATTACATGGAACATTACTTAGTTAATACAGGATTGTTTTTTCCCTGAAATATTGAACCCAACAATGAGTATTTTCATTCCTTCTAGAAATTTGTTATTATACCTGTAAGCTTTGACCTGGAACAAAACCTATTTCATTTGCTTTTAGGGATTCAAACCTTCGCGTTGAAAAGACTTATTAAAAAGTCAAGTTTTGAACAGTGCAAGTGTGAACTCCTCTGCACAGCTTTGTATCATAATTATGTTGTTTAGATGTCGTATGGCTGCATTAATTGCTTTTATTTACAAGCATTTATTCTTGTTACCATTCATCACAAATAACAATACATACAATATCATGGTGACATACACTACACAGGGGGAGCTCAATACCACTGTCAAATTTCAATGTTTTTCCAGCTGTCTTTCTATGAGGCCATTCAGAATAAGAAGAGCCGAGTGCTAGCTGGGCCACGTCCTACATATGGCGGACCTTCATGAAAGGAAGACCGCTTAATCCTGTAATGGTCTCTCCGCCTCTCACACGGATCCCCATGTGTCGTCCCTTGACCATTTGAATTGAGCCGAGATGTAATTACTGGTCCCCGGAAGGAATGACGCGTGGGGGGGGCCTGTGAGAGGCAGAGAGACCGTTACAGGATTAAGGTCTTTCTTTCATGTAGGTCTGCCATATTTAGGTCGTGGCCTAGCTAGCACTCGGCTTTTCTCATTCTGAATGGCCTCTATTTCTAGTCTTAAGTAACTTCAGAGGACACACTCTGAAGCTGGTTATAAAGAAATGTGCTTTGACAGACACCAGGCCTCATAAATCATAATTGCCATTTGTGATCTTGAGATTTGCGTTCGCAAATGCCTAATTAATGACTAAAACAGCAATATCATGGTGTGAAGTAGTGGTTGCAAGTATCGTAAAAAAAGTGAGTACAATTTGGTCAGCTTTCATCCCGCTTTTCACTGTCTACATGTAGATTCTTTTTCTCAATGCCTTAACTATTTTTTAAAATACAAAAGTAATGTGCTCTTGACAATCACTGGCACAGACTAATCATCTCAAATGGGTAGATGAGTGGATTAACAGTTAGCAGTTTGCATCGCAGTGCCATGAATTCACGTTTCACAAGTCATGAAGTCAAGATGTTAATTTGGTGTTCGGGATCACAAAACCAAGGCTCAAGATGAAGAATAGTCGTTTTGTTTATCAGGCCTGGAAACTTCACGAGCCAAACCCAATCTTCTTTTTTATAGCCTTATCACAATTTTCAGTTCTTTTAATTAGATCTGATGAATTGTTTTTGGATTACAAAGCCCTTTCATATGCAATATTATGAGAAACAATATCTTAATGACTTTCATCACTTATCTCAAATTCATGCCATGATAAGCCAATAATCTAGTTTTGAGCAGATTACCATATATAGGCCTTTATTCTTTCCTGTAGGATTTCAGGGATGTTGTATGCTACATTAAAATTTGACAGAAAATCCATCATCCATCTTACCCACAGTAACAGGATTCTTGTTGCCATACAATTCATTTCCTTTATGCCCCTATTTCACACAGACCATGAATCCCACGAATGGCCATGAATTGACAAATTTCACGATTCGTGGTTGAATCGTAACCAGTTCGTGAAGTTCTTAACAGATTCGTATTTATTCGTAGTCAGTTCTTGCACTTCTTGACCAACAGGAATTGGTGGCAAAAACTATGATGCCCCTATTTCACACAGACCACAAATCCCACGAATCGCCAGGAATTGAAAATTTCAGGATTCGTGGTTGAATCGTAATCAGTTCGTGAAGTTCTTGACAGATTCGTATATAATCGTAGTCAGTTCTTGCAATTCTTGATCAATCGGGAATTCATGGCAAAAATTTTGAGCTGTTCAAAGTTTAGGCCACGAACTCCCGATTCCCAAAAATCGTAGTGAATTTCTGGACAATATCCGTGCGATTCCAACCGAATCCCACGAATATTCGTAACACTATCGCACCTGTATCGTAACTGAATCGTAGAGCATGTCGAATTAGACCAGAAAATTGGCAAAATCTCACGATTCCAGCCGAATACCCAGGAATATTCGTAACAATATCGTACCTGTATCGTAACTGAATCGTGAGCGTGTCGACTTAGACCAGAAAATTGGCAAAATCTCACGAATCCTGAAATTTGTCAATTCCTGGCGAATTCGTGGGATTCGTGGTCTGTGTGAAATAGGGGCCTTACATATATGAACCTCTGATAATAATGTCATTTCACCAAATTACGTGGAGCAATTAAATTGTCTGTTTGCCTACAGAATACATTAACAACAGTGCTGTTCTTGTCATAATTGGTACAAAATGAATCTATAATGATAAGAATTAAGTGTCTCCTTTGACTCCAGTCACTCCAGATAAATCATGATAAATGTTGCTGTATTAAAACAAACAATACTCAGAAAGGATTTGAAGGGAAAGTCCTGTACTTTATATTCTTACCATTAACAAATCAACTTAACTTTACACAATGTCTTGTATAGCATTTGTTAACTCCACAGAGTTAATCAGCAGATTGTAAAGCCATGTGTCAATCATTGAGTATATTCAAAATGCATATAACCACGAGCTTATAACATATATACTAGTATATATATATATATATATATATATATATCCTATATATTTCTGACGGTAATTCAGAAAGTGTTATGTAATAGACTTACCATCCAAAATAGTGTTTCATTGGCAAACTCTGAATACTGGTCTATTGTGGAGAGGACGCTAAAAATCAGGCAGATCAGCACCATCATGAACCTGAAGGTAGCAGCGACACATCCCAAATTACAACAAGTAAATATTCCTTTCATACAAAAGTCTTGGAACAACTAGAACTCATTCATAAAAATAATGGATGAAATTTATAATGTGTCATAATAATTAATAGTTTGGAATAAAAAGGAAAAATACTTATGCATATCAGTGAACATTTTTTATTACTATTTGTTATTATCTGTGAAATATCCATAAATATTTCTGACTTAGAGTTAATCATCTGCAGGCCTGTAGTCAGCAATTTCAAAGGAAAGGGGGCTGCTTTTGTTAAAAAATTAAGTGAACATTTTCACCATAAATGCCAAAAAACATTCATGTAGATCACATTTTGACACATAACAGATGGACAAGGCCAAAAGTGTGCCTCATTCAATCCCAAATCCCCTGCCTATGGGCCTGATCCGATTTTTCTAAAAAAATCTTTAAGAGTGGAGTGTATTTGCACTAGATGGCACCATGGTCTTATCAATGTGGCATATGGCAGCCAATATGGTGATTGCCTCCTTGGCTGGATGACATGACAGATTTTGAAGTGTCTGCAGGCAGAAGAGCCTCCATATTGCAGCAGCCAGCAAATGCATCGGGCTGCTGAAAGATATGATATATCCCACCCATTTACACAATGTCTATCTGTGCTGCACAGACAACCAAACTGCCAAAGTCAGAATCAAAGGCCAGAGCAACAGTTCGGTAACAGTTCAATAATGAAGTACTTAACAAGGAATTGCACAAGCTAGATAGCAATAATGCACTGAACAAAAGCGAGGAATTTTGTCAGATGGGAGATCGAAAAATGAAGGATTTGACAGTTTAGCAATGATATGGGAAAATTCTACCCCAGCATGGAAAAAAAATGTCTCATTGAAAGGGCACACGGTGTCTTGTGTCACTGTGATATTTATTCATAATGCAACAGGGACAAAAACCCAATGATGACATTTCATACTGAATGTTATTCCAATCTCTTCTGAAGTGAGATCAGGCTCAGCATGAAACCTAAAGATGTAGAGCAATTAGTATATAATCTGTTGACACAGACGCTAGGTACTTCAAATCCAGGATTAAGACTTCATCTGAAGGGCTACCTATCAGGCCCTATAAATGATGATTGCTGTTTATGATCTTGAGGAGCCACGAATATGTGATTGTGAATGCCGAATTAATGATTCCAATCACCATTTTATGCCATGAACATAGAAATAATAGTTATGAGTAGCACATGAAAGAGTTCTTTTATCCAGTTCTGTTAAAACTTTCAGGCTTTTTTTCTCAACCCCAAATTTTTTTTGCAATACCTAAGTTATATGATTTCAACAATCCCAGGCACATTCAGAAAATACCAAACGGGAAGGTAAGCGGATTAACTGTTCACGATTTGCATCACATTGATAGAGACCACTTTTTTACATTCATGCAATGAAACTGTGGCATCATTAACTTGGCATTTGATCACAAACCCCAGGATCATAAACAGCTCTTTTGTATAAGGCCTGTATATGGTGGTCATTTTCAAAATTAATTTAGCCAAAAGATGCACAAAACTTGCATAATATTTCCACGTAAATAAATTACCAGGAACTTCAGAAGCAACCCTCTTCTTGGATTGACAATATTTTCAACCACATCAAAGAAATTTTTTTCATTTAGTTAATTTGAATGCCAATTAATTCATAATTGGCCTTTTCACCCCACTTTTATGTCTGCATGCAGATAAATTGTTAAATATGAAGTAATAACCTTTCCTGAGAAAGTGCACCAAATGTTCAATAGAAATGAGTAATTATTGGCTGTTATGCAAAAAATGCCCCAACTAGCTAAGCTTGTGCAACTGTGTATACATATGAATGTATTTAGTTTATACGTCAACCAGTTCTTCATTAATTCCACCCTAATCTTCAGAGCTTCAGTGATTGATGTGTTCTTTGTATTACAATGCTCTGAGGGCTTCTCTGTCATGGCAAGAAGTGCTTGATTTGGATTTTTCAAAGATTTTCAAAAGTCATCCTTCACATTTGCCAATACTTGAATGGGGTATAATAAGTGATCAGATTGGAATGAGTAGCACTTGTAATGGGCAATGTTACACTATCTTTCTACAACACATGTGCACTGCTCTTCAATGATGACCCATGTAGAGCTCAGAGCCAAGAGACAATCAAAGATATGAACACTTCAACGTATAGCACTCTTCTGTACAGATTACCGCTGTGCTTTTATTGAGTAGTCACTATATACTGAATGATCTTTCAGCTCGAGATATTATCTTGCATGTACCTAGAGTCCTTTGAAGACCTTCTACAACTAAATGGTATTCTATCCAAGATTTTCCAAACAAATCAAATTCTCCTACACATGAATCATTACTCGTCAGCATGCACTAGGGTTCGATGTAATGTTTTATACCAAGAATAATATGATTAAGTTCTTAATGATTGGCCAGACACTTACACCACCACGTCTTCCTGTACAAAACAAAAGGAAATGCTAACATCAGGTTCTTTTATTTTAGGGGTTTAACCCAATAGGTACTGGTTAATGCTGACCCATTAACTTCTGCAGGCCCAATTCATTCTGTGAGCTAGCCTTGAAAAGCAGGGTCACCTCAGTAAATTGGCCATAATTTATTTGGGTGCCTTTTTTACCCATACAAAGTGCATATTTTTAAAAAGCCTAGGCTACTATAGTGACTACTCAATAAAAGCACATTTACATTTTACATACTGTATCAAGAGTTATGGATAGGTTAAAAACTACATTATCATTTGGTAATGGGCGAAAAAAAAAAGGTGATTTATCTTATGCACATTTTTTTCATTTCTCCACACATTTGCCTGCAAATTCACAGGGATGATGCCAATTATGTTAACTGTCAATCCAGTAAATTTCAGCAAGTTACCTCCATTAGTTTCCAAGTTATGCTTGTTTTGCTATTAGGTATACTTGAGCCAGCTTTTCAGCTCACCTGAACATTGTTGGCCAGAGCAGCTGGTGCAGTAATGGTCCTTATGGGGTTAATGAATTTTTATGTCTGAATTGGGAAAGCTATATTAGAAGCTTTATTTGAATGATATGTAAACACAGGAAACAAAAATAAATAAATAAAAATACACAAATAAATGAAATATAAACAGATCACCCCATACTTTGCTGTCTAAATAGCTTTGTGAGTGTTAGTATTACTTGGAACTTAATCAGGCTTCTGAAAGCAGCTCAGGTGGCACCAGTCTGTGGGGAGTGGGCACTACCTTTCTGACAGCCAATTTGTTTTCAACAGATAGCGATATCATTTCTTCACACAGTGAATGCATTCCCATAGCAGGTATGACCTTGCACGGTTAGTA
This sequence comes from Lingula anatina, assembly GCF_051362555.1. Lineage (NCBI taxonomy): Eukaryota > Metazoa > Brachiopoda > Lingulata > Lingulida > Lingulidae > Lingula > Lingula anatina. The sequence continues at coordinate 24,161,259 of NC_141767.1, forward strand.
TAAATAATGCATGTGGCCCATGTTCTAAATTATGTGGATTTCTCCTGGGTACTGTGTGGCAGGTAGAGTAATTAGTAAGGACAATCAGGATAATGAATACCATAAAGTAGACCCATACTTACACAGTAAAATGATACATAAAGCACTTCCATCCTGTGGGACGTTCTAGGAAGTTATACACTCTCATTTGAATCGATGGCCTAGAAAAGGCTTTAGTCCGTAGCAAATTATAGCGTGCTTCATAGTTTTTGTCAAGTTGCTTTGGACGGAAATCTGTAAACGTCTGAGAGTTTGTACTTGAGTTGACGTCCAGTTCGCTGTTCTCCAGGGACCCCGCCCTGTTCCTTCGCAGCAAGTCATTCATTTCGAATGAGGAAAGATTCGATGCCCGACTGTCGTTTCTCCGAAACATGGACCCTCTTTCCACTCCTCTAGACCCCGTATCCTGATTCTGATATGAGCTCATGCTGAATCAATAGAATTACCAAAACACCATCACTTGCAGAAACACGCTTCAAAGCTCTGGTATAATTTGATAAATCAAAAGAGTTATTTAGTGAACAAACACAAGGTGGACCCCATTAGAATATATCCATTTCCATAAGTCTTATCATCCCTTGCTCCTGTGTTTGCTTCTGTAGATAAACGATATAAATGGGGCAATCTTAAAGTAATCAACAAATCTAGAGGATTCACATGAACTGTTTCAAAATGCTTCATTTTGATTTTCTGTCTTTGCTATCTCTGTCCTCCGAGTGTAATCTTTTGATGTAGTCCATCCAATTCACTGAGCTCAGCAGTAAGCACTTACACCTTCTCTTGTAATAAATCTGGAAAGAGACAGAAAATAGAAACTGAGCAATGTTTTATGGCATGTAAATCATGACATGGAGTACGGATCTGTGACATTATGTCCCTTGCATTTGTAAAATGAATTTTTTCGTTCCATTTTGTATTCAAATAAACCGTTATGTATCTGTACTGTATTTCATCAAACTGGAGTGAAAAACAGATAGCTGAGAGTAAATGTTGGCAATCCACCTACACATAGGCCTAATAAGTGGCAATATAAAACAATTCACAATAAAAGCAACCCATGGTCTCTGCACCATCAACATTCACTATTGTTCTTTAAAAGCCATAAATCAATATCTATCCTAGGAAAATTTCACCTCATTTGGATCCATTTTGCAATGTTCCTAAAAAAAGAGATCTAATTTCTTCTCCTCATAACCTTGTAGTTATTCAATTCCATGGATCTCACATTAGATTCGATCCATTTGGTGGGATGCGTTTGCTTGTAGCACGTTGCAGAGTATTATATCCGCCATTCTTTTTCTCTGTATGAAACAAATTTCAAGTTTTTTTTTCCTCAGCTAAAGAAGCTTAACTCTGGAGATGAGAGTAACAAGCATTTAGAACATATTTCAAAGGCTCCCAATGGTCTAGAGTGCCAACACCCAAAATATGTATCAATTTTTCTTTTGTTCTTACTTTGTGTGGTCTGGCTTTCATCATTAGCTTAAGACAAAGGGGCAGTGTTTCAAGGAAGACATTTATCTTAACATAATAAATGTGGTCCACTATCATAGGATGTAACAGGACTGACAAAAATAACACTATAACTGGGTTCCCATACTTAGATCGATCTATCTGGATTGACCTAACTCCATGGGGGGGGGGGGGGGGGGGGGGGGGGGGTTCAGGCTAAATTGCTATCAGTTCAAGTGGCTTAAATGTCTGCCACGCCTACTGAATCAGCTAGGGGTAAATATAATTACCCCTAACAGTTGTGCTAGGCGTGACAGACATTTAAGCCGGTTATTTTGATAGCAATTGAGTGAGACTCCCCATGGAGATAGATCGATCCAAATATCTGTGGGAATTGTCCCTATGGGGCTGGTTTATAGAAACTACAGAGAGAAAATTAAGCAGATTCTTAAATGCTACAGTTGACATTTAAGTACTATAGTAATGGGTCACCAGCTTAGTAGGAGACCATTTGAATTTCCTGCAAGGATGGTGATCCTATGATTGGTAAGATGTTTAATAAAACCTTAAAAAACCTGTTTATTTGGGGCAGTGTTTAATCTGCCTTTAACAGGAACTAATCCTTTCTCAGTTAAAACTAAATATTGGGACATACTTTTTCATCAAAATCCATAATAATGACAATAATTTCACGACCTGGCAAAATAATAGGTTCCATATAAAGAAAAACCTTTTTCTTAGAAACCAGCCTTCATTACTTAGTAATATCCTCAGAGTGGCTAACAGACAATTTAAATTACATTGCCTTTTGGAAAGACAGATAAGGTACCAAAGTATCATTTGCATGTGCACAATAATACTGCAAATACTAGAGCATTATTGTGCAATTTACCCACTTCTGGGGACAGCATGGCTTTGCATGATTTCAGTTCTTTATTAGGACTGTCAAAACCTACCCAGACAGTCTTTCCCATTTCCCCAGTATGAGCTAATATACAGGGAACAAAACGACATTTTTTCCAGCTACTTTGGTGACTACACCCAAAAAACAAAGCAGAAAACCATGTTGACAGCTGTAGTTTCTGTGGATTAGACTGCCCAAAAGTGCGAAATATCTTACATGTCTCTGGTGGGGAAGAAATCTTGCCAAATCCCACAAACCTCAAATCTCAGTTTTGTGCCCTATTGGGTAACCCTCTCAATGATGAACATGTCTGTACTTACGACAGGATCACTGGCTATAACTGTTCAGAAATCGGTGCAAGAGTTGTGTGAAACTACCAACCTGCGCCTACTTCACAACTGTATCCCCGAGCAGTACATGCAAAGATGAATTTGACTTGACTCAAATACTTATACTTTTGATTATCAATTTCTTACCTCAACATTCTGCACAAGACCAGATAAATTCTGCACAACAGAACCCATTTTCCTATGCTAAATGAACCTGAAGCGGCATGTCAAACAAACAGTGTATCATTTCTTTGTTTTAGAGAGATCTGCATAATGATCAATAAAAAAAAATGAAATCGTATTCTTCTACAGGTAAAAATGAAGTTAGTCAAATGACAAGGAAGAGAACATGTGCCAGGATGAACAACTGCCATGTTTCTTTCTGCCTATTAGATCAAGTTGTTCCAAATTGATGGGGTTCAACTCAAAATTAAGATAACTGTCATAACTGTTGCTAACTCATATTTCATCAAGTGCATATGGTAGTTCCCTAAAGCCAACTGGTAGCCATTGCTATAAATCATAGTAACTGTTTTGGCAACAGTGTAATATCATATGTTGTGCCATACACAAATCATTTTTCCAATACCAGATAATATCAGGGATATCAATAAGAGGAGAGATTCAATAATAACGGTTTAACTTGTTTGGCACCGTTTGGCCTTTCTCATCACAATGTCATAACTATGGGATGGGAGAGATACACTATATCTTGTTTTCTCTGATTAAGGTCAAATGGCATTGCATATATGTTTTCCAGGAATTAAATGGAAGAAGGAAGACGATAGTTCAGGCATAAATCACATTAAGTTTCTATGAAGACAGCTACTAAATAAATGAAACATATCTAGTATTATAAGAAAAAAAATGCATAGAAACTGAACCTAGTGATTGAAAATGGAAACTGCTAGATAAAGCTTAGGCACGGATGTATCCTGCTTGTGGGTACAATGAGGTCTAGCTATGTTTATACAATAAAGTCAGAACAGATCTGAAACTATCTGTCTAAGGAGAACTGGAATTGTGCGCACATGAGCACAAAAAGAAGAAATGGACAATATAGTATACATATAGAAAGAGGCTACACAAAACATATACTCTGGGTAATTTGCTATGACTGAATACCTTCTGGCTTCCATAATGAACCATGGGCACCATGCATCTCCCATAATAATGATCTCCATAATAATGACCTCTGAATTATTTCAATGCATATACTTGTCCCATTATGAGGACATGCTGCTAATTAGATCTCTTGTATAATTGCCGTGGTCAGAAGCCATATGTTATGAAGCCATATGTTATGTGGAACATAATAGAGAACACACATTTTCTAGACACAATTGCTGTCCAAGTTAATTCTGCAGAGGAAGCCTGACACACTGTATGGACACCGCAAACTGACAAGGCAGAAAATCTATTAAAAGTGTTTACATTACAGACCATTTCCAACATCCACTTGAACCGATACATTCACGATCATGGCAGATTAATTAAAGTCACATTACAGGATCATAAAAAGAATCACTCATCTGGAAAACGGCTGTCTATTTAATTCACTCAATATAAATAAATTTATAGATTTCACTTACTGCCACGGGTCACAACTTTGCAGAGCAAAACGCAAAGATGACCACATGCATGACCAACACCAATGACATGATAAGACAAAAAGCATGAACTGTCAACACACTGCTGCATAAATCATGTGTCATTCAATTAGCTGTATGCATGCAATTGTCACACTTCCAGATATACACATAATAGACCAACTGGCCCAGTCTGCACTACACTTAAAGACCTGTCAAAGTGATACCTATTAAAAAAGCACTGTTTTAGTCTAAAAAATGCCATAGTTTTTCAGAATTATTCTTCTTAAAAATATATATCTATTGACATTACTACATTATTTCTAATGTCGCCATCTCAGTCTGAACTATGCACTTAATACTCCTATGCACAAGAACATGCAAAGCAGCACCCAACATTAGAAGTCATATTCAGAACCCAGCAGTAGTGTGTGTGTGTGTGTGTGTGTGCACACATGCATGCACAAGCACAGGAGCAAAATCTGTGTGTTGGTGTGAAAACGAGGTCACACAGATATGATTTTGTTGTGTTTTATACTGTGATTTTTACAAAACACCAAATGAATTTAGCTAACTAATGGGCCAAACAATAGGATTTCTTATCATGTATGTTATTATATATATTACTGATGAAGATTCCAATAACAACCAAGAAGCATTTTGATTGCCCACACACTAAATACTTCATAAAAGAATTCCAATTTTTATGAAGCTACAAATTGTCTCCTATTGTTGAGTGCCATTGCCTGTTTTGTGTAATTAAAATTACCCAAAACACTGAAGTAAAAGTTTAAAATGTTATGCAGACTAATTTCACCCAAAAGGGTTCTCTCATTTGCATTACCTGAAATTAACCTTCCTACGATACAAAATGCATTTTGCAAAAACATTCTCACTCCTGCACATGAAGTATTTTCCTTATCACTATAAATACAAAGGGAATCCCTTTAATAATATAGACAAAATAAAAGTAATTTTAAGCAAAGTCCAATAGATTTACATTTTAATACATACAATCAACAAAATATTCCATGATACTTTCTCAAACTACACTGGAAATCAAACGAAATTGAATCAAATCAATCAAATTTGGTGTAAACACTGGCAGATTTTGTCAATTTCGCTATCTTATTTCCAAAAGTGCACTTCTTGCACATGCACAGTCGTTTGACACCTGTGCTATGTGTGCACATATACCCAGGGCATGCACATGCATGCGTTGCACACAGGGTCACACTGAAGAAAAGTCACCAATATATCAAGGACAAATGACTGTTGTTATATATTTGCATTAACCACACTTAATGAAAATCTGATTTTCTAGAAACCTCCAGGTTTTTAAACAAAATCCCACAATGCTTCTTATCTTGAACTTAGCAGAAGGAACGCCAACCAAAGAGAACTGAGAGTTAACCCTCTAACTGAACCAATCAAATGGTGAAACACAACCATAAATATTTTAACTACTCTCCATCATAAGTGGCTGTGAGCAGCAACACCAGACATCAGTCACTGGAGCCTTTTCATTATAAATCAGCTTGGCGACATTCAAATTTCCATAAATGCAATCAGAACTTACCCACACAACTTTGGTATTTGAAGCACTGCTTGATTCAATCTTAGAAGAGCAAATGAGTTCAGAAACCCTTTATCATTTCCAACCAACATTTGGTCTTGAATACATATTTTTTTTCTTGATCAGGCAAACAGACTACTTTCCTCAAAAGATGGCTCCATGCAACAGTACATAACCGTACGCTGGTGGCCATTACGATCCGTAATATTATCAGCTCACTGGTTCTTATTATGTTGGCTAAGACACTATGACAGGTTAAGCTTTCCTGGTCTTCCACAGGCATGTGTGTACAGCTTGGAGAAAAATATATACACACAGCTGATTATATCTACCAACCTCTGCATACATCTATTTACCTGACTGTCAGTGGCACAGCAAGAGACATCAAGATGTGGACACAATCATCTTTGCAGATTTGCAATTCCCCGTAATTTAATCACCATAGTATAATGATGGAACCTCATTGGCTGTAGTTGTCATAGTAGCAGAATAAATAGAAGGAAGTCCTTGACGCATCTGGCAGTGTCTCGATCTCTGCTTAGCTCTGTTATGAAGATGGCTTCATTAGTGAAGAGATGTCCTCTGCATGAGCTTTCAATGTCATCAAGTTTTCCTCTTACACAACAAGTGCAACGAATGATTACATCCTATAGGCAAAATAAGGTTAATACTGAATGCAATTCAAAGTAATGGAAAAATGATGCCCAGTCATAAGATGATATCAAAAAATACATCTAATAAATTGAAACAGTGTTATACTGATATTACTGAGGAACAGAGCAAATAGTGCACGATGGATCTTTAAGACCCCATTCCCATAAAAAAACATCCGTCTGCCTGGATCGATCCAACTCTGTAGAGACTCTTCCTGAATCTACTGTTATACCCAGTAGAAGTTGGACGCTCACTAGTCTATTCAGTAGTGTGTTGGTAGCCCTTTCGTTATATGGAAATAGGGACTGGAGACCAGGCTGCTAGGAAGACGAAAATCAAAATAATGATGGCAGTCTAATACTGCAGGCCAAAAGTCTATTTTAAGGTAGACTACTTTTGGCAACATTGACTTCAAGCCAGACTGACATCTTACCGATGATGACAGTCTATGGTGCACCTCTTAAGTAGTCTTTTTGCAGTTGGGCTCTCTTTTTTTAGAGTAATCTTAGTCCTTTAAGTTATATTCTGATTTTAGTAATCAAATAAATTAATAATAGTTATGAAATACTGAAATGCATTAAATTAGAAAAGGTACCTGATACACAAAGAAAAAAGTGATTTTAAGCAGCAGGGGTCACCAGGGGATGGAATGACTACAACAGTTTAGACCTTAGTCAATATTAAAATTGAATAAAAAACATCCCCAGTTATGTTAATGCCTCCCCCCCCCAAACACACACACACACACAAAAGGATTTAAGCAATACCAACATTTATTTTTATGTACATGTATTTTATGGGCTCATGAATCCCCTATCCCACTGTAGCTGTAATGGTCTCATGAATCTCTACCAATATATGAGGATTGAACTTGACAGAGTATTCTGCAAGAAAATAACTAAGTTTTCTTTTCGATAACAAAGCTATGTTTGCAGTTGTATAATCAAACCACAAACCTCTCTCCAATTACATGCCACTAATTCATTATGGGATTAATAAATGAATGCTACCGCAGAAATCAATTATGTATCAAATATACAAGAGAAGAAACCCTTTTGCCCCTACCCGGATCTCCATAGATTAAAGGGTCCATTACCACCCTAACCTTTTTTACTAAAATTTCATCTCCATCTTACTATGGCAATATTTCTGATTTCTGCTTTATTAGCAAATGGCTTTTCTCTTTCATTTCACTTGAATACATAATATGGAATAATAATAATTTGCAGAATGCACAAGGTCCATCAGGCAACCCTTACAGCTAGTGAAATACATATGCATATATTGCATCAATTATTAACCCATCAATGGATGGTCCAAGTATGGTCCATAATGCATAGGAAATAATATTTATAAACAACCAACTCACCACCCAAAAAACGAAAACAGCAAACTACTTGATCCCTAGTCAGACAGGCAACTGAAAACATAATTATATTTCAGCTTTCACTTTCCACAATCAATTTTCCAGTCATTCTTTCTAATCCTATTAGTTTAACAAGCACATCTAGTTCACCATATATTTCTACCTGCATGCCACTCATCCCCAGTGTCGACCTGGGAAGGGGAAATTAGATTTATTTAATGCAACCGTGACATCTGGACCCTGGGGACAAAAATCATCATGACCAAAAAGTCAGACGTCAAAAAGAGTAAAGAAAGAAGATAACTTACCTTTTTTTTTTTTTTTGAAAAATATAATGTATTTCAAAGGTTATTCCGAATTTATGATGATGTATTAGTTTATGAGAAAGAAGCCATTTTTCAACTACTTTACTCTAGTGATTCAACTTGACTGGTGCCAGTTACCAAAGACCAAAATCATTTCAGAGAAACAAGCCAGAGGGTCAGTAAGATCTTAAAGACCCTTTAATAGTAAGTTAACAACACTCAAGTATGTAATCAAATATTGAAAAGGTTTTGAATTTTTTCTATTATTAAACACAGAATAATCTGGCACCACTGTAACAGACAGTAAGAGACCCTTCTGAATAATTAAAGAGTGTATGGGAGAAAATTGTTTCTGCATGAAAAATATTTCTCAAGACCAATTTCTTATTAAAAATATACAATTAAATCATCTGACCAATTTGGATTGATAAGAAATTTGCAAAAAAAGAAATGTAGTTAATTCACTTTGCAAAAAAAGAAATGTAGTCAATTTACTAAATACTAGTAATTAAGATCTTAAACATAGCCAAGGTGAAAAAACTGCAAAATACTTTCAACTATATAAGCAAAATTATCATAGAGAGAAGGTAATCACAGTCAAACCATCTGCAAAATACCTACAATATATCTCCCCAGATTTGGATGGAAAAATCCATTGTTGTTATAAAAATCCATAAACGCTTGCCAGGTTGACAAATACATGATCCATAATCACTATATATCTGACAGTGATACACAGCTCCAGTTGAACTAACCTGATAGAGTGGTTTACCTTTTTTAAAGCAATTAGTGTTCCTAATGTGCCATTCATTGAATTGATGGACTGACACTAATTTGACAGTTTGCTGAGTGGATTTTAACAATTGTTTCACTGCTGGGCTCAATACTCAGTGATAAAAGGTAAAGCTACAGGCTGGAGGTTTTTAGCATTTTTTAAGGAACTCAGTGCAGTGAAGATCAATATCCAATTGATACCTCATTTAATAATGTGCAATGCTCTATAAGGCAGTTTCACTGTGCTTTTCAAATAAGCATGTTCTCTGTAATTGAAATATTGACTGAAACCTCAATTCTTATAAATAGACATATAACAAAACAGCCATGATAGCCTTAAACTTGTTTTGGTCAATGTCAGTGGGAAAGCCAATTTATGGACCTTGCATTGCAGCATTATTATTAAGCTCTGCCTTCCATAACCTTGAAAAAAAATTTTGTTTTTTTCACATTGTAGACAAACAAAGTGTTTTTCTCTTTAATCAGTTTTTATCATTGTAAAGCACCCTGAGTTTCAGAGGTCACTGGAACTCGCTGCTATTGTTATTGGCATGCTGTTAACAGAGGCAAGTTTCCAGTGATCTCTGAGACTCAGGGTGTGTCCTGGCGTACAACTGCAGGAATCTGCCACGTCTTTATGTCTCAATATAATCATGTGTACTGCTCTTTGATTTCAAGCTCTGAGTACTTTCAACTCGTGACACAATGCCACCTGCGTCACTCTGAGAATGATGATGATGGCTGATCAGGTCAAAATATTTCATGTGAGTGATTAGTTTTTACTGAGTTTGATCTCTATCCTCTACCAAACTGGTAAAACTATTTTGACAAGGTTGAAACTCTTTGTGCTGGGAAAGTGATCTCATAAAATAATATTAAAAAAAATGTGAATATGTACTATTGTGTAAAAGACTATAATTCTACAACACTTTAAAGAAAACAATCAGAAAAGTATCTGTAGTCTGCCATTATATTTTCCCTAAAACTCTCTTCCAAATCTCACTTGACTTAATGCTAAATCACAAGACTGATGGCAATTATGTTAATTATGGATCGTTCCTATTATTTCACATAACCACACTGATAATATACAGGATAATCTAAATTATTGGCATTTCAAGTTATAAATGTCTAAATTAATACTTTTTGGATAGTGCAAAGCTCTTTGAGGTATGGTTTGCTTATTTCTATCTTTACAACTTTACAATCTTGACAAAACAAAACTTTCTTGTTCGTGCCATCATCATGAAGGGCTGGGAATGGACTAAGAAATATCCCAATATCAATCACTGCTATCATTACCACCTCATCCCTATCTAAAGGACAGCAGTCCATCTTTGTTCACTGACATGATGTTGAGCTGACCCATAGCAACATATCCAGCAAGGCTAGCAAATGTACAGAAAATATTGTATGTACGATTGACAACAGGCAAAATTTTAGTGATGAGATATAACTTACTATACAGCTGACTTTATGAGAGTTCACTTTACAGAGATGAAAGCAGACCTTTAAAAAAATAAAACAAAACAAAACAAAAAAAAAAAAAAAAAAAAACTAGAAATGAGATAAATCCATAGACTTATTTCTAACCTTAAAACAAATAAATATTGAATATAACAGATCAAATGAAAATAACAAAAATCAAATGTCATCACAATGACAATACCATAAAACCACCTGATTCAGAGGCAGGTAATCCCTAAATGCTCAGTCTTTTCAAAAAAGAAGAGCTGCAACACTCTTTCCATCCACACCTCCAAATTAACATAGGATCTTAAAAAGATTATCCACGATTTCCAGTAAGGAAGAATAAAAACGATTTCTATCTCATTCTGATATTGTAAAGACAACCATGATTTCCAGAGTTTTAATGTAATTTTCTTCAATCTGATTTAAAGGATAGCCATCATTTGTATTCTAAATTGATCTTACTCTCCTGGGAAGAAGAACAAAGAGTACAGAAAGCACTGTATTTCAGGATATTATTCATTGATTGCTCCTGGGACTAGACCACTTTCACACTACTTACCGTACCTAGATGCACTTTAATCAGTGTTTAAAGTCTATTTTCCAGACAAGTAATTTAGCAATATTTTTCTTACAGTATCTTTGATAAACATGAAAGTACTCCGATAATTATGTCCACCAGCACACACTAGAAAACAAGCAGTTTATTTTGTACACAAAATTTAAAATGCAATCACTTCCTCTACAAGCATCTAGATGTTATTAAATTTCTTTGCAATTTAAAGGTTATGAGTAAGCCAGGGTGATTGGAGAGATACTAGAAGTTAAATGACAGCTTATTAATCCTAATGTCTTCCAATTGCAATAATGCACTTCCTCCTGGATAACTGTCATTCATCTCAAACCTAGCCTCGTATCTCAGCGCCATTTCCACACAGAAAAAATACTCAATAAACACGATCCTAATCTGCTCTTTGTGTCTTAGCCCCAGCCAAAATAATTATCAATAAGCCTGTTCATGATTCCAAGGAATTATATTTACTAATGATTTTAGTGATATTTATAACTTACTTTGGAAAACAAAAAGCAAAACAGCGATATTTGGCTCTTGTCTCAAAAGCATAATCAGGCTGAATGCCCACAGGTCGTTGGATGTTGGTAGGTCATTCTGCCGTTTAGCACCTCCAGTGAGAATCGTCCATAGGTCAATCAACAACCTGGGGGCATTCAGCCTGGTGATGCTCTTGAGACAAGAGCCAAATATAGCTGTGTTTCACTACAGGAGTCCAGAGAAATTTTTATATATTTTTTGTTTGAATAAAAGCACAGAGGTACAACGAAATCGATTTTTGTTGATTCGCAGCAGTAGGGAATACTTACAGGTGTGTGTAACAAACTCAATAATGTTCCCTGGAGTATTGCTTTAACTGACAAAGAATCTGTAAGGCTGCTAACCTCATTTTTTATTTCATTTTTTACCAGTCTTTTGACTAAGTCCCATGAGCATATTGGGATTGTCTTGACAAAGGGGTGTACTTTCACTGGAGATAACAGCCCATTAAGGTATGGCAGATAAAACTCATGATAGGCCAATCATTCTTAAAAGCTCCAACACCAAGACAACAAAGTAGTAGAGCTATCCAATTTTAGCAGTCTAACTAAAGCCCATACACTTTACACTGACTTAAAATTTTAGGTGAAACAGGGCCTTTGACTAGGAAATAATTAATTTGAAGTTACAATTCCTAGAACTAATCAAACTCCCAACAAAAAATATGACTAAGAATATTGGAGGGAATACCAACCTTAGGCTTCGTTCACATGCAATGTCTATTTTCTATTTTCTATTTTCTATTTTCGGTATGTCTTATGATCACGGTCTGTGCACTGAATATCCCGCGGCGTAATTACTGGCAGCGCGAGCCAGTTACTTATAGTAACTTATAGTAACTGGCTCGCGCTGCAAGTAATTACGCCGCGGGATATTCAGTGCACAGACCGTGATCATAAGACATACCGAAAATAGAAAATAGAAAATAGAAAATAGACATTGCATGTGAACGAAGCCTTAGTAAATCAAACCACTAGATTTGATGGTTTGTTTACCTGATACAATGCTATCTTTACAATGCTGCTAATGTCTCGTTCAAACTCGAACATTCAACATTCATCGTTCACTTATGACACAAATTTTTAATTTCTGATTCCACATTTTTTTTCTACGTACACCTGAGTCTGGGAACTAACTAATCTGCATGCATGCAGTCTACAATCTAACTACTTACTACCTAACTACTTAACTATATTTCTGAAGGGTTTATAGTAAACGTAAATAGTCATATTCCATGATACTTAAAAAAAACTACAGTACATATCTATGATTTGTTACAACAAGTGTCCAACTGGTCATTCCAACCTATTCCAAAATACTGGACCTTTGTAACAAAAGCAATTGATATCTTGCCAATTTGAGACTAGAATTTATCTTCTGAGAATTCCCTAGCACCCAAATTCCGTAAGTTCCTTCTGCTTCAATAACCCTTCTACTTCATTAAACAAACTCAAGATCTCTTTATACTTTCAATTAAACAATGACTTTTTTTAGGGGGGGGGGGAGATTCTCAGTGGTGTCTGCACAAAATTGAAGCTTACATTGAAGCAACATCAGTATATAATAATTCTAAATAACTGAAACATACAATTTCATTTTAATTAAAGATGACTGATTACAGTCTCATTAAAAATAATAAAGTTGAAAGCATGCTTTATATTGTTTTATAAAATCAATGGTACAAAACCACTTTGTTTCTTCTCTCTTTTGTACCTATAATAATTGGATAAATCATAAAAGGCAACCTTGTTGTATTTTTGTCCCTAAAAAGTTTCAATCCCTCTTGTTATCCCTGAATAAAAGAATACAATAACATTCATTATCTAGCATATCTTAGACTGGCTTCCCACAGATTTAGATCGATCCATCTGGATCGACCTAACTCCCTGGGGGTTCACACTAAATTGCTGTCAGCCTCCAGGAGCCGAGCGAGCACAAAAGTTAATTGCCCCCTTACACCTTTTAGTAGGCAGGACAGACATTAAAGCCGGCTAAGCTGATAGCAATCTAGTGAGACTCCCCAGGGGGATAGATCGATCTAAATGTCTGTGGGAATGGTCTCTTAAACATTTCTAGCAGCATATATTTACAGTATTAACCACAAAATAAATACATTTGGTATTCTGCATTCCTTTTCAGCCTGCAATCTATCTACTGTACATGTAGATCAATAAAACACTAGTGAGAAAGAAATCAGGGACAAGTTTTATCTTCAGGGGGTACATCTTATAATACATGTGCCAGAGTGGAATTATACTGAAGTAAATTTAATATTTGACCTTCAAGGGTGACATTCTTAACTGACTCTTTTCACATGATACGATTTTATTGATCTTCTAATCTACATATTGAAACTGGAGACAGAAAATAGTGACCTTGCATGCAATTATCAATTGATCAGAAGTAATACTTACAAGAAGACAACTGTGAAATCTTCAATCACTCTCCCAATCTGGATCAACCTGGGACAGGGAAGAAAAGGACATCATTAATTTTGTCCACAGGATTTCAAATGCAGCATTGCTTGTACATGTACATCTTGAAAGGGGCGAATAATCTAAACACAGCTGAATAGCATGCCGCAATGAAGCTTGTGTGCTACAACCTGGAAAGTAACATAATATTGTTCTTACAATCTTTACTCTTGACATCTTTTAAATTGCCCAAAGATGGGTTTATTTTATAGGAAAATATACTGGAATATACATGTAGAAAGCCAACAAAGCCTGTTATACAATGCAGTCTCCTTGTTTTTGAGAATGTACATGTAACCATCTAAGTTTGTAACAGCTTTTTCCTTGCACATTTATATGCAAAAATAAAAATGCTTGTACTTCTAGCAAGCAATCAAAATATATGCAATATTTTCTTTTCTTTTTTCTTGCTTAATTTCCCAGAACAAATTGTTCACTTGCATGACATGATTAAAATGCAGTCACTGTTATAATTACTTGTTTAGGCTTTTATACAAGAGAATGAAAACAAAATGAACACGTAAAAAAAACTTATTGGAAGGATATTTCAAAATAAAGTTTGACATTTTCTAATAAACAACAAACCATTACATGAACAATTATCTAACAAAGTTCTGGTATTAATCAGATCTACTATATGTGATTAACAACCCTTAATTACAAAATGCAATGGAAACAACATGTTGACATAAATGGATGAATAATGGCACAACTAATTAGTACTTGACAGAAATTGAACTTCACATCCAATACGACACAGATCCATTTTTCTGCAGAGAGGCAAGAGGAACAATGTGCTTTATGGTTCTGGTACAGAATAACCCCAGCTCCTAGGAATAGGCATTATCTAAGATAATAAGGCAGCTAATGACTATTGACCAGAGGGAGGAAATCAAACCCAACATTATCTTTGCTAGACACCTCCCTTGCATAATTTTCCAAAAGACTTCAAGCAACAATTTTCTTTATTGGATATTGTGCAATCCATTTCCACTTGGCTAAGAAATGACAGTGTTGTCAATCTCCATTCAATAATGCAACCCAGACACCTCCCTGGAATGTCAACATCCATTTTATTGAACAGTTATTTGCAGCTTTTTGTGATTTTCCAGTGCACATGTACGGGCAATTCTTTTACAATTATTCTTACTAACAAAAGAAGAAAAAAACCTTACCAGATTCCCCTTGGTAAAATCCTGTCTATATTGTTCTTTGATCTTTGTGCAGATGAGAATAAATGTTCTCAATCTGAAGGCTTTTTCACATGCAGTGTTATGAAACTGACAAATAGTCCTTGGGAATATTTGTAATACAAGCAGGTCAGAAATTGCAATGCAGCTTTCAACAAAATTCATCCAAACAATGTAATGACACCAAATTCCTTCCTTTCTTCTTACACTGACTAATGCATTGCCACATAAAACCTCATGTTTAAAATCAAAACAAATCACCTCAAGGTTACCACATGCTTCATTGAACCTAAAATGAACATTGTCTCAGTGTGGACACAGGGCCTGAAGATCCCAGACAAGGGGTCCCCTTTCAAGCTCTATGGTGTTATTTCACCAACTGATCCCTTGACCCAAGTCTTGTTTTGACCACCTATGAACAATTCGGGTTTTTTTTACCTAATCCATTCAATGCAATGCATTTTACAGTTTATTATAGTAATTCGAATCAATGCATTCAATGTAATCAATTTTGTAATAGTCATGCAAGATCATTTTATGGGACACTGGGAAACCATATCAAGTCCAGGCTAGCTCAAGTTTCATATAAGGCTTGCTCTGCCTCATACTGTCCTTTCACACAACTACATTAAGTGCTATTTGTTGATTATAAATGTTGACTATTTTTTTTTTTTTTTGTGATTTCAAGGTTTTGATCTTTTGCTTATTTCAAAATTGTTACAGAGTTATCTTGTGTCAGAAAAGAAAGATTAAAGGCTGGTAAGTCCAGGGGAAATGTTATTTAATTACCCCAGAAAAATAAGTTAAATACGAGTTTTTGGTGGGAAAATATATATCCTGGCTTGGAAGGTTTGAACATTATCATAATTTTTTGTTAAGAGAATACATTAAAATTGATCAATTAATGTTTCACTCTTTGAAAGAAAAATATCTGTCTGTCTGTTCATCTATCTACGTACATATCTGACATATATACAAATAAAGTTAACCATGTAAAAAATCACTAGCAAAAGAGTCAGAGCATGACTCTGTCACTGATCTTGGTTATTATACATGCATGCATTTAAATGACAGTTGCATCTACAGCTTTTGATGGGCCAAGGAAAACAGAAGCTGTGTCTGATTCTTTTTTTTTTCTCAAAAAGTATAAGAATGTCTTGGAATATAGTCAAAATATACCTGATATTACTATGTGACATTTATCCCTTTCTCTATAACTTCCTTCGTGTGAGGTCAATTTCTACCCTGAATATCAAAAATAGCACATGATTGACTGAGCACTTTCTACCTGGCCTGCTTCATTCTCAATATATACATAAAGTATTGTACATACCACAAGTTCATCCACAGTGGATCAATACTGATTAAACTGAACCTTTGATTAGGTCATCCAATAATAATAAATTATTATCAATAATATGTATTGTGTTTCTCTGGTCAAATCTCCCAACTTAACCTATAGACTAGACCTTGGCCATTATACATACCTGTCAGGTAACTGAATCACCAACAGCGACTGGGAATTTATTCTTCTATCATAGCTGTTATCTCACAGTTAGTGTCTGGGACGTGCAAGAAAAAGAACAATAAAATTATAAATCATTAAAATACAGCTGCAAACTGTATGAGTCCACAATTATCAGTAAATTAAATGCGACCATCCTCTTTGTTCATGCTACAGAGAGTCATTGCTCCGTCGTAATCCCAATACTTTAAAGTATCAAACAATACTGAAATCGATTACTACAGCATAACTAACCTGCTGAACAAACATTGTTGAATGAATGAAAATCCTCTGCTTTTAAAAAAGCTTGTGGTCGCTTTCTACTCCAAATGTTATAAAATATACTTACAGCACCATGTACAGCGTTTTTCTACGATGTCTTGCTCATCATCTTATTGTCGTAAATGAAAGAACAATTAAAAACACAAGAAAGCGGCTATAACATACCTGCCTCAATATTGTAAACAAGATATCTGACCGACCACATGCAAGAACTTTTAATATAGGGAGCAGTTATTATACCATATGATAAATAAACATAATACAAAAACATTTCCCACCCAAAGATAAATATTAGACTTTTATCATTGAAATATTGGATCAATCAGTGATTTAATTCATATACACTTTTTCTGGCCATTTTAATATTCTTTAAAAGTATAGTTAAATCTATGTAACGAGTGCTCCCCAATTTAGTTCAAGATAAGCTATTTAAAAACAATGCTCGACTCTAGTCCAACGATAATCAATTCTAGGCCGATATATATGTAACAGATGTATTTTGCATCCACATAGCCACATAAGATACACTGAACAAAATTCATCAGTATGATTTGGCAGAAATATTCAGTCGGCGCGAAGCGCCATCTATGTTAACGAACATTTATTTTCAGCGTCTCCAACCTTTTCGGAACGATGTCCCACCAGGTGAGGAACACTTTTTAAAGTGTAAAAAACACACTGTGTGTGTTAGTTCAGTACACTTACAGATGTCTGATTACTTTTATTCAGCTACAGTGTTTTTTTCTTCTTTGGACTTATATTTTGTTGTAGACATCTAGTATTAAACCGAACACCAGCTACATGAATACGAAGTTTCTTGTACCGTTTGTGTGTAAACAAATAATGTTACAGATTTCAGCTCTGCATCGGTCAGTGTGAATTGGTTCATATTTAAACTTGACCGTGGCTTACAAGTGGATTTGCATTTAACTAGGTTAGATATAACTCATGTTATGCAAATTACCTGCAAACACTGGAATATTGCATGTTGTTATTTTGCAGCACTCTGAAGAAGACTGGGTTCACTGTACGTTGTGTCGTGCTGAGAGGCAGGGCCAGGCTGTATTTCATAAAGCCAAACAAAGGAGGATAGACTGGCCCCGAACAAAGCAGTATTCTACTCCACCAGTTCAGGTAGGATAGTTATAATAAAGGTGTACACTGTAATTTATGAACCCCTAGATAATGTAATATGAGAGTGTACTTAATTAATGTGATGCATAGTTGTAGGCAGGCTGTCCATTAGTAATAATGATGATGTCATAGCATATTTATATGAGATTTGTCTTGTTCTATGTAATTACTTGGTCTATTCCATTGAGACAAAGGGAAAAAGAGGAAAAATTGCAAACCTTCACAAACAAAGCATTTCTGTATATTTTATCTTTCAAGTACAAGTTTTGAAACATTTTAAAAAGGTTAAAGGAAAGGTTCTTGGTGAAACTTTTACGTGAGAAATGAATTATTGTTTTTTTTTTTTTGTTTTTGTTTATATATGCTAGGACCCTCTAGTCTACACAAGTATCGATGATGCTTTTTCCAGTGTTCTGCAATACATGACAACAACATCAAGACAGTGCAGGGTAAATCATTCTCATTTTTTGTCAAAAGAACAGTGCTATTCTTATTATATCAGTTGGAAATTTATACTCTTAGACTTATATTTTTTTCAAAGATCTGACCAGTTATTGTTTAAAATAACAGGCTTCTATTTACGCTTTAGCGATACTATAGCGGTTGCAGTCAAACAAATAAAAATCACCAAGACCAGGATCACTGCAGAAGATTCCACACACCCAAATACACCATGGTGCAGCGAAGAAATCCAGTAAGTATTTATCAAGAAGAATACTAATGTAAAAAAAAAAAAAAAAAAAAGATCTGCCTTTTTTAATTCCAATGCATAATGTAATAAATAAAAGTCATGATTGCTAATGATTAATTCAACCCTTTTCAGCTTCAATCTGCAGAAGATGTCCATGTTGTTGTTCATCCTGGTTCCTATGCCGTGACAGCCGGAGCATGGGGATCTCCCAGACAGCAGACACATATAGTTAATGTGGACAGAGGGCAAAGTGTCAATCTAGATTTTGTATTTTAGTTGCACATCCTTTTATACCATTCGTGAACATTGGCCTTTTATATTTGCATAACATAGCAGAATCATTGTCAGCAATTCTTGATACACCATAATTTTCAGATATCCTTAATATCATCATTATAAATCATCCGTTAAATCAAGATGGCTTTATTAAATACAATCAGACAAGAATCCAGAGTTCATGGCTGTGTAGATGGGACATTTTTATGCATATTTTCTAGCAAAAGTTATTTTTTTCTTTTTGTACATTCCTTTTAAATATTTTTTTAAATGTAGTTGGAAGGCACATATTATTTTCCAGTGAAGATGTTTTATAGTTTTCTGAAGATGCTCAAGATCATAGACTCCATGACACTGCGACCAGTACATACACAACATTTAGTTGTAGTTATAACTTAAACAAACAATCAAAAAAAAATTATTCTCATTTTGCATGTCATACCATTTTCATATCTGCGCTGGTCTTTTCAGGCATTTTGTCATGCTAGATTGTTATGAGAGAGGAATATGTGAAAGATAGTATGTATTTTGTAGCCTGTATATAATTTTAGTAACATTTTGAGTTAGTTTTAACGTACGTTTCTTGATCTAATGTATTTTGTATTGTCCATAAATGTGAAATGAGGTAAAATAAATGTATTCTAAATTTCCCATGGTTTTCTTGTTAGATTAGTATAGAAAAGCACCAAGCAGAAATTTTAGAACTGCCATTTATTGTTTATAAACAATAAGCAAACATCCCAAAATTAGATATAAAGATAATCTCAATGCATACTGTTCTAGAATATAATAAGCAGAGACAGGCAGGTGAGACATTGCTTAAGAAGAGAATAGCTTTCTTTTCTTTGGTATTAATCTATTTTCTACCACCCAAAATGCCACAGAGCTACTGGAGATTACAAATAAACCACAGTGAGATCAACTTGCAAAACAACAGGAGGGAATGCAAATATTCTCATGTATCAGGCATGTATACCATATTGTTAACCATAACACCAATCCTACGTGTATACTTATTTAGCATTGCACAGCTTTTTATGTACATGATATAGCAAAAATTCATCAATGTTTAAATGCACGCTGTTGACTTAATTTTAATAGGAGAAAACTCCTTGAATAGAAAATGAATTTTCTTCACAGTTCTTAAAAATATTGATTGACCAACAAATACTTATTGGCTTTTAAATCGAGTTTTTAGTGCTTTAACATTCTGTGACTGACTAATTTAATGACTTCAAAAATTGCATAATTTTTAAAAATATTTTTACAAACAATGATATAATTTGTCTAATAATCATAATTGTTCTTGAAATAAACCACTCCACAGACCTGCAAATAAATCCCCACAAAATATTATATTCCAAAACTGGAAATACATTTTGGAATAACGAGTTATCACATTGCTAATACTAGCTATCCTTAACAATGAACAAAGTTAATAAACAATAGCTAATAAACAGCCTGTAACCTTCAGTAACTAGTTGTCCTGTGCTTCACTCTTGAGAATATTATCAATAACTTAAACAAAGGAATGAAAGTTTAATTACTGTTAACTATGCTCAATAAAACTGATTACGTATAACCTGTAAATGTCCTATAAAGAAGAAATGTTCTGATTAACAACATTTGTTCAGAATGCAATATGTCATGAATGGGAAAAAAGACATCAGATCTATCACACACACATGCTTCTTTTTACATCACAGCCACCTTGACTACCTCAAAGTTTGGTGGTTCATTTCTTTGAGAAACATGAAATTGCATTAATTAAACACCACATGAGGATCTGTCACCAATAATTTAGCACATGAGAGGGAAAATATGTCACAATGTACAACAATAATGCCATTTTTTTTTCTAATTTAGCACTAAGTGATAAAATATGGCACAGAAAAGTAGCATAATAAAACACTTCTTTGAAGCAAAAGGTATCTACCAAGAAATACATAGACTACAAACCTCTTCTACCTTAACCTAAATATGCTGCAAATCCTAGGCTTTATGTACATATACAGAAGTTACATTATACCACTCTTCTGCTCAGCAGAATTCCCTTTTTAAAATCATATTCAGACTTTTAACAGCTACAGAGTCTTTATAGCGGCTGTCATTCATATCACATTACATTTAACAGTACAACATTTAGTTTCACCAATGCAGATCAAAATGTCCTCATAGAACATGTGCATAATAATTCAAACATGTTACCTTTATCAATATTTTAAATTAATAAATCAATCAATAAAATAAAGTTTGTTCAAGTTTTCACAAGTGCACAACTGGCTATTATATGCTTTCACTATAAAGAGATTTTAAATCACTGTCACCTCAAAAGCCTCAATAGAGAATCTTACACTCTGGTTTTGATATGTTACTGCCATTGCCAAAAAATTCTGAACAATTCCAAAAATGCCTCCCGCATCATATAAGATATGTTATATTACACAAAAAAAGTACATTAAATGGTGATGTGTCAGGTATATAACTAAAACAACATGTGGATGCCAATTTCTAAAATCAAAGCATATTTTGAAAAACATTTAAGTATAAGTGCCAAGCTATAGAAAAGTTAAAGAAAACATTTAACAATTTGAGTTTTTTTTAATATAATTCTTTCAACTATATGTGACCATTTTCATTTACTGGTAAATCACCAGCATTGCAGTTTAATCAAAATGAACAAATAAAGTCTACAATAAAGTTAAAGAATATTGACTGTGTTTGTAAATATTGACTTGCATTATAATTATTACACAATATGTATACCCAATTAACCATGTTCTTAGACATCACTACCAAATGAACGTACACTCTGCAGAAGGACTTTATTTTCTGTGATTAACTTGATATTTTCTTCATCCAAGACATCAAGATCCTGAAAATGTACAACGAAAAAAAAAATTAATGTACTGGTCTGAAAAAAGAAAAAAAAAGAAAAGAAAATATTCATTTCATGCAACATCATCACATACCCAAACAGCTTTATAAGTATCTTTTGAAATCAAAAAGCTATATCCTGTTGTAAATTTTTACAAAATCCCATTATTTCCCATATTTATTTGTTGCAGGTTTAAACAAGATTTATTAAACCATATTATGCTTTGTAAAGCAATATGAAATATTCAATCAATATGCACCATAATCTCAGTATTGTGCAAATTTGACAGGAAGGAAATGCATTAAAGTAGAGTAGTATGGGCAGTTGTGACCACTTACAGGAAAACACCTATTCTTATTTTATTACAACAACAACAATTAAGGTGTTACAAAGAGAGACATTATACAACCACATTGACCAATATACTGTACAGACATGCCATGAAGTTCAGACAACTTAAGGACATGCTAAACTATTAACAATCTGCATTCTTTGTGAACCTAAACAAAAGGATCTAATATAAGTAGGAAAACTTGTGTATGCCATGGAGCAAAGTTAAATATGAAAAACAGTAATAACTAATAACATTAACATTTATTCATCATGCTTGAGCAGTGTGACCTCAACAACTTAAGTCAGGCTTGATAAAGTTAGTTTTTTTTTTTAGTTTTTTTTTTTTTTTTTTTTTTTTGCATAACAGACAAACTCAGCTATTACTGAAATGTGTGCAATACTGTGTAAACACCCAATTCTCTTTTCTGAAAAAGAAAAAAGGACTGACATAGGACAAAAAAAATGTGCACAAATAAAAAAGACAATACAAGGAATGCAGTACTAAAGGGGAGCCATTAGAGCTTGGCCTTACCATCATCCTGGTTATTGTTTTTTCTTGAAAAGAAAGATCACCTAGTTGTATCAGTGAACATTAACAATGTCTGCAATCTGCATTTGTCAACATGT